>NC_080834.1:35196106-35543606 GCF_030435755.1 Ochotona princeps | reverse complement strand
GGGATCTAAATCTGAGTCTGATAACTGGGCTGAGACAGGTCATGGGAAAATACTAACGCAGGATCAGCCCTTATGGTTGTCAGGGTGGGGAAAAGGTAGGTGGTGACCAGAGGCAGAACATTTTCCATGGAGCATGCTAAGGGGGTTGGTAATATCCAACAGGCATGGAGAGAACGACCATGGGCAGCGGGACCAGCAGCTGGAAGGTCAAGCACTAGCCCCCGGGAACCCTGTGCCATGGACACTGGTCATTTGAAGAGAAGGACAGAAGTAAGATAGAAGCCAGTACAAAGAGCAATGTTGGGGGAAAGCCAATGGACACCATTGGGAAGCTTGTTTATCAAACAAGCGACAGGGGCAGCCTGTGGTCATGACTCCTCCGCAGAACCTCTTTTAGAGGTTTATCCAAGCCTGCCTCATGTAGAATTCTACCAACAGGACACTTGGTTTCTTGGTTCTGCCCCCACCCCCCGTAAATGCCAATAACCTTGCTAAGCCATTTTACCAAGGCAAAAAAGTGACTCTGGGAAGTTTTCAGAAGTTCTTTAGGGGATACTAAGGTTCCCGGTTGACCCTTACACGGCAGCCGCCTGAGGCTAGGATAGGTCCCAGGCCTGGAGGCGGTCAGGAACCAGCCAGCCAGCCCTCAGGGTGAATGAAAATGGAAAGTGAAGAGGCAGGCCAGAAAAGCACAAGAGGTACTGTGGCCTTTTCCTTGATTAAACATGGAGCTGACTGCTCGGGTTTCTGGGTAGGGATCCGCGCCGTGCTTCCTCCCTTCTCCCAGCCGCTTTTCTTTCTTTCCCCTCTGTCTTCCATAGCTCTGTATTTGACTTTTCCGCGTAGGATTACTCAGTACAGCATCTGGTGTTTCTACAAACACTTGTAAGAGATTCCCACATTGGTCATTCTCTAATGTGTCCCTTCCCTTTTTCTAGTTCACTACACACGCCTTCTGGAGCATTCTCAAAAGCTCAAACCTGCTTGCCCATGCATATCACTGTTAGTTCATGGCATGAAAGGCTGGTGCCAGAGGCCCTCAGCCAGTCTTACTGGAGATGACCTTCCAGCTAGCTTCTGGTCATGGCTCTCCAGCCATCCAGAACTCCTCAGGTTCCAGGCTCCTGCCTTCCTCTGGCACATATGTCACTTATTTCTGCAACTTCTGCCTCGTCAAGGACTTTCTGAGACTGCTGTGAAATTATGAGCCAAAGCATAGAGGAGTGCCCGAAAGCTGTGAAATACTGTGGAAGTGCTTGTTGTTGACTGGCACTGCGGCACCTTGGGTAATGCTGCTGCCAGCATCCCAGAAAGGCGCCGGTTCGCGTCCCGGCTGCTCCACTTCTGATCCAACTCCCTGCTAATGTGTCTGGGTAAAGCAGAAGAAGATGGCTCAAGCATTTGGGCTCCTGGCACCCATGTGGGAGCTCCTGTCTCCTGGCTTGGGATGGGCTCAGCCCTGGCTGTTGTGGCCACCTGGGGAGTGAACCAGTAGATGGAAGATCTTCCCCTTTCTCTTTCTCCCTCTCTCTCTGAAACCGTGAATTTCAGATAAATACACAAGTCTCTTAAAAAAAAAGTTCTTGCTGCCTGCTTGCATGTCCTTCTTTTTATACATTTATATCAGCACTAACCACTCTTCAGAATGACTTGATTTCTCAAGCGCATCTGACGTGGCAGAGCCGGTTGCATGTGCCACCCCTCTTTAACGTGATGAAGGTTTAGATATTTTTCACCTTTTCTTTTGTTTGTTTACAAAGCCATGTGACAGATGGCCTGTCTTTTGAGGACTGTGTCTGGGTGTGAGCAATTAGCTGCAGAGAAGAATAAGTGTCTAATATCAAAGTGCCTTATTGTTTTTCACCCAAGGCTGCTCTCTTGGCAAATACTGGGCTTCCTAATATGGAAGTGTTATTAATGATCAATGAAGCCAGCATAAAAGTGGTTGATGGTCACCACGTGAGACTTCCGGCCTCAGATCATTTCCCCACTTCCATAGCCATTGTATTATCTACATGTATCTCGTAACATCATACGAAATACATGTGAAATAGACCTCCAAAATTACATACCAACAGAAACAGTCTCAGGAAAATTAAGTAAGTCAGAAGAAAATTTTCATGCAAAGGTGATAAAAATGAAAGAAAAAAAAAAAAGATTGGATTTGTTCCAAAGTCTTAACTCCAAGCCTGGAGTTAAAATGAAAGCTGGGGGAAATACACTGGGGACTTGTCTGTAGACTTTAAGAACAATTATGTTTTTGTTTGCACTTCCATGTTTTATAATAATGACAGTTTAAATTTCTTATGGCTGGTACATACAAAATACAAGCAAATGTTCACAGTATTGCAGGGGTACAATGACACCCGTTAATATGCCCTGAGCTCTTTATCAGTAGGTGGGTTTAAGTCCCAATTCTCTTCCTAGTCCCCGAAACATTTTTTATGAAGGTTGAAGAGAACAGATCCCATGGTAACACTGTTCAGCTCAAGGATCGCAGTTGGTGCAGAAACCAGTTGTGAACAGCAGAGGGCGCTGATGTACACAGCAAAAGCACAGGATGCTTTTTTCCAGTGTCTCAGCTTAGGTGTGCAAACCACACACTTCGTTATCTGTGTGCCAGCAGGTGCAAGAACTGTGTTCCCGACCATTGTCACTCAGGACTTTCTATTTCCCCATGTCATCTAGAGGAGCAAAGTGAGACAGAGATGGCCTTGGGCGTTTTGCAGCTGCTACAAAGTGGGATACAAAGGGAAACTTCTCAATTAAAACTAACAGCAGCAGCAACAACCAACCCTTTGCCTGTGAGCGGACTGAGCAGAGGCACACAGAGGGGTCTGTGAGCATCCTGATACTGGGGGAATGCTTGGTGTTTGGTGCGTGATGGCGGCTAGCACTGGCCCCGGGGTCCCCAGGCCTGGCTTCACTCCAGAATTTGAGATCCACACCTGCACCTACAGGGTTCTGCTCTGAGCCCCTCCTTAAGCACAGTAACCTTCTTGAAATTAATGGGGTGGGTGGGGTGTGATGGCTCAGTGGCTGAATCCTTGCCTTGCATGTACCAGGATCCCATTTGTCTGCTCCACTTCCCATCCAGCTCCCTGCTTGTGGCCTGGGAAAGCCTTCGGACCCTTGCACCTATGTGGGAGACCCCAAAGAAGCTCCTGGTTCCTGGCTTTGGATCGACTCAGCTCCAGCTGTTGTGGCCATTTGGGGAGTGAGTCAGTGCATGGAAGCTCATTCTCTGTCTCTCCTACTCTCTGTAAATCTGCCTTTCCAATAAAAATAAATAATCTTTAAGAAGAGAGAGAGAGAATAATCAAAACCAGAGTGGGGATTGTGGCATAGCATGTTCAGATGCTGCTTGGGGCACTCACACTCCCTGTCAGTGGAGTGCCTGGGATCCAATCATACCTCCGTTTGCTATCTGGCTCCCTCTAATGGCTCCTGTCTCTTATGTGGGACACCTGGATGGAGCTCCTGGCTCTTAGCTTTGGCTTGGCTCAGCCTAGGCTGTTACAGGCACTTGGGGAGTGAATCAGTGGATGCAAGAGCTTTCTATTTTTCTCTGTAACTCTGCCTTTTCATGAAAGGTTTTGTGATGAAGCTCTCACCGACAGCCTCTTCATTTTGTTGTCTCTCCACTCCCAGAGACTCAATGATTTTGGATTTTGGTTAGGGGGAGGGGAAATTCCTGCCAAATATGACTAGGGTTGAATTACCATGGATGCTCAGAGACCACCAACAACATCTAGTATCGTAGCAGATTTCTTACCTCACGGACATCCTGACGTCCATGCACGCTTCGTTGAAGTGACCACTGTCACCCAGGTCTGGTCCTGAGGAAGCGTGTCTGCTGTAGTTTTGAAACTACCAGGCAAGCGTATGCAAAACGGCAGCCTCTGGGAGAATCCACGGCAGAGATGCTTCGGGACCCTCCCACCTTCAGCCATCCTCTTCCTTTGCAAGAGAGCCGTAACAAAGCTCTCATGAGGGACAAACTCGGGAGAACCTGCTGAATTAATACATTAGATTGGGGTATTGGGAGCCATTCCTGCTTACTTGTTTTATTACCATGAGCAAGTGAGTTAACTTCTCTGTGCTTTAGTTTTGTCATGTTAAAATGGGAATTATAGGAAAAAATCCATGGGATTTTTGTGATGACCATCATATCATCATTATATTGTGATCGTCAACACGCCCACCATCATTATCACCACCATCACCAACATCACCACCATCATGACCTTTGCCACAGCCAGCACATCATCATCATCACCAACATCACCATTGTCATCCATCACCATTGTCATCCATCACCATCATCATCACCATCATCACCAACATCACCATCATCACCATCATTATCATCATCACCATCACCAACATCACCATCATCATCACCAACATCACCAGCATCATCACCAACATCACCATCATTATCACCATCATCACCACCAACATCACCAGCATCATCACCAACATCATCATCATCACCAACATCACCAGCATCACCATCATTATCACCATCATCATCACCAACATCACCAGCATCATCACCAACATCACCAGCATCATCACCAACATCACCATCACCAACATCACCAACATCACCATCATCATCACCATCACCAGCATCACCATCATCATCACTATCACCACCACCCACCATTGTCACCATAGTCACCGCAGTCATCCATAATCATCCACCACCATGATCACCATCAGCACTGTCAGTCACATTACCATTGTCACGCAGCACCACCATCAGCATCATCACCACAACCTTCATCGTCACCACCGTTGCCATCCTCACCACCGCTGCGCCATCAGTGTCTTCACCGCACATACAGACTCTTCTTCCTTGGTTCACAAGTTCTTAAGCAACAGCTTGACTGTAAACGCCATGCTTCCCCCTTGTGCTCAGTAAATTCAGAGATGTGGTGCTTAGCAATAGCTCCACCAGGGGGCAGGCTGTGGAAGTTTGGAGCTGCCTGTGTGCAACTTCTTCCAGATTGCTCCCCGACAGGAGCCCTGCCTCACTCATCTGCCAGGCCAGCCTTTGCTCTCACTCAGTGACACACATATGGCTCTGAGTGTTTAAACTCAATGTTTTTTTCCTCTCTGATCTAAATTCTGAAGTGTTTTATGATGTGGGAAAAATGGAGCTGAATGAGATTTCATTGCATTTTATTCTTGCCAAAGAGTGATTTCGATTTTTAGGCTTCAGACACAGGTGGAAGATGCTCACAGGATGAGAGTTGGTATTTCCAGGCCTGCAAGCGCTTGGCACATCTGCTTGCCTGTCCCTCCTCCCTGGCCCAAACGGGACCTTATTGACCGCTAGAGGTGGGTTCCTTGCTGGTCTCTCCAACAGGGTGAGGATCTTCTCAACACAGCATGTCCATCAACTTCTCCATTCAAAGCATCACGATGGGGCAACAGCATCGTCTTTTAAGGATGTATGTGCAGTGAAGTGTGGTGAGCTAGTTCCATTCTCAAAGGGTGTCATGGTGGTGGAGACCACTGGCACTTTGTAAGCGGATTGATAGTGTGAAGTGTAGTGTTCTCCCGCCATGAAGGCTCGTCTCCAAGCCTGTGTGAGTTTACAAGGTCATTTGATTATTCACGTGACAGAAAGCCTGTTGATAACCATGTCACTGTAGACATGAACCCCACTTTGTATCTAACATAAATTCTTTGTGCACTTCTAGTCCATGTGAAATTTCCCGGTCGTGTTACTGCTTTTGTGTTGCCTACATCTAAAGCCTAAACATCAAAAGTCACTTTTTGGGCAGGAACAAAAGCTATTGATCCCCTGTGTAGCTTCACAGTCTCCACATTTTGCCAAAAACATTTCAGGCCTCAGAGAGACGAGGAAGACTGGGAAAATTGGAGGAATAGCATGTTTTGTTTGGCAGAAATACTGTCCAGGGTGGCTCGCCATCTCAGAAAAATCACCTCATCCATGACGTCACTGCTGTGGGGCTGCTCTTACAGTCGCTGCTCTCCACATGCACCTCTGATGCCCGTCATAGAGACCTCATGTATGAAGCCAGCAGCAGACTTCCTACGGACGCCTGCTTTTGTAGGCAGGCTTGGATATTCCCAGAAGGGCGCAGCACTCCTGCTTTCAGTGGTCCCAGCTCAGGATGCTGAAACAGGTGGCTCCAATAGCTGATTGACAAAGGGCTCTGCGGGGCCAGAGAGGGCTGGAGGGCTGCTGTCCATGGCCAGAGCTGAGCCGGAGTGTGCGCATAACAGTGTCTGTGTTTAGGTGCTTTTCAGAATTGTAGTAGCTGGTTCAGGCAGCGCATTGCCAGAAGCATGTCACCCGGAAGAGTGCTGGCGCCACTGTGCTTCAGGTACAAGGAGATTCACTATGTCCCTGGAACCCAAGGTGGCTGTGGTTCCTCGTTTCTATTGGGTTCTGACTGAGAATGTGGGGTCTTCAGATCCCTTTTAATTTTGTGGCCTCTAAAAATAAATTTAGAAATGATATCCTTTGAGGACATCCATCTCCTTTGACAATATTGATTGAGCCAGCAAATATTGACTGGCTTTGCTTTCCTGCTGGAAGTTTGAAGTGCTGGGGCTAGAATGGAGAGCATAATGAGGCTCTGGAAAATGTCTTATAAACTTGGGGCTGGAGCACCTGTGATAACAACATCCCATGCAGGTGCCGGTTCATGTCCCGAGTGTACTACTTCTCACCCAGACCCCTGCCTAATGCGTTTAGGAAAGCAGCCAAGGTGCCTGGGACCCTGCCCGCCATGTGGGAGACCAGGGGAAGCTCCTGACTTCTGTCTGCCTAGTCCTGGCTGTTGCAGCCATTTGGGGAGCGAACCAGTAAATAGATGATCTCTCTCTCTCTCTCTGATTTCAAATGTATGTTTTCTAAGACTGAGAATGGCATTAGTTGTTAATGCTGTAGTCTATCAGGTACTTATCCTAAGGAAGCTCCTGCAAAAATGCACATTGGAACATAGCTTGATGGTAAAACAATAAAATACTGATAAATTACATTAATGTATCAGAGAACTCCATAGCCCTTAACCTTAAATTTATGATTAATTAGACAGAGGGCAAAACTAACTGATTTAGTGGAAAAAAAAAATGACAGAGTGTATGTGGCCATATCATTTTCAGTTTAAAACTTTTGTCTGTTTTCCTGCCTACGATTTTGTTTGGAGAAGTTTCTGGAAGGACATGAACCAGTGATAATGGAAGAAATCGAATTTTGTGAGATTTCTTTTTTTTTTTTTTTCTTTTCGTGTCTGTCCATCTAAAAAAAAAAAAATAATAAGACAATGTGTTCGGGACATAATTTCCAAGTCAGCATATTTTCCTCCATGATTGGGAATAAACAGCATCACTCCCTGTGCTTGCCACAGTTCTCTGCTCAGGTTGCCACAGCCAAATCCCAGAGACGCAGTGCCTGCAGTAGCAGAACGTTACCGTCTCCCAGTGCTGGAGGCCAGGGGCCTGTGCCCCGGGTGTGGCAGGGGTGGTCTCAGCTGAGGCCTCTCTCCTCGGCCTGTAAGTGGCCACTTTCTCCCTGTGCTTTCCGTTGTGACCTACTCTGCTGTAAGAACGTATGTCCCGTCCATTGAAGGTCTACCCCGAGGACCTCACTCAACTCCATCACCCAGGATTTCCAAGTACAGATGCCTGAGAGTGTTGCTCCAAATTTCAAATAAATAAATAAGAATAACAATAGAAACATTGTTTACTACAAGTGTTCATAGAACAGCTAGCTCTCAGGAGAACCTAGGAAACCCACGAACGTGGCAGTACAGAGTACCCCAAAGAAGACACAGCCTGCCTTGGATGGTTTGCTGGCCGGTGCTGACCTAGAACTTCATGCTTGTAACTAACACCCTTTTACCAGTCTGTTGCACCTGCTGCCTTGATTTCATTCCTCCTGCCATCAGGATGCATACATGCAGAATTCTCTGCCCTCCTGACTTCATGGCAGCCCTGTCCTCCGAGGGAACTAGATGTGTCTGATCCCAGGGATCTGACGTGAAGGGAGCCAGGAAAGGAAGTATTTGCCATTTTCAGCATCAGTGATGAGTGGCTGCCTTTGCGTCCCTCAGAAACACATAACCTGTGGTGCTTAGATGCTGGGCGTGGGCAGTCAGAAAGAATGAAGCTATTTTCTAGCATGGCTGCCTTTGGTGGCCCAGTCCCAACGTATATTCCCGTCCCCGTTCTTACACTTTCCCCTCATGTCAGACAACCACCACACTCTTACGATGACTCTGTCCTTTGGAAGCAGCGCTGAACTGAAGTCTCTCCTGTTCTGTGCCCACTTAGGGATTCGGGATCTCCGGGCCATTCCCATCCCATCCACCTGGATCTGTAGCCTGTGAATAAATGAATCAAGGTAACCAGCGCTGTGGGTGTTCCGCACCTGATAGAATGAGGCTACTGTTGCTTCCCAAGAGTTCTGAGATCTCGGTGGCCATATCTGAGCAGGGTTACCATAGTGCATGATGGACTTTTGTCCTTGGATGCAGCACTATTAGGAGACAGCCCAGGAGTCCCGTGGGTTTCACGTATTTCTAGGACGCCCTCACTTTGCAGCAGCTGCCGCCTTTCTCTTTGATAGTCAGGAGTCCTCAAACCAACACTGCACCTTCCCTTCTTCCCATCAGTTACATAGCTATTGGGGGGGGGGTACCAATGTAATAAGTGGGTTCAGTGGGTTGCACTGACTGACTGGTTTCTTTTCTGTGATAGGTGGTGGTTAGGGATGCTGACCAAAGAATGGCAAGTGCACAATTCAAGTCCAAAACCTGAATAAGTGTTGTTTCAGGAGGACAAATGCTGACTGATAGCTAGCTGGTATAAGGCGGTGGTGGTGGTGGTTGTGGGCGTGAGTGCAGTCTGCCACCAGGGGGCAGGCTAGTCCATCCAGGGAAGACAATATTGAAAGGGTAGGTCCTGCTGCCTGTGAGCTAACATGTGCTTCTTTGAGTCTTTAGGCAGGGTCCATTCTCACCTGCATAGTTAATTTGAGCCAACTGAGCAGTTATTTGGGTGGCTGGGAAGGAGGTTGGCTGACTTTCATGCAGTTGATCACCTGGTCCTGTTTCTTCTTCTCTATGGGGTTTGATTTTTTTTTTTTTTTGCTTGTTTACTCGTTTAAAATTTTTAGGTTTATTTTTATTGGACAGGTAAAGTTTCAGAGAGAGAACGAGAGGGATCTTCCACCCACTGGTTCACTCCCCAAATGGCTGCAATGGCTGGAGCTAGGCTGGTCTGAAGTCAGGAGCCAGGAGCTTCTTCTGGGTCTCCCGTGTGTAGGGTCCTGAGGACTCCTGCTTTTCCTGCCTGCCAGCAGGGAGCTGGATGGGGAGTGGAGCAGCTTTGAATTCTTAAATATTGGAATGGCTTTCAATTGTCAAGGCAAATTCTTGCTGCCATTACTTTTAATGACTGCGAAATTTCATCCAATCCATTTCCTGTGTTTCTGGTGAGTTAAAGTCTGAGAGATGTTTGGGCTGGGCCATGCGGTGGCCCTTGTCTCTTCTGCAGTCCTCCCACATCTATCTGAAACAGCAGCTTGTGTGACCATCTTGCTTGACCCCCAACCAGTGTAGTCCAAACAAGCAAAGGTTAATTACAGGTCATGATTCAGAGTCCTGGACAAGCATCTTTTTGTGTCACGAAAATAAATCCAATCAAGAACCAACTGTTTGATTTTGACAGTGGGCAGTTGCCTTTCTAAATACGGTGACTTTTCACAAGAACTCTAGGAAAGACAATTCCCTGAGGCCAGAGAAGGCTTCACATTGCTGGAGCAGCTCCAGGGTCTTCAGCAAGGCATCTGGTCCTCTGATGTCATTCCAGCCATGGCCTCTGGTGAGTTCTTTCACACATATTCTTGATATGACAAAGGAACACCAAAAAGTGGGTAAAAACTTTTCACCCTTAAAATGGCGGTAGGTGGTACAACCCATCTTGGGACCACCAGGAGCCTCGAGCTATTTACTTGAAAGATGACTTCCTCACAAGAGGGGCTTCTGGAAGCCAGGACAGTTGCTAGAGATTCATGGGGGCCACCTTGCCTTGCAACAGAAACGGAGGCACTGCTCTCAATGCCTCCCACTGACTGTGGCTGTATGATGCTCCCCTCTCGTCATACGAAGGTTCTTCATTCATCTAGGCTTCTTATCATAAGACTTCCCAAATAGACAGGCATTGTGTATTACACACACACACACCTGGGGAGGGGAGAGAGAGAGAGAGTCCACTCCTCAAATGTTCAAATGGCTCTAGGCTGGATGCTGAAATGCGGGCTGGAAACTCAATCTTGCTTCAACGTGGGTGTCAGGGACCCAGTTTTTGAGCCGCCACTGGTGCCTTCCAGAGTCTACATCAGCAGGGCCAGGAGCCAGAGATAGTGTGAACTTGGGAACACTTGATACCGGATGCAGGCAGCCTAGCTGAGTGTTGTGTGTGTTTGTGTGTGTGTGTGTGTGTGTCTTAGAATGTTTGAGGAAGACTTTAAGTGTAACTGATTATTTATAGATAACAAATTCTTAACAGCCTTAGACATTAGAAAAGCCACAGAAATGTGTGGTGGGAATCCAAGAACAACCCTGACACCCTCTTTATTTATTTATTTATTTATTTATTTATTTATTTATTTATTTGATGACACCCTCTTAAAAGGAGGTTGTGTGTACAGAGCAGGAGGAGATCTCAGGGTGGAACAGGAGGATAAAGGAGGTGTGTATCCTAGTCCCGGAGACTCCCGGAGGCCTCCCAAGCTCTTTCACCACAGAAGCAATGGATACTTCGTCGAGGATTGTCAGTATGGACACCAAGCACCGTATCCCGACAGACTAGAAGATCACAGGGAATATGAATGCCCTCGGAGGCTGAGAACTCTGTCAGTCATTTCCTATTGGATTTCCCACACGGGATGGTAGCAGCCCCAAACCCTCACATAGGGTCTGGTGACATTGTAACTACAGCCAGGAGCCCCAGGTGGCACTCAGAGATAAAACGGTTGTAAATTTCCTTCTGGACTCAGGAGAGGAGCTTCCTCTGGTCCTTATCTAATTCCAGCCTTGGCTCCCAGGCCTCTCTTACACCGACCATCAGGGTTGCTTGTGAGCCCCAAAATTAGTTCAGATAGACAGAGACTAATAAAGGTCAGCTAGTTGATAATCACGCAGCTTGGACCTCACTGATCAGGCTTCCCATCTGGCTTTTCAGATAGAGAGAGACACAGATACAGATATAGAAAGGCTGGAACAGCCAGGGAAAAGACCAATTAGCCTATAATCGCTCAGCCTCTACCTACTGGTCAGGCTCTCTATTTGCTTCTCCTGGACTTTACTAGGTAGGATGTAGGGTTAAATTCTTCCTCACTCACTGGGTTGTTGGGAATTTCCCTGCTCACCTGCCCAAATCTTTTCTGTTCTTCAATTGTTAAAATGCAAAGTTCTGTAAAACCTTGCTTAATCACTATATACTGCAAAGCTTAAATTGTGGCTTAATTTTCTTCCCCATAAAAGCTTTATCAATTTATCACTGTTAATGCTAAACAAGATGTAACAGTATAGAAACTTTGATGTTAAGTTTGTACTTAGTTGTTATATATATATGATAGATGTTAATATTGATGGCTCCACTGTTCCTGTGCCACTCTGATTTAGGTTAAACTCAAAAACATGTTAGCTTGGGAGAAAAAAAAAGGTTTATAGCAGCTGGTTGTGTATAAACTAAAATTGAGATGTCTAACATGTTGGTCACTCAATACCATGTTGATTGGCTTAAAAATTTATTTTTTATAATGATTACATGGTGGATCAGGGTGGGAAGCAGTGAGGTTTAGGGAAAATTGGGTGTACTCATTGCTTCCAAATTTGCTATTTCTCCTGGGGGAAGGGGAGAGACAAAGGGGGAAACCACTCATGACTTTCCACATGTCCAGTACCCAGGGAAGAGGAACCTCATATCAACCCAGAGTCTCCATGTACACATATTCCAAGGATTCTGTCCAAGTGGCTTGGATAGTTCTGAAATGCTGCCAATTTCACCAATCCGAGGATGATGTCTCCCTCCCAATGTCCATTGGTTCCATTCACCGAAATTTTTTGCTATCATCATTTATTTGGGGTTGTTGTCCAGTTAGTTCTGTTCTTCTGCTACAGTACCAAATGAGCTGCCATATTCTGCTTTTACAACAGGGCCTGTGTCCACTGCTCCACCTTTTAAATTAAGTAGGACATGCTCTTGCAGGTGAGTCCAAGGACCCAGGCCAGGTATCCCAAGCGTTGTCAGATCTCTCACTCCTGGGGCTCATGAACCCAGCACCTATCTAGTAGGTGGTCCCCAGGACCCAGGCCATGAGATCCATGTCCCAGTGGATCCTCAGCCCTGGGGTTCATAAACCCAGCACCCAGTTCACAGGAAGACTCCAGGACCCAGGCCAGGCAACCCAAGCTCCACCAGATCCCCCATCTTTGGGGCTCACGAATCCAGTACCCACCTAGTAGGCAGGCTATGGAATCCTGCCTAGGTGACTCAAGCCCCACCAGATCCCCCACTCCCGGGGTTCACAAACCCAACAGCCACCTCACAGGTAGGCCCCAGGATCTGGGCCAGGCAGACCTAAGACCCTGTCCCCAGAAATCAGGAATCCAACTCCCACCATGCAGGTGGATTCCAGGACCTGAGCCAAGCTACCTGAGCCCTGTCAGATCTCCCATCCCTGGGACGCACGACCCAGCCTCCACTGGGCCCAGGATGGCATGACTCGCCTCATCTCAGTGTCTGCAATCTTATTGCACAGCCTGGCCTAGTTTAGTTTGCCCCATGTTCTAGCTCCTACTGGTGGGTGCTACAGCCTATCCCAGCCCAGTCTGATTGCTGTTCCAGTCCTAATGTGAACTGGCTGTTGATGGGGCCTGATCCAGCCCCTACTGTCTCCTGCCCTGGTTCTCAGATCTGCCAGTAGGTCTATTTGTTGGCCCAGAGTAGTCTGTCCTCAGACCTGACCCACATGTATGCTGGTGGGTACTGTAACATGACTTTGTCTGGGCTGCTCTGTGCCTTACTTCTTCTGCTTCTTTTTAAAGATTTATTTATTTTATTACAAAGTCAGATATACAGAGAGGAGGAGAGACAGAGAGGAAGATCTTCCATCCGATGATTCACTCCCCAAGTGAGCCGCAACGGCCGGTGCTGTGCCAATCTGAAGCCGGGAACCAGGAACCAGGAACCTCCTCAGGGTCTCCCACGTGGGTGCAGGGTCCCAAAGCCTTGGGCCTTGCTCAACTGCTTTCCCAGGCCAGAAGCAGGGAGCTGGATGGGAAGTGGAGCTGCCAGGATTAGAACCGGCACCCATATGAGATCTCGGGGCATTCAAGGCGAGGACTTTAGCCACTAGGCCACACTGCCGGGCCCAGCCTTACTTCTTGTATTCTTCTGTAGGGACTGCATCCCAATGAAGGAGTTACCTAAGCTTTTCTATTGGGTCTCATCCAAGTGGCAGTTCTCATGCACACCAGTGGGTCGTTGGCCCAGGGTAACTTTGTCCACCTCCTGCCCTGGCAAGAATAGTGGCCTTGCCTGTGCCAGATGTGACCACAGCACCCAACCAGCACACGTGGGAACCTGGAAGGGAGGGGCAGAGCCAACAGGGGAATCGGGTGGTTCCCTTGCTGGATAGCTGCTCCCACTGGAGAGCATGAGCTAGGATGAGGATAGACCACACTAGGCAGGGCTGCAGCACCTATGTGCCTCATGTGGACCAGATCAGGGAAGAGTCAGAATGGGCGGACTATTCCTACTGGTACTAACAAAACTAGAGGAGGGGAGAGCTGTTGGGGCTTAACCGTAGCAGAAGCTGGCACTGGGGGCTAATACTGTCAAGCCCAACCACAGGGCCACTTGGAGAGAGCATAATCTGGGAGTGAGAGAGACCTGGGAGGGAAATAGTGGGCTCCTCCCTCTTGGGTTATCACTCCCATGGGAGGGCACAAAATAACTAGGACAGGGGCTGTGGTGGCCAGACAGAGAGACATTCAACAACATCCGTGAGGGCTAGATAGTGGAGCTGGTTGGATGGAACTAAGCTCCAATACCCTTTGACATTTACGAGAGCCAAGTGGGATATGGGGCAGACTGAACTAGTCTGCTACACATACTGGCAAACCAGGGTAGGGGCGGGCCTGGCAGGGGATATTGGAGGTCGCTCTGACTGGGTTGTGGCTCCCACTGGTTTGTGTGATGGCTGAGTATGTGATGGGCAGAACCAGGATGGACTGCAACACCCATTGGTTCCAGTGGAAGTCGGGGCTGAAGACGGAACCAACCCAGCAATTACAACCACCAGCTGACTGGGGAGATGAATTGTGCCAGGTCCTGTACTTGCTCGTACATATAGGAATCTGGTCTGGGAACACCTCAGAGTTTCTTTGGGGATCCCCTCAATCGAAATGGTGGACTCAGAACCTTAACCAAGAAAAGATGGAAGACAGAACAGGTCAATCAACCATCACAGCTATATGTTGGCAGCGAAACACTGTACAAAGGGAGACTCTATGATGGACTAGGTCAATCAGTGGATTCTTCAACAGCCTCATCGTGCCTGGAGTGGCGATGGGCAGCGATGCACAACTAGTGAACTATCAAAACCACTTGAGCAGGGATCTCAGAGCATGCCCTACATCCGGGACCTGGGGGGTGGTGGGAGAATGGGTGGGGCTTCTCCTCAATATTCCCTTTAGCCCTTGTAATTTTTTACCCTAATCAACAATGTAAAGATTGCCTAAATTAAAAAGAAAAGGAAAAAACAAATAAAACCAGACACACAAGCCTGATTTAAAAAAAAAAAAAATAGTGGCCTTGCTCAACCAGCCACACCCATTTCTGGTTCTTGTTGGTTGTTGTAGCCCAGCGTTACCTGGTACGCACCCAGACACAGCTTGCACGTAGTTTAGCGGGGGTCAAGGCCTGGTCTGGCCAGTTCTACACCCAAAATGGCTCTCCCGAGTACCAGTGGGGGCTGGAGTCAAGCCCACTCTGTCTCTCCACCGCCCCAGTGCACATGCGTCCTGGTACAGTCAGTAGCCATGTGCACTCATTCCTGCTGCACCCAGTCCTACTCTCATTCTCACCAGTGGGAATACCAACCATTTGGGGTGCCGCCTTAGCTCCCCAGAAAGGCCTGACCCCATTTACAGTTCTTGGGTGAGCCAGCAGACTGCAGTTCCACGGGGTGAGCCCACATTGCTCCACAGATTGTGCTCTCAGACCCACTTCTCTCACTCTTATTCTCCCCTCCAGACCAATGTGGCATCAGTCCCCTACTTACATATACGTGTTGTGGAGTTGTTTGTGAAAGCCCCTCAGCTGTAATTCCTAACCTGGGCATAAAAACTACAGGTCATCTCTCACTACCACCTGTGAGATCCTATCATCTCCTTGTAAATCATCTCTCACTACCACCTGTGAGATCCTATCATCTCCTTGTAAATCAAGACTCTTCAAATCCTGAGGATGCATTGCTGGCTGACCCGAGGGGCTTCGCCCAGTGCTTTTGAACCCGGCTCACCCAGGCACTTCGTAGGGGGCAGCCACGTGGCCTGGCTACAGGCACCTGTGCGGGTCAAAAAAAAAAAAAACCTTCCAGGATGGGGTGGTCCTAGAAACCTACTGAGTGTAGTTCCCCCTCAGGGAGCCAGTGTGCTCAACTGTGCATATATGTGCCAGTTAGAAAAGCATGCAGTCTTGAAGGCCTGTCACAAGTGCCCCTCCCCCAAGGCAGCCGTGCACCTGGCTACAGGCACCTGTGTGGGTACAACAACAACAACAACAAAAACAAACAAAACATTTCCAGGATGGGGTGGTTCCCGAAGTCTGCCGAGCGTCCTTCTCTCTAGGAATCCAGTGTGGTCAGCTGTACGTAACTGTGCTGGTTCTTAGCTCAGTGTCCTTAACCACAAGGCCAAATGTCCATCTCTCATGGACCCTCGTTGCTCCCTCCAAACCACACAACTAACCAGGGTTCACAGTTGATTGGCTGCTCATCGACTGCTCTCTTGTGCATCCATGAACCTGCCCATTCCTTTACTAGCTATGCTTTTAAAGAATCAATTGCATTGGCTAACAAACCTCTTTATGCTGTTTATACCTCTCCCTTGAATTAACTAATTAATATAACTTACCATTATGGGGCCACTTGATTCCACAAATTGAACATCTACAACATTGCAGACACTGGTGTTCGTATTTTGAATAACTCAACGGGCAAAGAAACAATTGTCCCCCTTTTTATGTGACTTAAATTTTATGCAAAAGCTTCTGATCCACCACATAGAGAACTGAGACTTTGACAAGACCCAACAAATGCAAGCTGCTGAAAAGTTTTGCTTAATTTAGCGTGGTTGAGAAAACTGTAAAAACATTGGGAAAAGATATTGCATCGCCCTGGAAGGATTCCCTGCTCGTAATACTTCCCAAGTGTCTGTAATTTCTTGTTCTGTTGAAAACAAGACTGGAAATGTCTAGGCTTGGTTCACATGAGGTAAACAGCAAGGAAATTGGGTCAGCAAATCCAAGAGAGGAGTGGGGCCCACACCCCAAAATATTTATGTATTTTTACATTAAAATGAGTTACTTATTCCTTTTTAAAAGGTATTTATTTGAGACATTGCCAGAAAGAGAGAGGAGAGAGAGCACATTCCTGCTCAAGGAGTCACTCTTCAAACTCCTGCCATTGAGAGCCAGGGTCTCCCACATGGGTGATAGGGACCCGAACCCTTGATTTTAACATGGCTCATCCTGGACACCTATATGGCTGTCAGGGACTCAAGCACTTGGGCCATCTGCTGCTGCTTTCCCAAATGCATTAGCAGGGAGTAGCCTAGATTTGAACAGGCACTCATATGAGATGCTGGCGTTGTGTGCCACAACGCTGACCTCTGAAGATCTTAGTTTTCATTGTGTCATAGCAGAAGCTGGGTATGAAAAGTAACACGGTCAATATGTGCCCAAATGAGGTAGACCAGAATCAAGCACATGAAGAAAGGATGCTAGTTTTGAGAAGTTTATAATTTTTTTTCTTTAAAAATTTTATTAATACACAGAGAACAGATTTCAATTATTCCATCCAATTCCAAGGAAACAACCACACTTCCCTCACTCCCTGGATTCCTCCCCTGTAATCCCCTTACCTCCCCTTACCTTTCTTAGACAATTTCTTTTTCTTCTTCTTATATCTGTGGTAGGTGGGGTGGATACAATGGGAGAGACCACACCCAGCCTCCTAACCATCTCAGTCTCTGATGTCATTCCAGGGCCCCCAATGCCGAGCATGTTCTGAAGGTTCTGCTGAAGTAGCTCCAATAGTTCTGAGATGCTGCTAATATTGGTGCTCCAAGGATGAGAAAATCCTGCCAAGGGCAATTGGCTGACATAGTCCACCTCAGAGTCTCCACTCGCCCAGAAGATTGTTGTCAAGTTTCACTGGGGTAGTTGATCAATTTATTGTACTTCCTTTCTCTGCAAACCAATGCATGCTGCAGCCCATCCAGCCCAACACACGCTCGATCCTCACATGCACCAGGGAGAGCTGCAGCCCAGTCAGAGTGATCCCCAGTGACCCCCCGCTGTACCAGTCCCCCAGCTCTGGCTCCTGTGCCTGTCAGCATGAGCAATGGACTGGTCCAGTCTATCCCATATCCCATTCATATCTCATATATATCATTGGGCATTGAAGTCTAACTCAACCAACTCCACTCTCCAGTCCACACTCATGCTGGCAGGTGCCACCGCCTGTCCAGCCAGGCCCACCCTGAGTCCAGGTTCTCATGCTCACCAGTGGGAATTGTAGCCCATCGGAGAGGTGCTCACAGCCTCCCCCCAATCCCAGACGTGCTCCCTGCCCTGGATATTGCACTCTCCAGGTGGTTCTACAGTCTAGTTCGACAGGATTTGTCCCCAGCCCCAGCACTTGCCAACTGGTACTGTGGCAAAGCCCAACCTGTATGCCCTTACTCTGGCTCATGCCTGAACCAGTGGATACAATTGGTTACCCCAACCTGTTGATTTCTATCCTGGATCTGTCTTAAGATTATAAACTTCCCACTGGGCCACATGTTCATAAGTAGGCCAACAGGTGTTGTAGCCATGCCAGGCCTGGTCTGCCCCCAGTCCCAGCTCTCATGCTCACCAGCAGGAGCAGTGGCCCAGTAATGGGGTCTACACTACTCCCTACTGGACTCACCACCACCCTTCCCTCAGTCCCTGGTCTCATGTGTGCTGGTGGGTGCTATGGCCCAGTCTGGCATGGCCCATCTCACCTTGGCATTTGCTGGGGGATAACGTAGCCTGGCTTGGGCCTGTCTGCCCTGGTTCCAGCTTGCACTGGCTAGAGCTGCTGCCAGGCTCAGCACATTCAGCCCCCAGTCCTAACCCTCATGTGATCTGGCTGGTGTTTTGGCCCGACCTGGCCCCTCCTGCACCCCATCCTGGTTCTCAGATCTGCTATTGGCATTGTGAACTGGCCCAGCCTGGCCCGTCCCCAGATCTGAGCCACACGGATGCTGGCAGGTACTGTATGTAACCTGGTCTGCTCTGAGCTGCTCCTTGCTTTGGTTCTTGCAGGGACAAAGGAGTTCCCTAAGATCCTCTGTTGGAGCTCCTCTCAGTGGCAGATCTTGTGCACACCGGTGGGTTCTTGGCCCAGGTTGACTTACCTCTTGTCCTGGCAGAAACAGTGTCCTTGCCCGACTGGCCCATATCCAATCTGGTTCTTACTGTTGGGTGTTACAGCCCACCCACAACTGGTCTATGCCATGACACAGCTCTCATGTGGCCCAGCGGGAAGTTTATAATCTTAAGACAGATCCAGGACAGAAATCAACAGTTGGAGCACTAGATAGCATGTAGTACTATTCAAATGAAACAACAAAACAGAACAAAGCTATACACTACAAGTTCCTGGGAGTGGAGAGGGGTTCAGGGGGACGCTCCATCTGCCCAGGACCAAGGGGATGACTGGGACATTGAAACTGAGATGGTCCTGGCTTAACTGGCCTGCCAGTCACCTTAAAAATGATGGATCTGGGAGCAAGCCCAGCCAGACATGGAAGGTGACACTGAGACATTGAAGTCTAGAAGCTGGCTGCGATCACGTTAGCTTGAGCCCAGGTATTTTAAATCCAGCGTGTGTGTGGCCCTTGCTTGGTGTGTTGCCATGAGAGTGTGCAGGAATTGAAGTGGTTGTGCTAAGTGTAGCAGCCATACGCACACGCATGCTGCCTGGAGTCCGGCTGAACGAGCTTGTGTTTGCAGAAGGCTGTGTCTGCAGCACGCCCCCAAGCCCGGATATTATTAGCGAGTCAGCACCACCTTCACACACATTCAGTGCTGCAGTTCCAGCAGCCCTGGTTTCTTGCTGGCTCCTTTGAAATAGCTTGATTCCTGCAGATTTCAGCACCAGCCTGACTCAAAACTGAAGGGGCCACTGCGCCTCTGGACTGGGTCACTGGGATTCCTAAGCATAACCAGTTGCCTGCTGGACCAGTTTCCTACCAGTCACTGTTGCCTGCCTGTAGGAGGGTGCTTGCATTCTGCTCTTGGTTGCCTGTCCACATAGCTATCTTTATATATATATCTCATGTATCTTTTAAAAAGTGGCTTTTTTTAAATTTAAAAAGGCACATTTACAGCAGGAGAAACACACACACAGAGAGAGAGAGAGAGAGAGAGAGAGAGAGCAAGAGAGAGAGAAATTTCCTATGCACTTGTTCTCTCCCCCAAAGCTGCAGTAGTCATTGGGCCGCTCTGAAGCCTGGAGTCTGGAACTTCTTCCGGTTCTCCTACATGGATGAAGGGTCCCAAGGCCCTGGGCCATCTTCTGCTGCCTTTCCAGATGATGAACAGGGAGCTGGATGGGAAATGGAGTAGTTGGGACTCAAACTGGTGCCTGCTCGGATGCTGGCACCATAGGTAGAGGCTTAACCTACTGTACCAAGACACCAGCCCCATTGCATGTGTTATGTTCACCACATGCATAACGTGGTAACATATGATGTTACATGGTAGCATTTCATAAAGTTTGTTGGGGGGGGCGCTGGTGCTGTGGTATAGCAATTAAGCTTCCACTTCTGATGCTTATATGCCATACCCTTGTACCTGGGTTCAAGTTTGCTTCAATTACTTTTGTTCTCAAGATTTATTTATTTTGAAAGTCAGAATTATATAGAGCAAGACAGGATACAGAGAGATCTTCTACTCTCTGGTTCAGTCCCCAAATGTTGCAATAGCTGCACTGGGCCAGGCAGAAGCCAGGAACTTCTTCCAGGTCTCCCACGTGGGTGGCAGGGCCCCTGACACTAGGGTCGTCTTCTGATGGTTTTCCCTGTCATTATCAGGGAGCTGGAGTGGAAGTGGAGCAGCTGGATATGAGCTGGCATCCATATGGGATGTTGACATCATAGGCAGGAGTTTTACTTGCTATGCCACAATGCCTACCCCCTGCTTCCGTTCTGGTACAGCTTCCTGCTAATGGATACCCTGGGAGGCAGCAGGTTCTTGAGTCCCTGAGGCCATGAATGAGACTTGGCTGGAGTTCCTGGCTCCTGACTCTGACCTGGCTTAGCCCTGGCTTTTGCAGCCATCTGGGGAGTAAACCAGCAGATATAAGATCTCTCTCTCTCTCTCTCTCTCTGTTTCTCTCAATCATTGCCTTTCAAATACATTTTTTAAAAAGCTTTTATAAAGTCTGTGGAGAGATGGAGCTAAAACAGAAGTTATTTTGCTGCAAAACCCAGTCATCAGCGTGGGTACCTCTTGCTCCATTCAGAGCCTCTGGCGTGCGGCTGAGGTTGGTCTGCTTCCTGTTTTGCAGGCAGCTTGAAGTGTGGCAGGACAAAGCAACTCTGGGGAAGCTGACCTCTCAGCAACATGCAGGGCCGTGCAAAGACTCTTCTTTCTGTGAAGAAAATGTATATGAGAAGGTGTCAGGGGCCCACCTTGTGCTCTTCCAGGTGCTGTAGCAGGAGCTGGGTCAGAGGCACTAGAGATCAAAGCCCAGCCAACCCAAGCCTGGACTGAGTGTGTTCCTGCCTTTCCCTCTTTGTCACCATTCCCCAAACAATACAGTAGGGAGAGTACACGCTATCACTTACACCTCTTCAGTTTTATTCAATTACATTTACACAGCCACGCATGATAGCTGGCCGCAGTGCCGAGTGGTGTGGCAGCAGAACATGGCTGCCTCCAAGGTTTTCCTCTCCTACATCCCAGTTTCAACTTTTGCTTCTAAGGTGACCCGGCACACTCCCCACTCCTTCTCCAGGCTCCAACGTGAACCCTTAACTCCAAGCCCTGCGATTCCTACAGTTCTCAGACTCCTTCCCATGGCTGGCAAAAGAGAGTGGGTTGGGCAGGGCTTACCGGAATGTCAGTAATACGGGTGAGGAAATTCTAGTTCTTGCTCAGACATTCTCTTTGTTGACACATCGGATCTACCTGCACGGCAGAAAATAACAGCTAAACCTGAAAAAAAAAATGCCCGGAGTTGTAAGTGGATCATATTTCTGTTTGAATTTGATGCATATTTAAACTAACCCAAGTTTCCAGAGTTAAGTATGCTGAAAGGTGTTAAAGAATCAACATGCGAGGTGAGAGCCTGTGGAAATGACAATGACATAACCAGAGAAAAAAGGAGAGGAGTTTGGAAGAAAGCAACTCAAATTGCATTGAAGTTTTAAGTTGGCCAAGACCTGGGATGAAAGAGGGATTTGGGAAGGAACTGTTTACACAAAGAAGTGAGGTGCAGGGCGTTTCCAGGGCAACTAAAAGAGGGTTCAGACTTTTTAGCAGATACCAATGGCAAAGGTCCTAAGTCCAGACGGGACAGAGAGGCTAGAGATGGGATGGCAGTTAGGCAGTGCTGTGTACCTGCAAAAGCTTGAGGACTCACTGATCTTAGGAAAGTAGGATAGATGGGGCCAAGTGAAGGCTGGCAGACAGACTACATGAAAAGGAGCAACTTTGGGGTTTGATGGAGAGTCCTTGGATGAAACAGGGAGAATGACAGCCCTAGGGGAGCCTTTCCCTCAGACTTGGAGATCATTCTTTGTTTGGTCTTCTGCCCAGTTTGGTTAGCTCCAGCTGCCATCACAAGATGCCATAGCAGGTAGCTTATAGAACAGATCTATTTTCTAACAGACCTGGAGGGTGGGAAGGCAGAGGTCAAAGTGTTGGTTGAATTGGTTTCGGGTGAGGGTCTGCTTGCTGGCTTGCTGCCTGCTTACTTCTCTTGTCCTTGTGGTGCAGAAATAGATGGAGATAGAGATAGAGCATAGGTAGGATCTGTTCCAGTCCTCTTCCTATAGGAACACTACTGCTGTCATGAGGACCTAACCCTCAGACCCTCAACTGGCCTCGATCACTTCCCTGCTAACCTCCCAAAGCTTGCCTTGAGTTGTCACTACCGAATTAAGTCTACTGCCTTTTTATTCTCCACATTCATTTGTGCTGCTGGGTGGCCCCACTGTTGGCATCAACAATTCCAGTGGGTACCTTGCACATGGCACTACTCCATCCCAGGGCTGTGAAAATGAGTGTGGCAGAGGATCTGTTTCTAGAAGCGTATGGTTTGTGGAGGGAATGAGACAAGTACATGATTCCATCTGGGACCCTGGGTGCAGTTTTGACTGTCACCCCAACTACACAGGTGGCAAGAATAAGTGTGTGTGTGTGTGTGTGTGTCTGTCTGTCTGTCTTTCAGGGAGGTATAGTTCCCTGCCAGGGCTTGCAAAGAAGATGAGTGGCACCAGCTGGAAGGCCATAGCTACAGCCTTGACACAAAATGCTATGAGGTTGCAGTTAGAGAGAAGGGTTCTTTAAGGTGAAATGGCCAGCACATAAAAAAGTTTACCCCTCCATGCTCTGTGAGGGTGGTTTCACCTTTTGGGGAGCCTAATAGGTGTCCCCAGGGCTACTCAAGTCTTAGTGCACCTGTGGATTCTAAAGGCAGGAGGCTAATGGAGGTCCCAGACCAGAGGGCTGCATGTCTGCTCTTCCATGGACCACAGGTCAAAGACGTATGTTCTCTGTGGGCTAGAGGTGGGGAAGTAGGTCACGCCAGTGAGCCCTGTCGGACTGTCCTGGAGAATTCACAATGTTCACATCTTCCTTGAGATGTTGCTAGAAGGGACCAAGCAGAAGCTTTTTCATGATCAACCAGAAGATTGCCTTGGCTTGCAACAAAGCATGAGAGGCGAGAAACATCCCTAGTTCGGAAGGACAGTGGGAAAACTAGGGAGAAGCTGGCTTTCTCCATGAGAAAGGCCGGGGACAGAACCAACATTGATTGGCAATTTGCTTCTGCCCTGTCCATGGGTCTAACTTTGGAGGTCAGAAGTGCAGCCAACAAGGTGGGGCAGAGAGGGGAGAAGCCAACTATGAGCCTGCTGTGCTGGGCAGAAATGCCTGGGCTGGCCTCTGAAGGACCTGAGCATCAAACGGAGACTGAGTGACTCCCAGTGGGTACATGCTGTGAATGGACACAACTGGGCAGGAAGCCAGGCAGTGGGCTTTCCCTGAGCACTCATTTGACAGCCCCTTCCTGCTCTGCTGGGCAGGCCAGACAGGAAAGAGAACACGGTTTTCTGATATTTTACTATAGTTTGCATGTGTCTCCTTAAAATCTTGTGTTGGAAACTTAATCCTCAAGGCTGCGTTGTTGGAAGGTGGTGCTTACTGGGCGGGGCTTCCTCGTAGTGGATCAGTGCAGGCTCAGCAATGCTTACAGATGTTGACCTGGCCTCTTGCTTTCTCCTTGTCCCTCCACCACATGTGACTTCCTGCAGAGTTATGACACAGCAGAATGTCCTTATCATGCGACCGCTGCTCAGTCCTGTACCCTACCCGCCCCCCCTTCTTCCAGAACTGTGAGAAGGAAATCTCTGCTCACTATAAGTGACCTGGTTTGGGCATTCTGTTATAGTAACACTAAATGGATTAAGGTATGCTTAGTGAATTTTTGTCACTCAAGTGTCAGTTACGAAACAACAAGGAACCTTAGCAGAACAGCATACCTGACTCTCATCCTCCCAACACAAACCCATCAGGCACCTGCTATGTGCCAGGTGCTGAGTGGCTTCCGGGAGACAGATGGGAACAAGCCCAGGCAAAGCCCTGAGCCATGGTCTACGGCCAAGGCAAGGGTCAGCTTGGGGAGACACAAAGGATATTCAAAGATCTGATGAGGGAAGAAATCTCATGGGGTGTGTGTGTGTGTGTGTGTGTGTGTGGTGGGGGGAATGGCTGGAGTGGAAAGAACTGTTCCATGGCAGAGAGATGCCAGGGTGAGTCATGCCGGGCTGTCAGTGCTGGGTGGGCCAGTAGTGACCTGGGATCTCCCATGTGGTAGAAGAGAATGGTCAATAGGGCTGAGTGTGGCGTACGGAAGAGGTCAAATGCACCAATCCTGTTGAGATGAAGGAGCTGAGAGTCAGCAAATTTCTAGAGATAGACAGCAATGAGGGGTTGTCTGGGCAGGAGATAGGAGTTCAGAGCCATTGCTAATGAGGATGGGCCCTGTGTGGGGAAGGTGGTGATGACACTTTTTTAGAATCAGGCTGTGGTGACGGCTTCATTCGATATAGCAAAATCATTGAACTCTGCTCTTTAAGTGGGTGAATTATGTGGCTTGTGAATTACATCTTGAATAAACTGTCAAAAAAAGATCTAGGCTCAGGCAAATAAGTGCAGAACGCCAAGTTCGTGGGAAATCTGGAACCTGGCAACACTGAACAATAGGACATCGAGGGGGCGTTGGTAAGACAATGAAGGAGCTGGGGAAGGATGGCGGGTATAAGTAAGCTCTGGGAGGCAGAAGGGGACGTGCCTTAGGAGACGGGAAGGGAACGGACCCGACAAACTCAGAGGCTGCTTTGCAGGCGTAATATTTAATGACAATAACTTATACCCAGCTCTGTTTTTTTTTTCTTTTTAAAGATTCTCATTTAGTTTTATTGTAAAGTCAGATATACAGAGAGAAAAATCTTCTGTCTGTTGATTCACTACCCAAGCGACCGCAACAACCAGAGCTGATCTGAGCTGAAGCTAGGAGCTTCTTCCTGGTCTCCCAAGAGGGTGCAGAGCCCCAAGGCTTTGGGCTGTCCTCAACTGCTTTCTCAGGCCACAAGCAGGGAGCTGGATGGGAAGTGGGGCTGCTGGGATTAGAACCGGCACCCATATGGGACCCCAGCTCATGCAAGGACTTTAGTCGCTAGGCTACCACGTCGGGCTCTGTACCCAGCTCTTGCAGACACTCTTTTGAATACATACCAGGCTGAAAAAAGACACGGGAGAAGGTGGGAGAGGAAATCAAAGGACAGAGGGGAAAGCAAGATATGTGGGGAGGTGGTGCAGGTCTCCAGCTCCAGTGGAGGCAGAATGCGGGGATTGAAGGTGAAACCAAGCGCAAGGGATGACGGGGATTTAGAGGAGGTTCTTGAGCAGTGGTGGGGCAAGGGAGTCCGGGCTCTACCTGGAGGGTGCCGAGGGGTGGGGTGGGGCAGGGAGGTGCAGGAGGGAGGCAGAAGCCCTAGAAAACTGCTGGCAGGATGGGGCTTGCTTGGCAGAGTGCTGGGGTTGGGGATGCTGGCTGTGGGGAGAGGTGGCGCCCCAGGAACACTTCATAGCAGCAACAGGTGAGAGTCGGGGTTGGCAGGTAAACTGTCTGAGCTGGAGAGTGCAGGAGGAGGGGCTGGAATGAAGAAAAATAAGCAAGTTGCCTTTGGATAGGCATGGAGGGCAAGACACAACTGGGTTGCACATTGAGGCTGCTCAGGAGACTGAAGCCATAGCTTTTGGTAAATTGCAGGCTCTTGGGTAATTACAGGGGCCTTTCCAAAGGCTGTTTTGTGCTTGCTTCCTTGAGGAACCTGCCTCTGCTATGTGAGCCCACCCCACCCAGCCTGCCAGAGGCTGATCTGCCTCCCAGATGTGGAGGAACAGGCCCAGTCCTGTCGCCTTCCTCATGGGGCCCTGGCGGGACAGACTGTCGCCTCCCCAGCTCTGCATCCCTGACGGCATCTCCCTGGGCACTCCCCAGCGTGAGAAGAACCCAGGGTACAGTCCCCAGGGCCAGGGTGGGAGGCAGTGTAGTTGGAACACCAGGTACAGTCCCAGGAGCTAGGCAAAGGCTCGGTCAGTGAAGTGATTTGGACTTGATCCTTTATCCTGAGAGTAACTGAAGCTGTTGCAGGTTTGAAGCAGGTAAGTCAGTTTCTACCTGCAGCTAATGGTATGTACTTCATGCCAGGAGCCTGCCAGTCTTTTCATGTACATTATCTCATTTAATGCCAATGGCTCTTTTTTTTTAAAGTTTTATTTATTTATTTACAAAGTCAGATATACAGAGAGGAGGAGAGACAAAAAGGAAGATCTTCCGATGATTCACTCCCCAAATAAGCACAATGGCCAGAGCTGTGCCAATCTGAAGCCAGGAGCCAGGAACTTCCTCCAGGTCTCCCACACAGGTGCAGGGTCCCAAGGCTTTGGGCCATCCTCAACTGCTTTCCCAGGGCACAAGCAAGGAACAAGATTGGAAGTGAAGCAGCTGGAATTGAAACTGGCACACAAAAAGAATGCCAGCGCCACTGGTGGAGGGAAGGCTTAGCTTGCTATGCTGCGGCACTGGCCGTGAGACTGTTTTAGTGAGAAAAAAGGGAAGGCTGTCGAGGGCTGTGCGGGAAACACACACACACACTCACACACACTCACACACACTCACACACACATCTGAGAGGTAGAAAGAGAGAGATTTCTTACCTGCTGCTTCACCCCCAAATGCCCACATTGGTGCCCAGCACTCAGGAATCCCAGGTGAGCCACAGGAGTCCAATCACTTGGGCCAGTACTGCTCCCTCCCAGGGACCACGCTGGCGAAAGTAAGGAGTAGAACTAGGGCGGAAACCCATGAACTCCCATGTGGGATGTAGATGCCATAAGCAACATCTTTTTTTATTATTGTTATTGCTTTTTTTCCCCAAAATTTTTGATGTTTATGTAGTTGATCAGGATAGGAAGGGTCAAGGATTAGGGGAAAGTGGGCGAGAGGGACCACTGTTTCTAAATTTTCTTTTTCTTCTTCCTGTATCTGGGGGGAAAAGGATGATAAGGGGGAAGCTGCATCCAGCCTCCAAACCGCTTCAGTACCCGGGGGTGGGGAAAGGCCACCTGATGTCAACCCATGGTCCCCGGTGTGGAGCATACTCCGAGTGTTCTGCTCAAGTGGTTTTGATAGTTCTGAAATGCTGTTGATCTCACTGTTCCAAGAATGAGAAGATCCATAGTCCACCTTAGAGTCTCCATTCGTCCAGATATTTGCTGGTAGGTGATCAATTTGTTATGCTCTGCTTCTTCCATAATAGTGTCTTAACTGCTGTGCCAAACACCTGTCTCTGAAAAGTATTTTGGTTTCCTCTGATACAATACAGGAACAGTAAAAGGAAGAGTTTTTAAAAAAGATTTATCCATTTCTTTTATTGGAAAATCAGATATACAGAGAGGGAGACACAGAGAGAGAGATATTCATTCCGTCCATTGGTTCATTCCCCGAGTGGCGACAACAGTTAGAGCTGAGCCAATCTGAAACTGAGAGCTAGGAGCCTCCTCTGAGTCTCCCACACAGGTGCAGGGACCCAGGGCTTTGGGTCATCCATGATGGCTCTCCCAGGCCACAAGCAAGGAGCCAGATGGGAAGTGGGGCTGGTGGGACATGAACCGGTGCTCACATGGGACTCCAGCACATGCAAGGTGAGGACCCCAGGTGCTAGGCTACCGCACTGGGCCCAAAGATAATTTTTTAAAAGGTTTGCTTATTTTATTTGAAAGGCAGAATTACAGAGAGAAGGAGAGAGATGAAAAAACGAGGTCTTCTATCCTCTGGTTCACTCTACAGATGGCTGCAACAGCCAGAGCTGGGCTGAACCAAAGCCAGGAGACAGGAGCATCTTCTGGGTCTCCCACATGGGCAGAGGGGTCCAAGGCCTTGGGGTATACATTGCTGCTTTCCCAGGCCATTAGCAGGGAGCTGGATGGGAAGTGGAGCAGCTGGGACCCAAACCAGCACCCCTATAGGATGCAGGTGCCACAGGTGGTAGCTTTTCTATGGACACCATAGCAGCTCTCCCACACCCTCAGGGTGGGGAAGATCCTTTTTATAACCTGTCTGGAGTTATGGCAACAATGACAGAAAGCCAAGTAGCAGTGGCAGACTGGAGAGAGCTAGGTTCTTCCTGAGTCCCAGCAGCCTAAACTAACTGCTGCAAGATCTTCCTGCTCGAGTTCTCGGTTCTAAAATAGCAGCAAACCTGTAGGAGCATAGAGTCTTTGCTACCTGGAGCTGACCAGTGGCTAGCTGCTCCCAATGGGGAGGAGGCAGGAAAGAGAGGTGACCTACCTGGAGTGTGGGGTGATGCGGCTGGAGCATTGTTCTGTGTCATACACTTGACGACAATCTATCTTGCATGTGTTCTTCTAACCTTTTCCTTTCCTAGAGCCCAAATTCATTCCACATGTGCAGTAAGTATTTTCATCCTGAACAGAGAAATGTCCCCTCGTTGATTCTCATTCTACTTCTGAAGATACCAAATGCACTCTCTGTTGCTCTGCCTTTCAAGTACATGAAAACAAACATTTTAGAAAAACCAGAAGCAGAGCACTGTCAAGTATCTGCTGTAGTTATTTGTGTTCCTGGAGCTGGCATACATCCCCACTCCAGAAGTGCGGGCCCGCACACAGAGCTTCGCCCTTCCACCAAGCATGCTCAGGGAGTCAAGCACAAGAGCCAAGCAAAGCCTCCATGGCTAGTGGTCAGGGTTGACCATGGGAGTGACAGGACTTGCTGGTCATGCGTAGCTCTGGCCTAATGTGAGGAGAATGGCAATTGGAGTTACTGATATTCTTTTCCAACTCTTGTGACTTTGTCCAGTCATGACACGGAGATGAGACAACTCCTCAAAAGCATCACGGTCATGATGAGTGCTTAGTCCATCATGGGTTGGGATGCTACATTCCAGATAGAAGTGCTTGGGTTCACATCTCAGCTCTGCTTCTGTATCCAGCTTCCTGCTAAAGCACTCTGGGAAACACCAGCTGATGGCTCATGTGGTTGGGTCCCTGCTACTTACAAAGGGAGACCTGGACTGAGTTCTAGGTCCACAGCTTAGGCCTGGCCCAGCCTAGTCTGGCATAGGCATATGAGAATCAGTCAACAGATGGAAGATTCTCTTCCAAATAAGTAAATATTTTTTTTTAAAGATTTATTTTTATTACAAAGTCAGATATACAGAGAGAGGAGGAGAGACAGAGAGGAAGATCTTCCGTCCGATGATTCACTCCCCAAGTGAGCCGCAACGGGCCGATGCGCGCCGATCCGATGCCAGGAACCAGGAACCTCCTCCAGGTCTCCCACGCGGGTGCAGTGTCCCAATGCATTGGGCCGTCCTCGACTGCTTTCCCAGGCCACAAGCAGGGAGCTGGATGGGAAGTGGAGCTGCCGGGGTTAGAACCGGCGCCCATATGGGATCCCGGGGCCCCAAGGCAAGGACTTTAGCCGCTAGGCCACGCCGCTGGGCCCAAATAAGTAAATATTTTTTAAGAAGACTATGAGAGTCACCCAGACAAGGAAACCACATGGAGGCTGTGGTAGTGAGCTACAAGGTGCCTAAGAAGAACTGATGACCAAAATGTAATGTGATGTCTTAGCTGGAACAAGAAAGAGACATGAGGCAAGTATAGAGAAAATCTGAATCAAGTGTGGACTTTTACTAGTAATACATCAGATTGGCCACTTTAATGTAACAGATGAATAACAGGGGAAAGTGGGATTTGGGTTTATAGCAACCTCTTATATTACCATCTCACATTTCCTGCCAACCAAAAACTAATATTTTATGTTTTTGGAGCCTGGCACGGTAGCCTAGTGGCTAAAGTGCTCACCTTGAACATGCTGGGATCCCATATGGGCGCTGGTTCTAATCCCGACATCTCCACTTCCCATCCAGCTCCCTGCTTGTGGCCTGGGAAAGCAGTTCAGAATGGCCCAAAGCCTTGGGGCTCTGCACCCTCGTGGGAGACCTGGAAGAAGTTCCTGGCTCCTGGCTTCAGATTGGCACATCTCTGGCCGTTGTGGCTCACTTGGGGAGTGAATCATCAGATGTAAGATCTTCCTCTCTGTCTCCCGTCCTCTCTGTGTATCTGACTTTCTAATAAAAATAAATAAATCTTTAAAAATAAATAAAATAAAATAAATTTTTAAAAACAAATAAACAAAAAAGAGCACCTACAACAATGCCCAACTCCTAGTTTAGGGACAAGGTCAGAGTGAGTGCCATCCTATCTGATTTTGTGTTGGAGTGTCCATTCCGCGTTACAGGAGAGAAAGAGAAAGAAGCCTTAGCTTGAGAAGAAGTAAATCTGACTTTTTGTGCAGATGACATATAATCTATGCATAAAATTCTTCAAAACAATTAAGTCCGTTGCTGTTGAACTGAAAGGCAGAGAGAGAAGTGAAGATCTCTCATTTTCTCCCCAATGTCAAATGTTCCCAACAGCTAGAGCTGGGCTAGGCTGAAGCTAGGAGCAAAGAGCTCCGTCTCGCTTTCCCATATGGGTGACAGGGACCATGCTCAAAGTCACTGGTCATTAGGGAAATGCAAACTAAAACCACAAAAAGATTCCATCACACTTTTATTAACAATGACCAGGATAAACAAGACTGATTGGGTGGCATGCTGCTGTGGTTCAACAGACTAATCCTCCACCTGTTAGCACCAGCTTCTCTATGGATGCTCATTCATGACTCGGCTACTCCACTTCCCATTAAGCTCCTGTTTATGGCTTGGGGAAGCAGCAGAGCATAGTCCAAAGTCGTAGAACCCTGTGCCCACACGGGAGACCCTGGGAAGAAGACCCACAGAAGAAGATCCTGGGTCCTGGCTTTGGATTAGTTCAGTTCCAGCTGTTGCAGCCATTTGGGGAATGAATTAGCGGATGGAAGATCTTTCTCCTCTGTCTCTTCTCTCCTAAATCCTTTATGACAAACCAGCAAGTGAAAAGAAAGTCAATGCTAATATTACTTCTTCCTCAAATGCACCTCTCACCCCATTTTCTTTGCTAGAAAGAGAAAAACACTACACAGTGGGTTCTGACAAACGTGCCTATGGTTCTATTGCAGCTGTGCCCCGTGTTTCTCTGCTATCCAAATGGAATCTACCTTTTAGGTTGCCTCATGTACATGGCTTTTTCTGTATTTGCCTCTGAATTTCTTCTTGTTCACGTGGAGATTCCTGCCTCTTGGGCCTACCTATTTCTTCCAGGGAATAGAGCAGGTGACTCGCTATCTCGGACCTAAGACACTGTATCGAACATTGAGATGTAGGTGGCAAGTATTTATCTAATAACCAACTTGTCATATATATGAAATTTTTTTCAAGACGGAAAAATCTATCTAGCTATGTACCAGGCAAATTCACTTAGAATTAATTCACTAGGAACTAATTTGGGGAAAAAATGTAAGGATATTAACAATCCTTTAAAAAAAATAACTCAAGTTAGAAACCCTAATTATAGGTTCTTCTTCGCGTAACTTGAAGTGCTTCCTAGAGGTGTGGGGCAAAGGGTGGCTGCACAGCGTGCTAGCAGAGAATGGAGTTTCTGGCTTGTGGAGGGTTCTGGGAAGGGAGAGGAATTTTCCTTTGGGAAGGTACTGCCCTGCTCTGCTGATGGCCTGTTTGACTGGTGCTGGTGAGACCCCAGAACACAGCAGAGCCTACATCCCATTCAGGGCTCAGAGCCCAAGGGGGCACCAGCGTGGCCTTAAGGAGTCAGGAGAGAAGGCATGAAGAGGTGTGTGTAGCTGTTCTGATCTGGAGCTCGCAGCTGGGGGTGTCTAGTGATGCCACCACTTGGCAGGTTTGTTCCAGCACAGGGGCATGCTGTGTGGGGGACAATAGGGGTGCGTTCTCTCTGGGGGTGTCACACCCAGAGTTCTAGCCCTTTCACTTTTACCAAGCCTCCCGATGACTAACGAGGGTTGGGATAAAAATCTGAAGCTGTGGGTTCTGTCTGTTGAGGTTATGTTCCCCAATGATAAGACCAAGAGTGCAGTCTAGAGGGATTACATGTCACTTTTCAAACTCTTGGGTTGTGCCCCAGTTTCCACTTTCCAGTTTCCATCTTGGGAAACCAGATGGGTATATTTCAATATTATCAACGAAACAGAATTAGACAAGAGAATTGACAGATTCATTGAACACACACATATGAGGTTTTGTGTGTTGAATTCCCATGTAGAAATTTTAAAGCCTAGTGGCTCGGAAGTTGATCTTATTTGGAGACAAGTTTTTCAAAATTCATTTTTTATAATAAATTTATACATTTATATTGAAAAGCAGAGCTCTCTCTCTCTCTATATATATATATGTGTGTGTCTTCCATCTTCTGGTTCACTCCCTAAATGGCCATGAGGATTAGAATAGAACTGGGCTATTCCGAAGCTGGGAGCCAAGGACTCCTTTTGAGTCCCCTCCATGGATGCGAGGGCACAAGCACTTGGACCATCCCCTGCTGCTCTCCCAGGTGCCTATCAGAGAGCTAGATTGGAAGTGGAGCAGCTGGGACTCAAACCAGTGCTCCAATGAAATGCTGGCTGCAGATGGAGGCTAAACCTGATATGCCACTGTTCCATGCTCACAGACAGTTTTTTTTTTTTTTTTAATTTTTATATAGAAGTGCTAAGATCAGATGAGGTCATCGGCTGGGCTTCAATTTAGTCTTACTGATGTCTTCAGAAGACAGGAAGATCAGGATACAGACAGACATGTGGGGACACAGGGAGAAGACATCTTGTGTGCCACATAGATTGGCCTCCATAGCAACTAACTGCTGACACCTTGATCTTGGACTTGGGTCCTCCAGCTTTGTGAGGCAGGGCATGATGTTGTTCTGTCATGACAATTTTATGAAATTTAATTCTTGAATAGGCACACACATGCTTGTATGTTACTAATGCAGATTGATAGCCCCAAATGAGTGGGAAACATGGGGTTGCAATGAGCCCATAGAGTTTCCATACTCAGGGAGCAACCATGGAAACCACCTGCCCCATCCAGAGGAGACAGCAAAGGCTGCAGACCCTCACTGTTCCTCTTCTGGTGGAAAGGGAAGCCCTGGGCCTGGCTGAAGCAAATCTCCTGGCCTGATGCTTCGGTTTCACCAGGGCAAACCAAGCAAAACAAAATGCCACCACAGAAGGCATTGTGTTAGAACAAAACAGAGATCTATAGGTGTAAATTATTTATATTGATGCTTTTTAAAAGGGAGCAATTTGTTATTCAGTGAGCTCGGCCATTCGGAATTCACCCAGCAACCTCAAAGAAAGCAAGAAAGTTAACAAGTCAGTAGGTTCCATGCAATGGAATCCATGTTCAGAAGCTCACACCTCCTTTGTTCTCTGGAAGCTCTGGGACCTCTTTAAATCTCTTTGCTCTCTCTCTCTCTTTCTTTATTTTTAAAGATTCATTTATTTTAGAGAGAGAGAGAGAGGTCTTCTATCTGTTGACTCACTCCCCAAATGACTGGAGCTGAACCCATCTGAAGCCAACACCCAGGAGCTTCTTCTTGATCTCTCATGTACATGGAGGGGACCAAAAACTTGGGCCATACTCTGATGCTTTTCTTGGTCATTGGCAGGGAGTTTGATCACAAGTGGAGCACTAGGATTAAGCTGGTGCTCACATGGGATGCCGACACCACAAGTGAAGGATTTGCTGATAAGCCATCGCCAACAGTCCCCATTACAGTCAGTTTACTGTCCTGTATTTTCTAACCAGAAAATGTAAAACTTCTTTTAGATATATGTATGTAGGCTTCTGTTAGTGAGATTACATTTGCATGTTTCAGAGAACAGTTCCCCATCTGGGCCACCAATTTGTAAGGTAGCCTGCAACTTCTGACAGTACGCTAAGAAGGTGCAGAAAATGCTAGAATTTTCATGGATTCTCTTGGGGAAAGATGAGTGATATCAATAGCATCCAACCACTTTTCCATTACTGGACTGGATAGGTGCAGTGATCCTGCCCCTTTCTCACATTCAGAATATGTTTCTTTCTTTTACATTTTTTAAATTCAATTTAGTTGACACTGGGGTCTCCCTCCCTCTTCTCCCAAGCTCCTTCCCCTCCCCTCTGTTCTTCCCTCCAGTCAGAATAGATTTCTTCTAAGAGCTCTGCAGGCACGTGCTGAATTTCTTGCTGTGAAACTGATGCCTTGAAACCCAGCCTGTGTGGCTTTTACTCCTTGCATACAACATCTACTGGTGTGATAACCCCTCCCAACTCAAAAAGAAGGAGAGAAAAATCCTAAACAATGAGGATAAACCCGAGACTTGGGAAGGGAACCTGATGGAGGCCTGATGGAGCAACCAGGCAGATCCTTGCACCTGCATCCCACTATTCCAGTGTGATGTGCGTCACACAAATCCTGCAGTCTGGCTCCCCATGTCATTGCCAACTAGAAATGGCAAATGGGAAACAGGGGCGTGCAGATGAGAGCAGAAAAAGGCAGCTAAGGATGTAATGAGAATAAGCACAGCTGAACTGTGAGAATTCTTAGGAAGCCACCTCATGGGGAGCTATTTAGTGAAGGAATATCTCGCTCTGCAAACCTCAGCGACCCACAAGGACTCTGTCATGTTTCAGACCAGAATGGTGCCATTGAGGAATTTAGAAGGCAAAGTATAATACTGTAAATCATAATGAAGACATTAGTCAGGTTGTTCTGTGCCCTCATCTTGGAACTTGACCTCTGTTCTTATTAGGCCTGCCCAGCCCAGTTGTAGTAACAATCCTGTTAAGTCAAGTGTAGATAGAATCCCCCACCCTATCTGATCACCATGGCCTGTCTTCACCAAGAATCCTGGTGAGTCAGTGTGGAGAGTCGCCTTGCCCTTGATGTCTCCCCGTAGACATTTCCCATCCGCTGACTGCTTCGCTCTGCTGGTTGGCTGTCTATTTCCTGCTGTCTTGGTCAGATTTAGAGTTGAGTATATTCTCCTTGTGCTGTCACAGTAGTCTTGATACCAACTGCAAGTAGCCTTGAATAGGATCTTCCTTACCAGGTGAATAAGGACCAGAATAATTTTTCTTTACTATCATCAAGAAGACAAACTTGTTACTGCAGCCTGAATGGAGACACCTCAGCTATTTGTTGTCCCAGCAGGATGTTTCGGTAGTCACTCTTGCTCATTTTCCTCTGGGTAGCATGAAGCTGAGAGCGACTTTTCTCAAAGGTGGGGTATGTATGCAGGAAGCTCTGGTCAAAGGTATGCTTTGAAAAAGTAGTCTGAGCAAAATAGACAGATGGGATAAATAGTGGAGAAGAGGCAATTTTGCCCAAACACCTTTACTATAGAATTTTCTATAGTGAAAGAAAAACAAGTATCTGTAAGTTAAGTCACATATCTGCCAGTCGGTGGTTCTAAAACTCCGTGTGCCCCTGACCCATAAGTGGATTCAGTGTCAGTGAGTTGGGGCTCAGGGACTGGTGTTTTATTGTATTTAGGCAATGTTGTGAAGACTAGCTGTGTGATCCCTGTTGAGTCCCTGTTTTCCGTTATTTTTTCTGTTTTATATAGGAGTGAAATGGCTGGATCATGAGGTAATTCTGTCTTCAGTTTTTTGAAGAGCTACTAAGCTGTTTCCCACAGAGACGGCCTTGCTTCCATTTCCACCAGCAGGGTGTGAGGGCTCCAGTGTCTCCACATCTTTGACAATGCTTGGGATTTTCTGTGTTCCACAATAGCCCATCTATTTGGCCATTCTAATCTACATTCCTGTAAGGGCCCAGGATTCCGAGCATCTTTCTGTGTCCATGTGCTTTGCCCACTTACAAAAAAAATTTTATCAGGCCTGGCGGTGTGGCCTAGTGGCTAGGGTCCTCGCCTTGAATGCGCCAAGATCCCATATGGGTACCGGTTCTAATCCCGGCAGCTCCACTTCCCATCCAGCTCCCTGTTTGTGGCCTAGGAAAGCAGTTGAGAATGGCCCAGAGCTTTGGGACCCTGCACCCTCATGGGAGACCTGGAGGAAGTTCCTGGTTCCTGGCTTCAGATTGGCACAGCACCAGCCATTGCGGTCACTTGGGGAATGAATCATCTTTCTCTCTGTCTCTCCTCCTCTCTGTATATCTGACTTTGTAATGAAAATAAATCTTAAAAAAATGTTATCTATTTTTATTGGAAAGTCAGATATACAGAGAGAGGGAGAAACAGAGAGGAAGATCTTCCATCTGCTGGTTCACTCCTCAAGTGACCGCAAAGGCTGAAGCTGAGCTGATCAGAAACCAAGAACTAGAAACCTCCTCTGGGTCTTCCATGCAGGTCTGGAGTCCCAAGGCTTTGGGTCATCCTCTGCTGCTTTCCCAGGCCACAAGGATGGGAGCTGGATGGGAAGTGGAGCAGCTGGGACACTAATTGACGCCCATATGGGATCCTGGTACATGCAGGTGAGCATTTAGCTACTAGGAAGGATATCATGCCAGGTCTGCTTTGTCCATTTTAAAAGCAGGTTGCTTATCTGTTTGTGGTTGAGTTGTGTTCTTTCTATCAAGTCATAATCAAAATGTGATTTGCCAAATATTTTCTCTCGTTCAATTGGTTGTTGCTTCAGTTTTTGTAAATGTCTTATGATGAGTAAAGGTTTTAATTTTGATCCAGCCCAATGAGTATTATTGTGTTGCTTTTATTTTTTTTTAAGGCAAAGTTACTGTGAGAGGAGACACAGAAAGAGAGATCTCCACTCGCTAGTTCACTCCCCAAATGGCCACAACGGCTAGAATTGGGCAAGTCTGTAGTCAGGAGCTTCATCCAGGTCTCCCACGTGAGTGCAGGAACCTCGAGACTTAAGACATCTTCTGCTGCTTTCCCAGGGCATTAGAAGGGAGCTGGATAAGAAGTAGAGAAGCAGGATTTGAACTGGCACCCATAATGGAATGTTGGTGCCACAGGCTGAGCCTGCTATGCCATGCCTCTGGGCGCTTGTGCTTTTGATGTCATATCTAAGAATCTATTGCCAAAGCCAAGGCTGAGGAGACTAATCTTTTGCTGTTCTTGGAAGAGTTTTATGATTTTAGCTCTTACATTTAGGCCAGCAATCCATTCTGAACTCATATGTCTATATGATACATGGTGAGGGTCCAATTTCATTCTTTTGTTGTTTTGGTATGAAAGAGACTTTTTTCCCCCACTGAATAGTCTTGGATCCTTTGTGAAAAGTCTGTAACAAATATCATTTGGCCACACACAAAGGGATTTGTTTCTAGATTCTTAATTCTATCCCCGTGGTCAGTATATCTCGCCCTATGGCAGTACCACATTGTTTTGATTAGCTTTGCTTTCTAGTAAGTTTTGTAATTGGGATGTATGAATCCTTTGACTTGATTCTTTTGTTCAAGATTATTTTGGTTATTGGGGACTCTTTGTAATTCTATATAAATGTGAAGACTGCACTTTCCAGTTTTGTAAAAGAAAAAAAAACCTAACAGGCTTCTGATAAGGAATGCATTGAATTTATAGATGCATTTGGATCCAACTCTTGTTTTATTTTTCTTATTTTTTTCCCCTAGACTATTAGGATGATCAGGGAACCCTCTAACCTGATTTGACAGGTGCCAACTTTGAAATTCCACAGCCAAGAAGCTTGGAACTGCCCAGCATTCTATTCCTGAGGATTCAGAGCAATGAGACCATGCAGAGTATTTGCTGCCTAACTCTTCTCCATGAATTGGGCAGACACTGTATTCCAAAGCCAAGAATATCTCTTTTGCGTGAATTCCGACTTAGAGACACAGAATCTACTGTCTATGTACGTTGACGAATCAGCACCTAAATAAGGAATTGAAATAGGACCAGCTGTGTCTTTTTCTTTCTTTCTTTTTTTTTTTTTTGAGGCTCAATTGGAAAGCAGACATTAGCTTTTCAGTAACTCTTCTCCCGTGAATTCATTTTATTACTTTCATAGCTCAGTGTATTTTGCAATTCATATACATATTGGCTAGGAATGCATTCAGTTGTATGTAGCAGACGTACTTTTCTCACGTCATAACAAGTCCAAAGGTGGGTGGCTACTGGCATTTGATCAGGCACTCAAGGATTCCAGTGCTAGCATCCTTGTAACTCTTTTTTGCCTCTTACTCACAATTTTGAAATGGCTTCACTGCTACAAATCACTTCTACATTTGTAACAGGAAAGGATGGGTGAGCACCCCAGAGCTCATGTCAAGAAGACTGGCTCTCTGTACCTGGAAGGGATCTAGCACTTCAAGGAATAGAACTGTCATGGCTGATTTCAGCTGATCCTGATCCACTTCCTAGAGTTGAGCACGTTGTCTCCCTAAACACAATCGAGATTGAAATGAAAGCACAAAAAGGAATAGACAGAAGATTCATTTCTTTATTTGAAAGTCAGAATTACAGAGAGAAAGAGAAGGAGAGAGAGACAGAGAGAGTGATCACCCTTCAAATGATCACAATGGCTGGGGCTGGGACAGGCTTAAGCCAGGAACCTGGAATTCCGCCTGCATCTCCCATGCAGGTTTAGGGAGCCAAGCACTTGGGCCATCCTCTTTGCCTTCCTATCGCATTAGCAGGGAGTTGTTCCAAGAGCAGCGCAGACAGGGCTTGTTTGTGTGTCGTGTGTAATGCCATTGCTGCCTAACTGATTGTACTCTGACACTGGCCTCGTTTGCTTAAGCTCTTTCGACCTCTTGTGGGGATATTCTCATCTTTGATAGATTAAGAATATCAGAAGTCTCCATCTCTCTATTTCTCTTTTGGGTCTGGATGATGATTTGACATACAGTGGGTATGCAGTACGTGCAGGTTGACTTCACCAACATGTCAGCTGGACTATTACCTTCCTCAGGAGAACATGTGTGACGGGGCTGGGAAGGCACTGCTTGTCTTCTGTTGGTCTGATTAGGCAGGTGTTGGAGAAGCCTGGCTTGGTCAACCAGCCTGTACCAGCATGTACCAGCTGGGTTAAGAGGCTCTGTGTCTTTAAGGCCCCCAGTTCACACAGTTCATGATGTATTTTGTAAGCACATCCCGCAAGTGTCGAAAACACTTTTCTTTTCATGTCCTCTGGGGAGAGAAAAGTCATGTTTCCAAAAAGCATCTCATCAATGATTCAATCAAAGAAATGTCATTAATCAGGAGACAAACAGGAAAAGAAATCCCCCCATGTTGTATTTGAGCAGATTTCCACAGTTAATTTATATTTCAAAATGTGAATGTAAATTAAAAGGCTAAGTACTTGAAAGTCAAAAATATTCCTTATTTGACATTAAAGTCAGTGAACTGATCACATTTGCAGAAACGTAGCTAGTAAAATGTGCTAATTTATGGTGAAAAAATTAAACAGGACGACAGATGGAGACTTGAATGAGTTTTTCTCACCCCTAAATTTGCATATTGTATCTGACAGTGCATAGTCTTCTCGCTTTATATGCTGCCCTGCAGTATTGAAAGAAGTGCAGAGCTATTCATGTCGGCTTTGCTCAAGCATCCCCCAAGAAGGAAAGGAGAACCGTGTGGAGTCGCAGACTTAGCTTGGCCTCAAGTGTCTTGTTCCCCCCACCCTTCCCTCAATCATCCCTTCTGCATCTATTGCATAAGAACAGGCAACTATCAAATAGTGACATGTCCCCCATTCTCCACTGAGTCATAGAAAACACACAGAGCTCCAGCTCTGAAGGAAGGGTTGGGTGACACAGGGCAATGTTCTCCCAGGTCCTTGGCTACCTCTCCTAATGTTTGAATTCAGTGTTGTCTAGATTATCTCCAGGCTTAAGCCATAGAAGCAAAGGCCTGGACAGATCTTTTGATCTTGGCTCCACTGCCTATTAGCTGAGTGGTCTTGGACAAGTTGGCACTACAGTTTCATGTCAGCAGAACAGAGATGTTGGCTTCATCCAAAACCCCTAGCCTTTGCAGGTAATAGGCATTCATCATACGCTAGTTGTTTATTAACTATAGGATTCTTCCCTGCTGAAGTACAAAGAAGGCAACTATTAAATGACAGCCAACCTAGCCTGCTCCCACTATATGCCACCCTTGCAATTTCTAGAAATCACTAGTAGGGTAGAGAGACACTACCAGCACCTTATCTGTGCTTGTGCATCAGAGGGAAAAATTGCAATCCCTCCCACGGGGGGTACTGGCCAGGTCAAATGTTCCTCAGCCAGGGCTGTGCTGAGAGTCTTTGAGTATGCCGAAGGACGCCTAACTCTTTTCCCCAAGTCATTAGTCTACAGCAAAGAGAGGAAGCCTATGTCCCTGATGGCATTAACAAAGACAAGGACAATTTGGGAAGGCATTATGGTGCAGCTAATTAAACCCTTGTCTGTGACACCAGCATCCCATATGGGAGCCAGTTTGAGTCTCAGCTGCTCCAGGCCCAACCAGCTTTCTGCTAATGCACCTTGAAAAGCAGCAGAAGATGTTCAAAGTGCTTGGGTTTCTGTCCCTAAATGGGATAACTGGATGGAGTTTCAGGTTCCTGGCTTCAGCCTGGCCAGCTCTAGTTGTTGTAGACATTTGGGGAATGAACCAGCCAATGAAAGATCAGTTTCTCTCTGCCTTTCAAATAAATAAATAACTCTTTAAAAAAATTTTTTTGGAAAGGCAGATATACAAAGAGAAGGAGATACAGTAAGATCTTCCATCTGTTGGGTCACTCCCCAAGTGGCTGCAGTGACAGCAGCTGAGGTGATCCAAAGCCAGGAGCCAGGAGCTTCTTCTGAGCCTCCCACATGGGTGCAGGGTCCCAAGGCTTTGAGCCATCCTTGACTTCTTTTCCAGGCCACAGGCAAGGAAATGGATGGGAAGTGGAGCAGCCAGGACACAAACTGGTGACTATGTAGCATCCCGGAGTGTGCAAGGTGAGGACTTTAGCCACTAGGCTACCGTGCTGGGTCCTAAATAAATAAATCTTAGAGTAAAAAGAAGAAACATGTTTCTATGATATATACTTGAACTGTCAGGCACCTCCATCCCCAAGACATTGACACACATAGAGCTGTACCCAGGAGAGAAATAATTCCTTTGTCATTTCTTTTTTTTTTTTTTTCAGAGATTTAAAAATGTTTCCACCTGATTTTTTTTTAACCTCTTGTCAATAGGAAATATTTAGGGACCAGGTGCTGGATGATTTTATTATCCGTTTCATAATTATTTGTATCTTACAGCCAGCTGTGTGGGATTACAATAGTATGGAAATCTTCACAAGAAAGTACTAGAAGCTGTCTGTGGTGGGTGTTACTGTCTGGCAACCAGGTCTCCTTGTATTCTTAAAGTACTTTTTTTATCATTCTTAATGTGATAGCAAACCACACTTTTCTGCCCTTCCCTACAGAGTCAGTGAGAATTAATTCCAACTCATGCAATCTGGCTTCTCTTCTGAATTTATTATTATTATTATTATTTTATTTGAAAGAGTTAGAGAGAGAGGAGGAGATAGAGAGATCTTCCATCTTCTGATTTATTCACAAAGTGGCTGCAATATCCAGACATGGGTCAATTTGAAGCCAGGATCCAGGAACTTCTGTGTCTCCCATATGGATTTAGGGGCCCAAGGATTTAGGCTGTTCTCTGCTGCTTTCCCAGGCCATCAGTAGAGAGCTGGATCAAAAGTGCAGCAGCCTGAACTTGAACTGGCATCCTTAAGGGATGCCGACAGCATTTCACTGGCCCCTGTCAGAGTGGCATAGAATGGCTGTTGAACCCACTCCGTTCAACTCTCTGACACTGTTTTCCAGGAATCCACCTTGCTCAGGTTCCTAGGAGTTTCATCTTCATGAATCACAGCATTCTCTTGAGTTTGGTCAGTAGGAGGCACTGTCTGAGACCAGAAGGCTGAAGAGTGAAGCTGGGGTTTGTTCCCTCTCTCCTACTCTTTTGGGTTCCCTTGGGCAGGGTCTCTGTTCCATGTAGCAGCCTCACTAGTTAATCCATCCTTTTCTAATTTAGCACTACCACAGAGTGGCAGCTCTGGTTGCTGCTCTTTGAAAGTCAATGTTATGTCCTATTGAAAAAAGAAAAGCAAGTCAATGTCATTGAGAATTGAAAACCACATGAAAAAATCTTGGAAAAATAACTCATTTTAAAGCTCTGCCCTTGTTTTTAAAGCATTGCGTTTAATTTATAACCTTGCTCATTTTGGGGGCAAGTATTACTTTCAATTAACTAAAAATTTATTTTGTTTTCCCTGTGATTTCTTCCTTAGTTTATTGATTCTTCAAGAAGATGCAGTTAGATGCTCACTGTTTTGGAATAACTTGGATTTCCTCCTGTAATTGATTTCTAATTTCATTGTGTTGTGGTCAGAAACCAGACTTCGAAGGTTTCAGTTGTTTGAAGATATCAACGTTTGTTTTGTGACTTAACATTTAGTCTCTTCTGGAGAATACCCTGTGTGTGGATAACATAACACTGATGTAAATCTTCATGAAACATCTGGAAAAAGATAAGTTCATGGCCATTCCTATTTCATATACAATCACACGTTTTCTTATGGGTTCCATGTTCACTAGGTATCTTCTTTTTCCTTGGTCACCTGTGCAATTGTTCTGTTATTGAAGGCATGTTTGAAAGGCTCCAACTCTTACTGTTGAATTATTTCTTTCTTCATTTATAGCTATTTATTTTGCATTATGGGTCTGAAATTTGGATCCAGTTTACAGGTATTATTTTACTATCACTAGAAGAGTTGGCATCCTTTGAGGAGTCTTTGTTAATGTTGACCATGTGGGCTATCTTGAATTTTGGGGGCTATTAGATTCTAAACAATTTTTTGCATCGATCTCACAGAGTATAGATGACAAGAGTAAGAGAAGTTAAGATTGAAACACAAATGGCTATGATCTGGCTTCTGTAAAGATATTTGAAGATTTATATTCATTTTGGATTATTCACATAAGTATTACTCTTAAATAGAAGCTTATTGGAGGGTTACTTTGAGTTTTGTTGTTGTTGTTTTTTAACCCCAGGACCATCTGTATACCATAAGCTGGTACCATGCTATAACAGATAAAGCCATTGCCTGTGGCACCAGCACCCCCCATATGGGCACTATTTTAAGTCTTGGTTGGTCCACTTCTGATTCAGCTTCCTGCTAATGCACGTGGGAAAGCAGCAGCAGATGGCCCAAGTCCTTAGCCCCTGCACCCATGAAGGAGACCTGGAGGAAGCTCCTGACTCCTGGGTTTGGATGGGCCCGACTCTGGCTGTTGCAGAGACAAGATGTTTGTTTTGGTCTGTCTCTCTGTATATAACTGTACCTTTCAAATAAAGAAATAAACCTTTAAAAACAAAACAAAACAAAAACAAAACCCAGAAACTGACCTGGTAGAGGCTAATTACTCAGTCAAGTATTAAACAAGTGAAACTGTATGTGCGATAAGGAAGTACACATGAAATTCAAGGTATTACCAGTAAAATTAGCAATGCTGTAAACTGTCCATGACTTTGCCATCAAAATGTTCATGTTTCCTCAAATAATTAACGGGTGTTAAAATTTTCTTTTTTTTTTTTAAGCGTTGGTTATAAGGTCAAAATTAACAGAATTTGCTTTGTCCTTTTTGTCTTTCCAATATGGATCTTGCCATGTTTTTGTCATATCATAATTTCAGCTGTGTATTATCTAACTATCATGGGGGTGGCCCTGAGGTTTCTTTTATCTATAATATGAGTTCAACAATAAGCTTTCAAGGTTAAAAAATGAAAAATCTGCAATTTTGGCAGCATATCACAGAGTTTATTGAAGGAGGTTTGGAATATTTTCTCCTATCTCAGACGGCCCACCTGCTGCAGTCAGCCATCGCCATGTGAAAAGTCAGAGCCACACAGAGAGGAGATGTAGGCCTTCCATCCACTGCTCTCTCTGCAAGTGGCCAGCTCACACCAGCCAGGGCCGAGCCAAGCAGATGCCAGGAACCAAAAGCTTCATCCAGCTCTCCCATGTGGGTGTGAAAGCCCAAACACTTGAATGTTCTTCTGCAGCTTTCCCAGGCTGGCTTGCAAATGGAGTAGCAGGGAGCTGGCTTGCAAATGGAGTAGCCGGGACTTGAACTGGTGCCCTTTTGAAGATGTCTTCATTGCAGGCAACAGCTACCTCACAGTGCTGGTTCCTTAAATTCTTTTAAAAACTGTTTCTGCTGATTTATTTATTTGAAAGAACAGGAAAGACAGAAAGAAACAGAAATCTTTCGCCCACTGGTTCACACTAGGCAGGACTGAAACTGGGAGCTGGGCAGTCATATCTCCCATGACGATGTCAGGGCCCAAGGAATTGAGCAATCCTCTGCTGCCTCCCTGTTTGCAAATGAGCATGGAGCTGGGTCATATATGGAGCAGCTGGGTCTCAAACCTGTGCTCGTAAGGTGCAGATGGCAGCTTACTCCACTGTGCCACAAAGCCAGCCTCCAAACTTACCTCTTTATTTTTCCTAGGAATGCTTTCAAAGTTGCCTGGTATGAGTGTTAAGTACATGACGTTGAACAGGCCACACCCATGGGAAGACAGAAGGAGTAGAACTGAGTGCCCATTCTTTAGGACCCATCAGCTTTCTAGCATCTTCTCCAACATACAGTCCAGACTGTGAGCACTGAAGGATGGCTTTAGGACCCAAATGGCTGCTCCATATAGGAGCTCTTTAGATCTTCTGCCTTCACCCCTCTTTCTGCAATAGCATCTCTACAGTTGGCAAAGCCATGGAAGAAGATGTCACGGAAAACAGGCAATGAAACCTTTAGTGACAATCATGGGCATCTCTGATACAACAGTGCTTGGCCAGATGTGGGAACAACTGGCTGAGCTAAGAGTAGGGGTTCTTATCTGCTCGATCCTCACAACTTGCTCTTATGAATTTGACAGCTGCACCTGAAATCTCCCCTAGGGGTCATCCTGTTACTGAAGAGAATTTAAGATTCCTGCCGACGAACCGTCGGAGAGTCCTCAATAACATTCTTCCGGAAATCGTAGATCTGTTTATTTATCCAAAAAATATTCACTAACTGTTGGCCAGATGCCTGGCGCTGGGTTGGGGATGGTCACTGGAGAGAGGGATTGCTTGATGTCTGGCCCTTCACTCCTTTAATCAGACATATCTGCAGGTGTCTGGTCCATGGCTAACATCCTGAATAGGGGGAGTTCTGCTGTTTCAATCTTTTGTGGCCTATGGGATGCCTACATTTAAAAGAAGTTTATATTAAGCAAAGTGCATAGGATTCTGACCTATTGGTTGATGTGTAAATGAATTCTGTATCAGCACAATGATGAGCCTATAATGGTTATGCATGTTATAGGTTAGGCTAGATTAAATTGCTGTGATAAGTGATCTCTGCCTCTCAGGGACCTGTAACACATCAGGGTTCTTTCTCCCTCTCTCCCTCTTTTCCTTCCTCCCTCCCTCCTTCTTCTTATCTCTCTTTTTAAAAAATTGATTTCAGGGATTGGCTTCGTGGCCTAGCGGCTAAAGTCCTCGCCTTGAACGCCCCGGGATCCCATATGGGCGCCAGTTCTAATCCCGGCGGCTCCACTTCCCATCCAGCTCCCTGCTTGTGGGCTGGGAAAGCAGTCGAGGACGGCCCAAAGCCTTGGGACCCTGCACCCGCGTGGGAGACCCGGAAGAAGTTCCAGGTTCCCGGCTTCGGATCTGCGCAGCACCGGCCATTGCGGCTCACTTGGGGAGTGAATCATCGGACGGAAGAGCTTCCTCTCTGTCTCTCCTCCTCTCTGTATATCTGACTTTGCAATAAAAACAAATAAATGTTAAAAAAATTGATTTCAATTATTTGAAATGCAGAGTTACTCGTGGGAGGCAGTGGCAGGGCCAGAGGCAGCCGGATGTTCTTCATCAGCAGATTCACGTCTCAAACGGTTGTAATGACTGGAGCTGGGTCAGAATGAAGCCAGGAGCCGGGACCCAGGAGCTTCTTTGAGTTCCCTATATGGGTGTAGAGCCCCCAAGGACTTGAGACCATATTCTGCTGATTTCCCAGGTGCATGAGAAGGTAACTGGATCTAAAATGGAGTGGCAGGGATTTGAACTAGTGCCCCCATGGTTGGCTGGTGATGCAGGTGGCAGTTTAACCAGCTAGGCCAAGGTTAAGAAGGCTAAACGGCCCCAATGAGGTCGCTTCAGCTGCCATTGGAACAATACTAAGTTTGAGGATGTGATGAAGTTGGAGCTCTGGCTTCATGAACACGTCAGTGCTGTTACGGCAGAAGTGGTTTGGTTACAGGCGAGAGTAGTTGATGGTAAAGTGAGTGTGGGTCTTTTTGTTCTCCCACAGGTGCCCACTTGCTCTTTCAGCATGCCTCCATGGAATGACACAGATCCTGTCGGGTACAGCTCTTGTATCTGGGGCTTCCCAGCCATTGGAATCGGGGTGAGCCATATTTCTGTGCTTCTGAAGCTGCTCAGTCTGTGGTGTTCTGTTGCACTCAGACACTCATGCTGCATGCCTTGGGTGGCCCCATGTCATGCGTCACCCTACTCTGGGGCTCCAGTTGACAGAATAGCCTCCACCTGGGACATCACCAGTCTGCAGTGGTGATGAAGAATTGGTGAACTTTGCATTGGCTCTGACAGTCCCTGCCTGGAGAGTGGACATATCACCATTATTGACTTTAAAAATGTATTATCTATTTCTTCCCTCTTTTTCAAAAAAATTATTTTTGATAATGTTACATAGTTGATCAGGGTGGGAAGGATCAAGGATTAGGGGGAAGTGGGTGAGCCCATTGTTTCCAAATTTTCTTTTTCTTCTTCCTGTATCTGGGGGAAGGGAGGAGGCACGGAGAGAAGCTGCACCCAATCTTGCAACTGCCTCAGTACCTGGCGATGGGGAAAGGCTACCTGATGTCATCCCAGGGTCCCTGATGTGGAGGACTCTCTGAGGGTTCTGCTCAAATGGTTTCGATAGTTCTGAAATGCTGTTGATCTTGCTTCCGCAAGGATGAGGAAATCTTTCCAAAGTCCATTGACTGACAGAATTCACCCTAGAATCTCCACTCACCCAGAAACTTGCTGTCAATGCTTGGCTGGGGTAGTTGACCAATTTGTTCTCCTCTGCAGGCTTCAATGGACTGCCATGTCCTCCATGTGCATCTGGCTATATGCCCACTGCTCCGTCTTCTTACCAGCAGCCCCACGCAATCATCGAGGCGATGAGGTAATGGTTTTTCTCAGCAAGAAACACCAGAGACAGTCTGGTCGAGTATGTCTGTTTATTGTTAAGTAAGCACAAACTTATACAGACCAAGAAAAGAGGAAGTAAGAAAGGTGTCTCCCAAATGATCCTCCTACCCACCAATGGCACTTTAATTGTCTAGAAAGAGGCTCTATCTCTCTGGATCCTCCAGTCCTGAGGCAGGTCACGTGCAGGCTGGCATGTGATGTGGAACTGCACTAACTTTTCAGAGTTGCTTATCAAGGAAGTCCCAGCACAGCTCGTCAAAGGACAGAGAAGAGAAACTGGGGTGCAGCCCATTGTTCTCCCCTTTATGGCCAGTGATCAGGTCAGGTTGAGGTCTTGGTGTGCCAAGACCATTACGGGGCCTCCCCTGGGGACACGGTGTGCTATGTCCTTACGACCTCCCACACGGGAGGGGCGATTTCCCACACCAGTTAAATCACTGAGGAGGCCCAGTTCTGACACATGCACTCCATGATCAGACCATAGATCCTGTAATTCTGCCCATGGTTTGGAGTTCTGGGTTCAGTGGTTTAACTGGGGAGATGCCCAAAGAAACTTCATCTGAAGTGACATCAGACCTGACTCTTGTGTGCTTGCCAGTACAGGGTCTAGTTCTTTTTTTTTTTTTTTTTTTTTTTTAAGATTTATTTATTTTTATTTAAAAGGTAGACTTACAGAGAGAACACACACACACACACACACACACACACACACAGATCATCTGTTTGCTGATTCATTTCCCACATGGCTGCAACAGTCAGAGCTGAGCCAACCTGGAAGTAGGAATCAGGGGCTTCTTCTGGGTCTCCCACATGGGTGCGAGAACCTCAGGACTTACGCCATTCTCTGCTGCTTTCTCAGGCCATAAGCAGGTAGCTGCATGGGAAGTGTAGCAGCCAGGACTGGAACGTCATTCATATGGGATGCTGACACTGGCAGGTAGAGAATTTGCTTGCTGACCCACAGTGTTAGCCCCTTGCTGTTGATCTCTCATTGGCTAAGCAAGTTACACACATTCCCTAGATGTCCTTGGCGCAGGGAAATGTAATCTTGCCAGAGAGGTGGCAGCAAGTACTTGGAGACAGTAAAGCAAAGTACTGTGATATTCGATAACTACTTGCTGATTAAACAACTTTGCAAGGTAAAGAATTGTGTGCAGATGGATTTTTTTCAGATCCCAACTGTGTAAACTAGTCTCTCTGAGTAGGAAGTTCATGACTGCATACTTTCTTTGTGTTACAGGAAGAGCTGAAATGAACTAAAATTATTCCAAGACTTTTATGACAATAACGAGCCTCAACTCGCCTCGGCACACCCAGTATTCGGGAGGAAAACCACAGCATCATTCTCCAACCTCCTCATCCACCCTGCCCTTTTGACATGCGTTAGGAAGCGTTCAAGAGAAAAAGGTCTAGAACTTCTAAGGATTAAGGAAATATTCACATCAGTGGAAAGTCAGACTACAAACCCCCCAGGAGTCAAAGCTTGGATCCAGAGTGAAATGGTATAAAAGAGAGTTTTAAAGGCAATCTGGAATCATTCTATGTAAAACAAGTTGTCTGCCAGCAGGAAGCCTCAAAGGGGGGTGGGGGGAGGTTGTCAAGTATGACGAAATGAAGTGGATTCCAGACTACCATGAGGATTTTCTTGATTGAAGCAAGCACAACTTATCAACTCAAGCTCTGAGTCCACATTTCCCATCCCCTTTTCTGCAAAGACATGAGAGAAAGCACATAGCCTCTGTGGAGTAGCTGGATTACATTGACAGGTTTCTTTGTACAAAAACATGCTTTGGGTGGGTTCTGCAGAAAAAGTGACAAAAATTCAACATGAAGAGGTCTTAGGGGAAAAAAACACAAAAACAAATAACACTGCTTCTCAAAGATAAAATCAGAGGCAGATTTTGACTTCGTGGATGGCTGGATCTCGGTCCTTGTGTGGTATGATCTGGTTTTTCTCCCCCATTCTTTTGCTGCTTTTTCCTATTCCTAGGGTTTCTTTGCACTTATTCCCCATCAGGAGCTTGACCATGGCATAGCATACTTGCCTTGGCCACACACCCACTTGTCTCAGAGCTACCCACAGCATAGCTAAGTCTTCAGCCTTCTTCCGGCCTGTTGGCTCTGTTTTCGCAGCTGATAGGGTCTCCTCATGAACTCCTATCTGGTTTGTTGGCCCCCAAAAGCTGGGATATAAGCTGCTGGTTATCAATCATCAGTTTCACTTTTTTTCCCTGCATCCACAAGGGAAGAGGAGGAGGTTCTCCTTGCTGTCAAAGTATATCAGCACCTGTGGATGGGGGGCAGCCATTTGAGGATAACTTAGAGACCCTGATGTGGGGGAGAATGTTCCTAGAGTATTACTTGAGTGTTTTTTTTTTTTTTAAAGAATGTCTTTTAAAAAATATTTATTTACTTTTATTTGAAAGTCAGATTTACAGAGAGGAGAGACAGAAAGAGCTTTCATCCGCTTTCACTCCCCAAACGGCTATAATGGTCAGAGCTGAGACTGTCTGAAGCCAGAAGCCAGGAGCTTTTCTGGGTCTCTACATAGGTGCAGGTTTGGGCCATCCTCCTCTGCTTTCTCAGGTCACAAACAGGGAGATGGATGGGAAGTGGAGTAGCTGGAACATCAATTGGCACCTATATGGAATCCTAGCACATTCAAGGCAAGGATTTAGTCACTGAGCCATCGTGCTGGGCTCACTTGAGTGTTTTTGATAGTTCATTACACCACTGGAAGAAGTTCCCCTACCAGGCTTTCTCCCAGCCCTGGAAATCACACATGCCAGCAGGAGCAGTGGCCCTGCTTGGCATAGTCTACTCTCAGTTCCAGCTCTTACATGTATCAGTGGGTGCTGTAGCATGGCCCTGCGTGGCCTTGTGCCAGTCAGTCCCAGTTCCCATGTGTGTTAGGTGGGCTTCTAACAGGTGAAGTCTGTGGTCCAGCTTGGCTTGGATCATCATCACCTACAGCTCTCCAAATAAACAGCAGCTTAATCTGCAGTCCCACCGAGGCAAGCCCACAATTCCCCTGCAGAATATACCCCCAGATCCAGTTCTCTTGTGTTCTGGTGGGTGCTTTGCCCCAGCCTGAAATGACAGACCCTGAAGTGCCCAGCCCTGCTCTGACACAGGTAGGTTTGGCAGTCTGGTCCAGCCAGGATGCCCCCAAGCCCCAGCTTTTGAGAGCACCAGTGGGTGGAGGGTAATGCTATTTAACCCATCCCAGGTCTTGCACACTGGTGGGTGCCTTGGCCTGATCCAAACATACACTTCAGTTTTTCCCCCTCTAAACCACTCCATGTCAGCTTCCTCACATACCTGTGAGTGCAATGGCTTGGCCTGTGGAAGACCACAGAAGTCATCCCATCCCTGTCAAAATACCCCCAGCCACTCCCACTGCAAAACGTCCCCAGACCTTCATCCCCATGCAATCTTGCCCCATATGGGGGGCTGGGATGGAATGTCCCTGCCAGGAGTTCCCCACCTTCCCTACTTATGTTTTATAAAGAAAATAAAAGAAAGAATAAGCGACTATGCTGGCATACTGATATAGTTAACACAAATTTGGCATTTACCAGGTCCAGAATTCCTGGTAGCTCTTGGCTGTTTTTCCCCCAGCAGTGTAACACTTGCCTAGGTACAAGGCAACCTAGGTCGCTACCTACAGCTGGTGTCAATCAACCTTACGTTTCCCTTCTCCTAAGGCAACCCAATAGCTTGGTCGCTTTGTTGCTGTCTACCTTGCTTACAAGTGCTCACTGCACTGTGGCGTGCTCCTCTGGTGATCACTACAAGGTGACAGAGCAATCAGAAAGTTAGTATTGGTAAATGGCAATCATCTCATTATGCTTGCACATCCTGTGGGTGAGAAATTCAGAAAGGGTTACCAGCAGTTGGGTGTCTCTAATCCATGGTCTTTTGGCCTCTGACAGAGCTGGGGCAGCAGGAACTACTACCCAATGGTCTCCAGTGCTGTGTGGGCTGGTCCAGCTGAAGGGACTCACGATAGAAGTATACACATGGGCCTCCTTGAGCCTGGGCAGTCCTCCTCCATGGTAAGTGAGTATCGAGCGACCATCCCAAGGACAGATCTTTATCTTGGGGGGGGGGGTTCTGAGACAGCCATCTGTGGCCACACTGCAAAAGCTGTTTGGTGCCAACTGTGCCATACTTTACTGGTTGAAGCGAAGCCCAGATTTAAGAGAAAGGGCTGCAGGTTGATCAGCTGGAAGACCCTCAAAAAACAGGCCATGTATTCCAATGGTCTCACACGCTTAGCCTCTCATACAGTCAGTTTCTAGTGTGTAACAGGTACTCATCAAATGCTCAGTGAGTAAGTAAACATTGCTCAAGCCCAACAAAGTCAACATATACCTAGTCTGCCACCTAGGGATAATTACTATTTTTAAAACTTTCCATTATTATTCCAGTGCATACAGTATATAGTCATTTAGCCTTTTGCCTCAACCATTACTTCTGTAAGTACTACTTGCATTCTGGGATTTTCCACTTCGTACTCCCTTATCAACAGCCATACAAATTCCCAGAAGGAAAACATGCTGTGTGCTTGGACACTTCCAGAGGTGCTCTCTTTTCTTGATTTGCTATTGGATTCTGACAGTATTTTGTCGTTATAAACAAACACTGCCAAGAATATAAGTCTTCCCTTATTTGTAGGGTGTGGGAGCGTATGTTCTAAGATACCCAGTGGATGTTTGAGATAACAGATAAAGCTAATGCTTTTTCTTAGACACACATACCTATGATAAAGTTTAATTTATATGTTTGTCACTGTAGGAAAGTAAGGATAATAATCTAATTAAGCAGGACACATATAACCACACTGTGATGAAAGTGATGTGAATGTAGGTTCTCAAGGCATCTGTCGCGTTGTGCTCAGCATTCTTCTGGAAGCGCAGGGATGACGTAGGCTTTGTGCATCGCTTTGGGCATGCTGACTTTCCAATGATTTAGCACAAGGAGGTTCACCTGCTGTAGGTAATCCTGGATCATTTTCCATTGCATATTTCTAGGCTGCGGGTGATGATGGGTAACTGAAGCAGTAGAAAAGAAAGTGCCAAGAGGGAGGGCTACTGTATTTGTGCATGATCTGGCATACTTTGTAAGAATTTCCTTAGAAGATGAATTCCCCAAAGTAAAATTGCTGGGTTAAAGGATATGCACATTTCCGAGATCTTGGGTATGTATTCAGACTAATATGCTTTTCTCATTTCTGAGGGACTAAGATTGTGCTTTGAATTCTCCTCATATGTCTGAAGTTAGATTTATTTTCTTTCAAACAATAAAGCAGAAGTGCATTCTTTTGTATCCGAACTATTTCCCTTAGTGGCGTTTGCTTTGTTCCCGTTCTAGTTCAATGATAGCAGCAATGCTTCTGAGCGGAATTATCATGAGGCTTTCTAAAAATATCACATCCTTGCAGAAATGTTCAGATTGAAAATGAAACGTGTCCTTAGTAATTGAATCCCACCTCAGACCAATTCATCTCAGTTCCGAGGGCCAAGGAAAGTGGCACAGCGAGAGTCGTGGCTGTGGCACATTGCCCATGGCTTGCAAAGTTCCTGGAATGGGACCCAAGAGTGCAAAGAGAGCCCAAGCTTGGCCTTCAAGCCCCTGACACCAGGGTTTAGCTCTCGGACTGTGAGATTATGAGTTCTTACCTTTCTAGGAGGCATCCCGTCTCTTCCCTTTTTGGAGAACTTTAGTGCTATGAATGATAAGTGCTGGACTAAAATGTAATCTTATTTTAGAGTCTCATTGAAGTTAGGGAACGAAGAAATATAATACAACAAAATGTAGTATTAGTTCCAAAAATTGGTGGAAAATATAATTAAAACACAATTCCATTTTAGGACAAAAACTTTTTTTTAAGTTTTGTTTATTTTTACTGGAAAAGCAGAACAGATTTATGGGGAGGAGAGACAGATAGAGATGACTTCCATCTGCTGGTTCACTCCCTAAATGGCCGCAAGGGCTGGAACAGAGCTGAGCTGATCTAAAGCCAGGAGCCAGGAGCTTCTTCTGAGTTTTCCACGTGGATACAGGATCCCAAGGCTTTGAACCATTCTCCACTGCTTTCCCAGGCCACCAGCAGGGAGCTGGATGAGAAGTGCAGCAGCCAGGACATGAACCAGCACCCATATGGGATCCTGGCACTTGCAAAGTGAGGATTTAGCCATTCAGCCATCCTGTCCGGCCCTTAGGGCAAAAAATTTTTAAAACTCCTGTGTAGTTTTTTTTTTTTTAATAAAACACATTTCGACACTTTTTGAAGACTCTTTGCATAGTTGCTTTTACAATCTGTTATCTTTCTATAATCAAGGTTTCCTAAAAATAAATTTTAAGTTCTACATGCTTCAAAGCTGCACATCCTCTGATTTCATGGTGTCTAATATTTAGTCTGGCCAATATCAGGATCCATAACACATGGCTCTACCTAGCCACTCTCTCTCTAGGTACATATCTATCCATACATCACCACCAACATCATCGTCTACCCTTTGTCTTGGAGCAAATTAGTCCCATGAAATAAAACACTGTGGACTTTCTTTTTTTTTTTTTTTTTTAATAATCTATTTTATTGTGTTGTTGTTGACAATCTTTTCATAGTTAATTACAGTTAAAGAAAGAAAAAGAAAAAAAAAAGGTTCAGGAGGATAGGGAAGTGGGCACTACTATTATGTCCATATTGTTTCCATCTTGTATCTGAGGTAAAGGAGGATATTGAGGGAGAAGCCCCACCCGGTTTCCCGCCCACCCCGAGTCCCGGATGTGGGGCATGCTCTGAGATATGTGCTCGAGTGGTGTTAATAGTTCTCCAGTTGTGAATCGCTGCCAGTTTCGCTCGATGAGGTCTTCCACTGATTGATATGGTCCATCATAAAGTCTCCGTTTGCCCCATTTTTCGCTGCTAACATGTAGCTGAGATGAATGATTGATCTGCTCTGTCTTCTGTCTTTTCTTGGTTAGAGTTCTGAGTCCAGCAGTTCGATTGGGGAGATCTCCAAAGAAACTTTGAGGTATTTCCAGACTAGTTTCTTGCATGTTCTAGCAAGCACAGGGCCCGGCACAGTCCATTACCCCGATCAGCTGGTGGTTGCAATTGCTGGGTTGGTTCTGTTTTCAGTCCCGAGTTGCACTGGAACCAATGGGTGTTGCAGTCCAGTCTGGTTCTGCCCAGCACGTACTCGGCCCTCACACTAACCAGTGGGAGCTGCAGCCTAGTTGGGGCGACCCACGATAACCATGGTTTGCCAGTATGTGTAGCAGAAGACCAGTCTGTCCCCCATCCCATTTGGCTCTGGCACTTGTCAATGGGTATTAAAGCTTAGTTCTATCTAACCAACTCAACCATCCAGCCCTCACGAATGTTGTTGAGTGCCTCTCTATCTAGCCATCCCAGCCCCAGTCCTAGTTTTCATGCCCTCCCACGGGACTAGTGACCCAAGAAGGGGGAACCCACTTTTTCCCTCCCAGGTCTCTCTGTCCCGGTTTATGCACTCTTTAGGTGGTTCTGTGATTTGACTTGACAGAATTAGTCCCCAGTGCCAGCTTCTGCGGCTATGCCCAAACATCCCTCACCCACTCTAATTTATGCTTGCACCAGCAGGAATAATCAGCCCAGCCTGGCTTTTCCCTGATCTATTCCACATGCAGCGCACAGGTGTTGTAGCCTTGCATAGTCTAGTCTGTCTCTATCCCAGCCCACGCTCTCTGGTGGGAATAGCTGTCCGGCGAGGGAACCAGCCCCTTAATCCCCCCGCCAGTTCTGCCCCTCCCTTCCTTCCTGGATCTCACGTGTGCTGGTTGGGTGCTGCATTCATATCCAGTACAGGCAACCACGCCCTGGCATTCCATAATGTGTACTGGTTTTGTCACGACCAAACCCAGCTCATCCCACACTCTGATCTGGTGATTGGATTTGCCAGTGGGTGATATGGACTGATTGAGCCTGGTCTGCTCCTGACCCATGCTGAATGTGTGCCAGTGGGAAACTTTCCATGGCCTATTCTGGACTGTTTCCTATCATGCTTCTTGCGCTTACCTGCAGGGACTGTGTCCTGCCAGAGGAGTTGCCCAGGCTCCTCCATCAGAACCCCTCCCAATGGCAGGTTTTGCGCATGCCATGGGGTCCTTGAGCCAACCCAACTCAGTTCACGTCCTGTCCTAGCAGGGACAGTGGCTTTTCCTGGCTGGCTTTCACCCCATTCTGGTTCTTGTTGTTGGATGTTTCAGCCCGGCCATGGCTCGTCCATACCCACATACAGCTCACGCATGGCTCAGTAGGGGGTTGAGACCCAGCCTAGTCAGTCCCACATCTACCCCCTGGTTCTCCATGACACCAGATGGTGTTGGGGTCTGAACTGGCCTGGTGCATCCAATCCCAGCCCACACTAGTGCCTCGGGTGACTGCAACTGTTTCCTAGATAGAACGCAGCCCCAATTCTAGCACATACGCCCCTTGGTGGGAACCTCAACCTAGTTAGGGTGTCCCGTTACCTCCCCGATTGGGCTTGTTCCTAGCTGTAAATCATGCACCTGCCCGTGGTTGCTCTGAGGACCAGTAGGTGCAAGAGCCTAGCTCAGTATGACCTGTGTTCCATGCTGGTTTCTAGTTTTGCTTGTAAACAAAGGTTTGCTCAGTCCTGCCCAGTACATTACGTTCCATTACCAATTTACACATTTTGGAGCTACTATGCCCTGCTTGTCCGACCCCCAGATCTGGACGGCGTGTTCACCAGCGAGAGCTATGACTCGCCAGGGGAGCTTCCCAAGTACCTCCACTTGATCCACTCCCAAACCCAGTTTACATACATGCCTTTGGTTTTTTAGGCCAGTACCCGGTGTACTCTGGCCTCCCATTTGGCCTTGTATGAGTTGGTGAATGTTGCAGCCCGGCCCACCCCACAACCTATTCAGGATGCACATTTGGGTGCTGCTGCCTTGCCCAGTCCAGTCTATGGTGGATCCCTTTACCTGTGATTGATGGCAGGCTCCTTGGTCACACCTAGCTTAGTCCATAACCACCTAAAATTTAGGTTTACCAGTGGGGCCAAACTTTCTACAGGGTGTACCCACACATCCTGCACAGAGTCCACCCCAGGATAAGGTTCTAGAGTGCTAGTTAAAATTATGGACCTGCCTAATGTGACCAGTCTCCTGAACCAACATCATGTCAGGCAAAAAAATATCCTGCTAGACAATCTGGGGGTTATCTTCTGCATTATAGGTGTTCAAAGCTCAGCATTATTGAGTGATTAGAAGTTCTCCAAAAGAAGAGCCACTGGCGTTGGGAATCTTTAGGATTGACTCAGAACCCAGAAACAGTGGGGTCAACCTAGAGCTATCTAAGCAGCAATTCGGACATCCATTACCCCAGAGCTTCCCGGCTGGGCGGCCAGCAGGCAAAGCCTGGCACCACATGGTGCACTGGCCGCCCTGGATGAGGCCGAGGACTCGTTCACTGCCTTGCGGCAGTGTCTTTGGCGTGAGCCCCCAGCATTGGGTCCGACCCGGCAGGGGCACCCCCCACAGCCGCCACACTGTGAGGAGCGGCAGTTGCCCCCGAATCCCAAGGCCCGAACCCCTCCCAAACTCACCTAGCTGCCAGATCCACTGTGGACTTTCAATTCGGAGACTGAAAAGATAAAGGTTCGCAGTCATTTTCTTGAGCAATATTGTAGCAGCAGCAGATCACATCCCATAGCAGCGGGATTCATTGCCAGGGATACTGTTATTGTAGCTGACACCAACCTGGTAATGAACACTTAGGGAATCGGTGTCTTTGCTGGCACTTGCCCTTTTAACCTGCAATTTTTCTGGACTGACTCAATGAGCTCTAGCATAACGAGGAATTCTCTGAAATGGTTGGAATCTTATTCTAACCATGGCTTTGCGTGCCTGTCCATGTGACTATGGGCTCAAAGCCTGCCTCATCATTGCCAGTGGCTTAAGGAGAGCAGCCCTTTCTGTGAGTTGTGTCTTTGGGCTCGAAAAAGAGGATGACAATGTGCACAGGAGAAGATTGCATGTTGAGGTTTTTTTAAGATTTTTTTTATTTTATTAGAAAGGCAGATATACAGATAGAAGAAGAGACAGAGAGGAATATCTTTTGTTTCATGATTCATTCTCCAAGTGGCTGCAATGGTCAGAGCTGAGCTGATCTGAAACCAGGAGCCAGGAGTCCTTTCTGGGTCTCCAACGTGGATGCAGGTTCCCAATGCTTTGGGCCTTCCTTGACTGCTTTCACAGGCCACAGGCAGGGAAATGGATGGGGAGTGGGGCTGCCGGGATTAGAACTGGTGTCCGTATAGGATCCATATAGGTGCACACAAAGCGAGGACTTTAGCTGCTACGCTACCACACCGAGCCCACATGTTGAGTTTTACAAAGGTTAAATAACCAATGGTAATGGTCTTTTTATTTTTCTTAAATAAACTTAAAATGTTTGGAGATAAAATTGGCTTCTGCACCTTCAATTGATAGAGGTAACTTTATTTTTCCTTAGACTAGTACAATTTCTTTTTTTTTTTAAAGATTTATTCATTTTTTATTACAGCCAGATATACACAGAGAAGGAGAGACAGAGAGGAAGATCTTCCATCCTATGATTCACTCCCCAAGTGAGCCGCAACAGGCCGATGCGCGCCGATCCGAAGCCGGGAACCAGGAACCTCTTCCGGGTCTTTCATGTGGGCGCAGTGTCCCAATGCATCAGGCCGTCCTCGACTGCTTTCCCAGGCCACAAGCAGGGAGCTGGATGGGAAGTGGAGCTGCCGGGATTAGAACCGGCGCCCATATGGGATCCCGGGGCCCCCAAGGCGAGGACCTCAGCCGCTAGGCCACGCCGCCGGGCCCTAGACTAGTACAATTTCTGTAACACCGGGGCATTTGTGCTTGACATTGCCTAGGATGTAGAGGACCTGGATTATCCAAGGAGTGTTAGGAACATAGTTTCCAGGCTGGGTTTGTGGAGCATCTGGGCTCTGAAGGGCCACAGTGAACACTTGGAAGTGTCTGTATTATTTCCCCTCATGTTTATGGGGTCGAGAGAAGCTCACCTGTGTCCATGATGGTTCTATTCATAACTCCTGATCCATGGAATGCTCTGTCTTCCTACCACCTGGGAAGAGTTCCAGATGTTTCCCTAGTTCCCACACAAAGGCTTGGTCCCACATCAAAGTCATTTGATCTTTTTAGAGTTCACAGAAATCACGAGAAATACTTCTGAGATATCAGAATTCTTCATTTAAGTGTTCAGCAAGCCCAGGGGCCTGGGGTAGCAGAAGTAGATTGACCTTTTCACTTTGTGTTACATTCTGCCTGGCCTTTTCCATCTGGCAAGTCCCTAATTCTTCCAACAATCAGCTTAAAAATGATCTCTAGAAGACAAGACTTCCCAACTTTTTTCAAGACATAATCACGTCTCTATTTATTTACCCCTATACTTTATAGCTAGCTTCTTAATTGTACTTATCTCACAGTACTGCAGTAATTCATTTACATGTTTTGAGTTACCTTTCCATCCAAAGGATCTGATGGAGTGTTTATCTTGGAGCAGGTACTCAGTAATTTAACTGTTGAGGAACCAATGCTTTAGGAACATTGCTGAGTACCTACTATGCACAGAACCATATCCCAAGCATGAAAAGAAACTTACCATTTTGTCCTAAGGAACTTACCATTTTCCTATTATTTCCCCTGGGTGGATGAGGGAGGGACAGAGCACATTTATTATAAGACCACATAAATGAAAAGGCCAAAATCTAGGAATGACAGAGTGTGTTCCTAGTTTGTTTGTTTGTTTGATTGTACTGCCTTTGTTTCAGGAAGAATTTAAGGTAATTTATGTTCCAGTCTTTTCATACTGCAGTGGTTAGAGATGAGACTCAAAGATGGCAGGAAGTATATTATCAAGAGTTTTGTAATTGATGCTTGAATATGAATTTTATATAATGGAAAACGAACCCAAGAGGACTGATAATCAGATTTGTTGTGAATTTCTGTATATTGAATGAATGAAGACAGAAATTGTAGATTAATATGTACATTTACATGATTTCATTTTTGTAAAAGGCAAAAGTGCATTTATGTGTGTTTATATATACTTGTATATACAAAGGAAAATGTTTCAAAGGATATACTTTAACTTGTTCACAGTGATAACCTCTGGGGAATGGGATTAGAGGGAAGAGGATTTATGTGGCTGTCTGTATACTGGGTGGGATATTGTGCTTTTATTTCTGTATTTGAATTTTTAATAAATATGTATTACTTAAAAAAAAAAGAAGTAGATTGAAATAGAGAGATCCCACCATGTCAATTCCTGAGTAGGTTCTCCTCCCCACATTTCCCTTTTCCTGGGGGTTGCATGGCAAATAAAAAGTAAAGAAAAAGACAAGAAGAAAAGAAGAAACAAAGAAAGGAAAGAAGGAAGAAAGGGTAGGGAAGAAGGGAGGGGAGCTAGCATAATGGCTCAACTGCTTAGTCCTCTACCTCCAAGTGGTGGAATCCCCTCTAGGTGCTGGTTCATGTCCTGGCTGCTCCACTTCCCATCCAGTTCGCTGCTTGTGGCCTGGGAAAGCAGTGGAGGATGGCTCATAGCTCTTGGGACCTTGCACCTGTGTGGGAAAACTGGAAGAAGCTCCTGGCTCCATATAGCTTTAGCTCCTGCTTTTGTGGGCATTTGGTGAGTAAAGCAGAGAGTGGAAGATCCTCATCTTTCTGTCTCTTCTTCTCCCTGTGAATTTGCCTTCAATAAAAATAAATAAATCTTAAAAGAAAGTGAGAAGGAAAGAACAGAGAGAAGGAAAGAGAAAGAAAAAGAAAGTTCAATTATTTTTTTTAAAGATTTATTTATTTTTATTGGAAAGCCAGAAAAAAGAAGAGAGAGAGAAAGATCTTCTATCCTTTGGTTCACTCCCCAAGTGGCCACGATGACTGGAGCTGAGATGATCCAAAGCCAGGAGCCAGGAGCCAGGAGCTTCTTCCAGGTCTCCCATGCAGGTGCAGGGTCCCAAGGCTTTGGGTTGTCCTTAACTGCTTTTTCAGGCCACAAGCAGGGAGCCAGAAAGGAAGTGGAGCTGTTGGGATATGAACTGATGCCCACATGGAATCCTGGCACAGGCAATGTGAGGATTTAACCACTAAGCTATTGTGCTGGTCCTGAAAGTCCTGTTCTTTATACCTTATCTCCATGGAGCTGTTGTCCTAACCTTGGTGCCTGGATTTTTCTTCCTGGGGCTCTTCCTTATTCTCTGGGGCTGAAGGCACACCATGGATCAGTCATCTAAACTTTCTTTCATGCCACTTATCTTTGCTGTATCATCAATAAGCAATCACCAAAAAGATATCACTGGTGTGTCGCCTTTTGTTGCAAGTCTGGGCTCTGGAGGCACTCTGTTGCGTATTGATTTGTATCTCAGAAACACGAGTCCTTTTATTGAGTCTCTTTTCAGATGGGTTTGTGTTTTGGATATCAGGCTTTCCATCTAAACACAGCACTTGTTTCCCACATTCATTTTTCATGCCCACCTGGACCAGAGAGGACTCACCTGGCCTCACTGTTGTGGCATCATTGTGACGTTCAATGCAGCCTCCCTTCCTCCTGCTAGGAGGTGTCCTCGATCCCGCCTCCTCTTCTGGCTGTGGAGCCAGTAACAGTTAAGTTCCAGCATAACACAGCTGGTGAGATACTGAGTGGAGCCAGGGAGCAATGGGACCAGATGCTGAAGGAGCTGCATGGCAAAGCACACCCATGATGCAAGAAGGCATGGAGCTGTACTGCCAGGTGGTCCAGGGGAGTGGAATGTGTAGTTGGATACAGAAGAGGTTATCTGTTTCAGAACATCCACTGGGATCTAGATGAAAGCATACTGCTGGAGTGGCCCTTTGGACCTGGAAAAAGCAATGGGCTATGTTAGGCAAGGCAGACATGCCAGAAGCAGCACAGCAGGTGGAGGAGGAAGACCACAGAGAAGTGGTCATTCTATGTGTGTCATGGGGGTTCAGTTCCTGCATGCATTCAAAGTACCAATTGGTAAAGACCACTTGAAGGCCCAGGGGACATTCCACATCTCTACAAAGGAATGTGCAAAGGACACTGGCATCCATTTGAGGCTGGGCAGTATCTTTCCTGGGGCTACGGTTCCAGCCTAGCAACCACTGTGGGACTGGGTGTGCTGCCATCAGTGGCTGTGCTAGGATTCTGAAATCACAGGCTGGGTGGTCATGCACAACCATCAGAATCCAGGCAGAGAGAGCTGTTACGACAAAGCATCAGAATTGAGTGGTAGTGAGGGAGGACTTCCACAGACATGGCTTAAGTGTGTGATGCTCTTAGGGGTGACAGAGACAGCCAGCAAACAAGAATATTATCTCATGTATGCAACTAGAAGAAATTAAGGATGGACCAGGAGAGCCCTGGGCAACTCCTTAATAAGCAAAACACGATCCTTTGCTCAGTTCCCACACTTGAGCTGATTTTCCAAGCTTGGATCTAGTGATTAAAAGAAAGGCCAGATCTTCAAGAGGAAGGATTTGATTGTGTTATGCAGGTGCAAACAGTACTGATTTAACCAATTCTCTCCCAGGGAGACTACAGCCACTTGTTTAGTTACCGTATACTAGAGAAGAGGGGATGGATTTCAGGCCTCTAAGGTGAGCCCCAGAGATTCTCATCTCTTAGTCTCCATGCCTCAGTGTGGTCTTCTTACCTGCGGAATGGGGCTGCCCTGCACAATAAAAGGTTTTTAGGATAGGTGAGGGAGTGTGACTTTCAAGACTAAGCCACAATACATTGTGGCTTCCTCCTTTCAATCTGTTAAATATCTCTGCTTTTGGGAAAATTCAGGATGACACAAAAGCCATTATTCAGAAAACCCACGTGCAAGGAATTCAGGGATCCATATGAGCTTCCCACCCTGTATCTTGAAATTTGATCTTCCCAGTTGACTCAAACCTTCAATGGAGTGTGGCCCAGCTCACATTTGGGTTGCAATCTCAGGAGGTCCCCTGAACCAAACCTCTTGGGCACATCATCCCCAAATTCCTGACCCATGAAAAATTTGTGAGAAGATGAAGGCTGCTGATTAAAGCTATCACACTTAGGATCATTTGTTATATGGTGACATAGCTCCAACACACAGGGAAATACTCAAACTCTCTCCAACAAGTGTTTTAATTTGGAGTTGATAGAGTGATATCATAGACATCTGTCAAAGTGGGGCAAACAGGTACAAGACCACCAATCAGTGCAGTCTTGGTAGGGTCAAGGGCACTGCACACATGGGCTCATGTGGTAGCTATTTCAGTCTCCAGATGTGTAGTTGGGGTGGACATGTTTGACACCTGCACGATTGCCGACCTGATTATTTGGCCTTTTAGATAGTGTTGATTGGAAGAGCCTAAAAATGGAAAAGCATTGAGCATCCTAAGAGGAATGCTGACGATTAGTGGCACCTTAGAGTTAAGTAGGCACGATAGTCTCCAGCATCCTTCATTGAAATTGTCAGCCCAACCCCTGCAACCCCCGCTGGATCCTGCTCAATGACAATGCACTGCTGCAGACACCAGCAGGCGGAGCCCAACTTGCAGCTGCTGTGCTCAGGGTGGGCTTTGTACTCAAGTGAACGCATGTAGCCTCCAGGTGTTGTATATAGCCATTGGTGTGGCAGGAGGCATTCTCTTCCAACACTACCACAAAGTTTGCATTCACATGGATCAGGCTATCTATGTGATTGCCCTGGAATTGGTTCTGAGACTCCTTGGATATCAAAAGATGTGGATTCTCAAGTTCTTGCTATTGCATGGTGTAATATTTGTGTATAATTTATGCATTCTTCTATATACTTTTGATTGTGCATAATGCCCAATGCAATGTAAATAGTATGATGATGTGTTGTTGGGGAAATAATGACAAGAAACAGGAGTTTGTACTGTTGAGTACCAATGTTTTTTCTTTCACGCTTACATTGGTTGAATCCAAGGTTGTAGAACCCTTGGATAAGGGGGAGGCAACCGTATACATTCACAGTCTTCCCTCAGGTGGTGTTAACTCTCGCTGGCATACACTGCCTGAAGATGGTTGGACTCTCTGGGCCTCCTTCGAACCTGGTTCCCTGTGTCCAGGCCTGAAGGCAATCAGGTGCATGAGCAAAAAGGAGCAGCTGTCGGGCGGCCTTGGAGGGCTGTGTGGGTCTGAGATCCTGGGGGAGAAACCTCCTGATTCACGGCTCACCGCCACTTCTGTGGAGGGTTGCTGAGACACTCCCTCCCAAGCAAAGCATCAAGTGCTGCGAATTGTGTTTCCTGCCATGAAGAAAGGAGCACTCTGCTGCACTCAAAGGAGCACTCAGTCTTCACAAGAGAGCTTAGTGCGCTGCTCCTAGACCCTGGTAGAGGTGGAGCCTGGGGAACCTCCAGAGCTGCCCGGCACAGGCTTTGTTACCCATCAGGTTAGAAGTTGGCTGTGCACACAGCAGCCACAGTAAGACAGAAACACCGTAACTGAGCCAGAACCTGAGCAGGTTGTGAGGGTCCCAGCCAGCAGAACAAGCAGCTCAGCTGGCTGGTTGTGACCCCCTCCAGAGCTGCCCGGGACACCTCCCTGTGCTCACACCTATGGCCACATCTGGAATTGCCCCACTAGGACCCACTGATGCAGGTAGAGAAAGATCTTCCATTTGCTGGTTTACTGCCCAGATGGCCACAACGGCCAGTCTTGAAACAGGCTGGAATTAGGAGCGAAGCGCTTCATCTGGGTCTCCCAAGTGGGTGCAGGGGCCCAAGGACCTGCGCCATCTTTCACTGCTTTTCTCAGGTCATTAGCAGGGAACTGAATGGAAGCAGAACAGCTGGGACATGAACCCACAGCATTCTAGGTGGCAGCTTTACCTGTTTTGCACACAATATCAGCACCCTCTCCCTTTATTTTTATCATTTGTCCTCTTTCTACTGATCTATTTCTTAATTACTAATCATTTATCTATACCCTATTTATTGAATGATCTCTATATTATCATCAGGCTATCTATCTCAATTGAGGCATTTTCTGTTATCTACGCATGTAACTTTGATCTATCATGTTATCACTATCTATTTATTAGTTGTCCATCTATGTGTTTACCTAATGGGTGAGTCTGCCTATCAATTCCCATTATCATTATCTCCATCTCCATCCTTATCCATATCATCTGTCTTTCTTCTCTCTCACACACATACACGCAGAAACAAATGCATTTTATTTTTAATGGAAAGGCTGACTTACAGAGAGAGGAAAAACAGAGAGAGAGAGAGAGAGAGAGAGAGAGAGAGAGAGAGAGAGAGAGAAAGAGAGAGAGAGAAAAAGAGAGATCTTCCATCCACTGGTTCATTCTGCAACTGGCCACAATGGCCAGAGCCGGGCTTGCCCAAAGCCAGGAACCAGAAGCTTTTCCCAGGTCTCCCACGTGTGTGCAAGATCCCAAGGACTTGAGTCATCCTCCTCTGCTTTCCCAAGGCCATTAGCAGAGAGCTAATGGGAAATGGTGCAACTGGAGCAAGAGCCAGTACTCACATGAAATGTTGGCACGGCGGAGGGAGGATTAGCTTACTATGCCAGGGTGTCCCAATCACACCTTTTAACTATTCAATCTATTGTTCTAAGTTTAATATCTCGTAATTTACGCACACAACACTTTGCACCTTAATTTAAACTGCTGTGCTAGGAACAGTAATGAAAATAGCTTCTATTTTTATAGTATGTTTGCCTGATTCAATCCTGGAAAAAGTCCTGGGATTTAGGAATGATGGAGAGAATTTTTCTCTCTCGAGATGAAGTAAGCTGACTTTCAGAGGTGGGAAGCGCCCTGTCCCAGGCCCCTAAGCCATTTGAAAAGTTCTGGTCTCAAAGGAGAGCAGAATTGTGCCCAGGATTTCTTGGGCCTCCCCGCTGGGCTGTGCATTGGAAGCAGTGCCAATTTCCACCAGCAGGGAGCGTCCTCCCCTCATTGTACTGCCAACCCAGCAGGCTGCTGCCGTCGGCCCCAAAGCCCTAGCCGAGACTTGGGGTTTGGGCTACGTGCACGGGGCCCTCCTCCTCACTGTGTCCTCATCTACCGTCCATCTGGGAGGGTCGCTCACAGTACTCAGATGAGTTCACTACTGGCCCCTGGCTGCTACAGGCCCTGCCCAGTCCACAGAAAGCAACAGACAGGTGCGAGCTTGCAGCCAGAGGTAGCCTGCAAAATTAAGTGCAAGCAATAACCTTGCCCTTCCTGCCACAGTTGGGTCCGGGAGCTTGTCGTGGCGATTTAGCTTGGTGGCACTAATACTGATTTTTTTTTCTCCCCAGTGTACCCAGATGGTACAAACCCCTCTGTTTTGCAAAGTTTCTTTTATTATTATTATTTTCATTAATTTTTGCCACCTACTTTAATCTGGTCACCTCCTCCCGCCAGGATCTCCATCCTGTGAATGAAAGATTCGTTCAACCACCGCTGATTTGTAGTGAATACATTCCAAGTGCTAGGCATTGCATGTAGAGTCCGTAATCCAACACTCAGCCTTCCAGGGTGAGAGTGACAATAAGCAGCCTGGAGAGGGAGGGCACAGGGGAGGCCTGGGGAAGTGAGTCATGGTGGAGAAAAGGTCAGATAAGGCTTGTGGAGCAGGTGACCTTCCAGTGACGACCAGGAGAAGGAAGGCGCCAGCAAAGGCCCCAGGGATGGAGTCCCCTCCTCACCTCCTCTCCCCTGCCCTGCAGGCAGGCCCGTGAGGCTGGTGTATGCAGAATGAAGAGGTGAATGAGGGGAGATGATATCTGGGACGAGGTGGGGTGCAGGAGGCGATGTGTGTCCAGGAGGGTGGGACGCAGGCACATTGGCCTTGATGTAAGATAGAAAACTACCTTTGAATGAGAGAGACACCTGCAAGCGGAAGGTAATCCATCTTCCTCCTACCAAAAAAGTTGACCTTTCCTTTTTCCCCTGAGTAGCCTCTTGGTGGGATTTGGAGAAAGGGGCCACACATCGCTGCTGGGAGGTGGGGCCTCAGTTATCCTCCAGGAAGCATCTGTTGCTTCAGCTCTTTGGGAAGGGACGGAGGCACAGCAAGGCTGGAGTGCAGCTCCCCAGGTGGGTAGCCAGCAGCATTGAGAGAATGCATCATTTCCTGCACAAGCATCAGCTTAGTGGCCCTTGGTAGCAGTCACAGGAGAAGGGCTTGGTATGCGGGCTGCACTCCACCACCACACCCACACAGTTTTGGGAGTGGGGACCAAACTCCATGTTACTGCTGCTGCTGAGTGTCGGGCATCTGCCAGGCACGTGCAGGTGTTGGCATGCCCAGTTCCCTGGATCTATAAGCTTTAAATTCCGAGAGGGACAGAGTCAGTATTTCAGGAAGATCTGGTTTATGGGAGAGAATTAGTTGTCCAAGGCAAGAAAGACAGACAAAGCCAGCAATGTCCGGAATGAGATTTCCCGGGGGGGGGGGGGGGTAGGGTCCAGCATAGTAGTGGAGTCTTAGCTGGCCACAAGGCAGGGGCTCCACAAGCAAGGGGTTTGCAGACCCTAGCGGCCACTGGTTCCCTGGTATACATCATGGCTTTGCACACTTGATGAAAGGTTCCAGGCATCAGATAAGAGCTGCCGTTTATCTTAAGGACTGTGTTTATTCCACAGGGCTGGGGATGGTGGTGGGGGTGGTACGCAGGACCACTGCAGGCTGCCTTCAAGTCAAGCTGGATTCCTACAAATGATGAAAACAAAAGAAACCCGTTCTCCTGTGAGTTAATAATGCAAGCTGCAAAGCACAGCTGGGGGTGGGACCGGGCAGTGCTGACTGGGGGATGTGGGACTGTCTTTTAGTTTTTGATCCAGAGAGCCAAGCCCTGAAGGGAGTGAGGAATTTCAGACAATGTGGAACTGTGTCTCTCTGGCAGTGCTCAGGACCGACTGTTCACATCCACCCAAATTCCTGTGTTAAAGCCCCCACTCCCTTCCAAGGGGGTAGTTTTGATTGGAGGTAAAACTTTAGGAGATAATGAGGTTTGGTGGAATCCACAAGGGATCCTTTTAAGAAAAACAAGGAGCCTGCTGTTGTGGGACAGCAGCTTAACTGGCTGCCTCTGACTCCATCCCATACGGGAGCTGGTTTGTGTCTCAGCTGCTCCACTTCCAATCCAGCTCCCTGCTAATGGCCATGGAAAGCAATGGAGGATGACCCAACTATTTGGGTACCTGCCATCCATGTGGGAGACACGGATAAAGCCCCTGGCTCCTGGCTTTGTTGTGGCCCCAACGATGGCCATGGTAGCCATTTCGGGAGTGAGTCAATGGATGGAAGACCTCTCTTTCTATCTCTTCCTCTCTGTACCTCTGACTGTAAGAGTCTGTTGGCACCTTGACCTTGGTCTTCTCCTCCACAGTTGTGAGTTAACTGTTTATGGTCCATCTCCAGGCACATGTTGTGGGCAGCCCCTGCCTTGGCCTCCAGGACTGGGACAAGCAGCTATGTGTCCCTGCAGCCACCCAGTCCAGGGCTTCTGTTAGGCAGGTTGAACAGAGTTGGAGGACAGTGATGGCAAAGTTTGGTGGTTCGCAGGAAGTGCAGGGTGGGTGGGAGTGGCTGGCCTGCAGGGGTGAGGCTCCAAAAAGAGATGGAGAATCTTGGGGTGTCTTTTCTGTGAGTAATTCGGAGGAAGGGAAGCACAGACATGTGATGCAATCTACTTCCTGTTTCTAAGAGATGATTTTGAATTTGACCTGGAAGGCAGGCCTAGTAATTAGGTGATGAGAAGGGCTGGTGGCTTGGATTGGGTACCAGAGGCCAGAGTCAGAAACGAGAAGTGGTCAGAGGCGGCTGGACTTTGAAGGTGTTTGCTGATGGCCAGGAATCCTTTCTAGGAGCTTCTTCCATACTGAGGTACATTCAACCGCTGGGGTCATGTTGAAAGTAATGGTGGACGAGAACTCTGGGGACATGGGTTCAAGTTCCGTCTTGTTACGTTATGAGATGCTTTGGGTCACAAGCCTTAGCAGGCAAGGTTCACAGGCCGTCTTCCTGGCAGAGCTTACTCATGCAATCTGTCCCTTCTCCGGTTCCCAGGCTGCTGCTGCCAGCTTCACCCCTGCTAGCCAACGCTCATTTCCTGGCTGTGCCAGCCTGATTACTTCTAATTGTCTTTGACTGCTTCCAGCTGGGTCTCCTAGCTGGCGTTCTGCGGGAGCACACAGACTGTCTTCTAGTCAGATGGAGGGAGGAGACTCAGAGGGAGACAGGGAGTTAGGAAGCAGCTGGTGAAACTCAGAGGGAGACAGCTCTCTGGGGTTCTCCAGCCCACCACGCTGGGCTGGGGTCTTTAAGGAATTAACTCATCCCAATTAGAGACCGCCCCTGTCATTGGCAAGACAAAGGACTATCTTTATTGATCCCCAAAGGCAACCACTGATGTAGCTAAAAATGTTCTTAGAACGAAAATACTCAAGCCTCCCCCAGGACACTAGGGATCTTGTGGCTGGAAGCAACGAAACAGGATTGCTTTTGCTCCTGGGTTCAGCCACCAGTGAATGGAGTGCTGATTGTGCCAGGCACTGGGCTGGCATTACAGGGCCACTAGAAATAAAATTAGAAACAGCCCCTCTCCTCCATAAGTCCAAAGCATCATACAGTCCAAAGGCAGGTAGGATGTGCTAGCATGTGCTGAGAGAACATAGTAGGCCCAGGGGACTCACCGAAGTGGGTCTGAGAGCATTTGGGTAAGGCAGAAGCAAGTGTGCTGGGTGAAGCTGCTGAGATGCTGTGCCCAGGGGGTAAGGAATCAAGTTCGGGCTAATTTTTGAGAACCCTACCTGCTTGATTCCTGCGATCCCACTGGCTGTTTTGTACTCTTTGCTATCTCAGACCGGGATTCTGGAGTTATTTCTTTCTCAGCAGGACATCAGGATCTGTAGCTCACAGGCCACTTGCTAAGCCTGGGATGGGGTAGGAGTCAGGCTTCTCCAGGTACCCGTCCCAACGGAGGGAATTACCAGGCAACAGGCTTGCAACAGGTTTAAAACAGGTTGGATTTTTCTCTGTTACTCATTCCTGTCCCAACCTCCACCCTTAAAGGAGAATTAAAAAGAAAGAAAAATCTCTTATTTCATTGTAAAGGTCTTCTGTGGTTTTTTTTAAAACTATAAAGATATGACATGAATGGTTTCTGAAATTTGCCTTAAGGCCTAATCAATAAACGGCCGTTTCCACGGCTCCTACTCAAAGGTTAGGGCGACACTGGGGCAAACGTCACAATTCTTCCTGATAGGAGACTCCCATGGCCTTGACCCTAGCTGAGTCTTGGATACTTGTTTTTTCAACATCTACTCTGCTGACACCGAATTACAACACCCTCCCCGCCGCCACGCCGGCTCCCCTCATCATTTTAAAATCAGATTCCTGAATTACAGATATTAAAGGATGAATCTTGAGAAACCGTACGGGTGACACAGGGGCACAGTCAGAAAAATAGTCCAAAGTGGACCTTGGATACGGCTCCAGTCGCACCCTTGCAAGCCACAAGAACGCTACTCAAGCGTTTTGGCCACAACCAAAAGCTAGGGGCTGGCAGCCGGTCAGCCCTTCAGGGCCCCCCAGGGATGGGAAATCAAACCCTTTGTGCAATCTGCGTTTTATCTGGGCCGCATTTTCCTGGGGTGGGGGTGAAGGCAATGACGGTGGTCGGTGGTCGGTGGTCGGTGCGGGCGCCAGAGGCCCCCAGGATTCATTCAGCCAATGGCCCCCAACTGCTCCCCCGGGTCTCAAAGCGCGGTCCTGGCTCGATGCTACCTGGTTTCGCCGGGGTTAAACAATGAAAGCACTTTGTTAGCCCCGAGCCCTCCCTTTCCCGTACCGGAGCTGCGGGATCGGTCAGGGCTAGAGTTTGCATTAAAGCGCGGGCACCTCAACAGGTAGAATTTTTTAAAAAGATTTATTCATTTTATTACAGCCAGATATACACAGAGGAGGAGAGACAGAGAGGAAGATCTTCCGTCCGATGATTCACTCCCCAAGTGAGCCGCAACGGGCCGATGCGCGCCGATCCGAAGCCGGGAACCTGGAACCTCTTCCGGGTCTCCCATGCGGGTGCAGGGTCCCAATGCATCGGGCCGTCCTCGACTGCTTTCCCAGGCCACAAGCAGGGAGCTCAACAGGTAGCATTTTGCAAAGGCCTCCCCACTCAACCCGCCCTCCGGCTTCTTCCCACCCCCCTCCACTCCCCCCCCCATCCTGGCCCCAGGGGGTTCCTCATTCTCGGTTGGGGATCCTGGAGCTTTGAGGGTCGGGGGTCTCCGGCGCAGAAACCCTGATGGCTTAGGAAAAGAGTGCTTCCCAGAACAAAAGCGGCCGCCCAGCCGGGAGCGCCCATCCAGTCCACCCTGCATTCCCGGGTATCTTCTCGGTCTGTGGGCAGGGTCCATGCAAGGCGCGTAGGCAGCTAACGCCCCGGGCCCTCCGCAGCTGTTGTTGGGCTGGCGACTCCTCCTCCTTCAGCGGGGCCGCCTGGCCTGTTACCTCCCCCCACATCCTCCCTCAGGCGGTCCAGTCCCGGGTTAGGGGGATGCTGCCGTGCGCCAGGCTCTGGTCTGGACACAGGATTCCAAGGGGCGTCTAGCTCCCTCCCCACTGCCCGCCCCGAGTGGGTGCGGCCTGCGTAGGAGGGGAACTCTGCGCCCAAAGGTCCAGAAAGCCCCAACCTAGGATCTGGAGCAGAGGCGCAGCCCGAGGCGGCCTGGGAGCGTGTGCGCGCGGCCGCGCAGGGTCCTCCCGCGTCTGGCGCTCAGGTGGCCCCGCCGCCCCCTCGCCGCTCTCTCCATCCCTCCCTTCTTCTCTCCCTCCCTCCGCTCGGAAGCCACGGTCGAGCCTGGCTGTTGCGCGCCGCGAAGGAGGGGCTACGAGGATTTGAAAGTGCACAGGCTGCCGAGTAGAGCTCGCATCTGTCCCCGCCGCCCGCGACCGGATTGAATTTCTGCAAATTCAAACTGAATGGGGCTTTCTTCCGCTGCTTTCCAGAGGGCGCCTGCAGCCTGCCGGGCGGGCAGCTAGCAGTAAGCAAGCGAGCGAGCCGGACCCGAGCGCTCGCGCCGGGCGGACGGCGGCAGCAACCTGGGCGGAGGCTACCTCCGAGACGCAGGGGATCCCGGCTACCCGACCGCGCCCCTCCCGGGCCAGCGCCACCCTCGACGCGGGGACCCCTATCGTCAGCTCCACACCCTCCTCTCCCCACCCGAGGCGGCGTCCCGGGGTCTCGAGAAGGGCCCGGGGCCATCCTCCTTGCAAGAACTTCTTGGGGGCGGGTCCCCGGCTCCCTGGGCGCCTGCTATTGTCTGCGCGCCGCGCTCCGCTGCGCTCGGGGCGTGAGAGCCGCGGAACCCCGAGCGCCGAGACCCGGGCCGGGAGGGGCTCTTCCGAAGGCGGCCGCGGCGGCAGGAGGAGCCCGAGGAAGAAGGAGGAGCGGCGAGCGCGGGCTGCGGGCGAGCGCGATGCCGGCGGCAGCGGGGGACGGGCTCCTGGGCGAGCCGGTGGCGCCCGGGGGCGGTGGCGGAGGTGGCAGCGGCGGCGCGGAGGACGCGGGCCGGCCGGCGGCGGCCTGCGAGGGAAGTTTCCTGCCGGCCTGGGTGAGCGGCGTGCCCCGCGAGCGGCTTCGCGACTTCCAGCACCACAAGCGTGTGGGCAACTACCTCATCGGCAGTAGGAAGCTGGGCGAGGGCTCCTTCGCCAAGGTGCGCGAGGGGCTGCACGTGCTGACCGGAGAGAAGGTGAGTGAGCGCGCGACCCGGCTCCCTGCGGCGTGCGACCTCGGGGCCGGGGCTCCGCTCGGGGTTGGAAACTGTGGAGGGCTGGGGAGCCTCGCTGCGGGTCCCTGGGGTCTGTGGTCGCGGGGCAGCGGGGACCGTCCGGTGGGGATCGGGGCGGGGGGCGACGGCAGGTTTTGCCCCCGAAGCCAGCCCGCGTCGCCTTTTTGGCTCTCCTGCAGGGCGCCGCCTGGCGTGCCTGGCGCAGGGGCCGGGGCCGCTGCTCTCGTCGCCGGTAGGGGCAGCAGATCCGTGGGCCGGCGACGGGACTTCCTAGATCGGAGTGGGGTGGGTGTGGGGCCCCTGGCGGGTGAGCCAGACTTTGGGACAGCTTAATAATACGACCTTCGCTCTGGACGGAGGCTAGGCAAGCAAAGACAGAGAGACCCCGAACCCCCCCCCCCCCCCCCCGCCCAACAGCAGCAACCTGTGTGCTGGGGCACCAGGGAGTTTCTTGAACCAGGGAGGGTTTCTGACCCTTCCCCACCTCGGCAACTCTGTTCTGCGCACCTGCCCACCACCCTCATTCCTTTTCCTGCGTCGCTGTCTCTCCCATTCTCTCCATCTCTCCCTGGCCGCCCCCCGCCCCCCCCCCCCCGGACTGCTTTTCAGTTTAGGAGATGCTTCCTTAATTTTTCTAGGCGAGAGAGGTAGGGCCAAGAAGGCCCCCGGCCCTTTCCCGAAGACCTGGAGGGAGGAATCCCCTCTCCAGCTGGGGTAGAGTCTTGCGGTTTGGGACTTTGCCACGTGAGGCCCAGGTAGAGGGCTACCCGGGTGACTTAGAGTTGTGGAAAGAAACCAAAGAGATGGTGACTGACTTTGAAGGCTGGGGCGCTCCAGGCAGGGAGTCACCCCAGCTTTGGAAGTTCAGCAGCTCCAGGCTGCTGTGGCTGCACCTGGCTGGGAACTTGTTCAGCCCTGGGGGTGGATGGGAAGCCCCTTTGTGTGGGCCATTGATGAGAGCGGGTGTCCCGCAGGCGGAGGGAAAAGAGAGGTGAGGCTTCCTTCCTAACTGGCAAACAGCCCGAGGGGGAGACCTTCTGTCCGGGCTCCTGTGAGGCCTCGGGGACAACACTGGGCTGTCGCCAGATCTACCATAGCTTTAGTATCCCATTCTATTTGCCTGCGCTGTCCCCTTGCCCCTGGCATTTCAGTTCAAGGCTTCCTCTCCCTGTCACTAGTCCTGTACCCCACAGCTGTCCCAGGGGGTTATGCCTTTCCTTTTTTTTTTGGAGGGGATGGAGTGAACAGTTGTAAAAGTGTCTCCTGACTGAACTTCTGGACTGAGTAACTCTTTAAGGAGGAAGAAGAAGAGGAAGAAAAAAAAATCCAAGCCACAATCTGATGCGAGGGGAGCCAAGGGCAGGTGGAGCAGAGCGCTGTCTGCCTTACACAGGACCCTTGGATTCAGGGATCAGGTGCAGGGAGGCGCTGTGCTCCTTAGTGTGAGCGCACTTCTGTCCCTGGGCAAACTGCTGTTGGCACAGGTACGGGGAGGGGGTGGTATTTTTCTCTGAATCACGTAAAATTCTGCCCGGTTGTGCGCAGTTTCTCTCGAAACGAGGCCCAAAGGGCTGAGTCTTCGTGCTGACAGAAGAGTGGCAAAGACTACACGTCTGTTCAAACCCCTCCCCCCTTCCCTGGTTGTCCTGTGCTGCTGCCCCCTAACCTGGGACTGTCCCCAGAGCTCGGGCCCCTGTGCGCCCCTCCCGAGCTTCGGTTCTGGAGTTCCCTGCTGGTCCTGCTGGGCCCCTTGGACACCTGAGGTTGCAAGGAATTTCTGCCCAGATGGGTTCCAGAGGAGAATCTTAGCTGCCCCCTAACTGCTTCTCTCTTGGAGTGTGGAGTCTCACTTTGTCCTCGCAATGTGAGAGTCCCTTGTAGGTCTGGATCACTCTTGTCATTTGCATTCACGGGATGTAAAATGATTTCCCTGGATCAATTGGTTTGATCTAGTTAAGTACAGTGGTTTATTTGTTTGCTTTTTCAGATTGAAGTGTGAGAGAAGAGAATGTCTTTCAGTCTTTGGTTCACCCCCCCAAATGGCCAGGGCTGGACAAAGCCAAAGCCAGGGCCCAACGGCTTTCTCTAGGTCCCCCTAGTGGGTGTGGGGACCCAAGGACTTGGTTGTCTTCTGTTGCTCTTCCCGGGAAGAGAGCTGGGAGTTGGGTCGGAAGTGGAGCATCTGGACATTGGTGCCCATATGGGATGCTGGGGATGCAGGCAGTGACTTTACTTGCTATACCACCAGACCAGACACTGGCACAGTGGCTCTTAAGAAGGGGATACGAGGGCTGTTGATGAGGACAAACTTGGTTTGCCAGTGCAGCCGTGAGAATGCGTGCTCCTAGGACTAGGAGCATCAGAAGAAATGTGGATTTTAATTTACTCAGTTTCCACTGTGGAAAAAAAAAAACAGATATTATTCACGGCATGTGTCTTCTGGCATCTTCCATGGCTGAACTCGTAGGTGTGGGTTTGAGCAGAATGTAGAGATGATTTTTTTTATCTTATTTTTATTACAAAGTCAGATATACAGAGAGGAGGAGAGACAGAGAGGATGATCTTCCGTCCGATGATTCACTCCCCAAGTGGCTGCAATGGCTGGAGCTGAATCAATCCGAAGCCAGGAGCCTGGAGATTCTTCCAAGTCTCCCATGCAGGTGCAGGGTCCCAAGGCTTTGGGCCGTCCTCTACTGTTTTCCCAGGCCACAAGCAGGGAGCTGGGTGGGAAGCAGGGCTGTTGAGGTTAAAACCGGCGCCCATATGGGATCCTGGCATGTGCAAGGCAAGGACTTTAGCTGCTAGGCTACTGCAACAGGCCCAACTTTTAAAAACAAATATTTGTGCCCATGATCCAGCTTGGGGAGTGTTGCTGAGTCCCCTCTCTCTTGCTTTTTGGAGTTGCCTTCTAAGACCTAAACGAAGGGCTTGGCAACCTCAGGTGATTTGTAACCTTCAGTTCTTGTTAGAAGCTGAGCTGTTGAGAGTGTTGGCCTGGGAAATGGATGCTCAAGTGAGCCAAACTTGCAGAGGCCTTGGTGGAAAAGAGCCCAGGAGGGCCGGAGGTTGTGGGGAAGGGAGCCAGCAGACCCTGCAAAGGCCCCTCTGCCTCCCACTTCCTCCTTTCTTGGGGTGCATACCTTGGAATGAAGCATTTCATCTTTCTCCTTTCCTTTCTTTTTAAAACTCAGGCAACCTCTGGGTTGGGAGGGCGTTTAGAGTGAAGCTCACCTCAGTGAGAAGTAGCCAGCTACAGCCCAGGTTGCCAGTGTGCCAGGTTGTTCAACAAAAAGCTACGAGAAGGGATGAGGAGGGGCTGTCCCCAGTTTGGCCGGGGACAGAGCTGCAACCTTCAGGTTTGTATTTCGTTCTAGGTGATTGAGATGAAAACCTCGAGTGTGCTGGCTGAGGATGCTTGGTGTGACGATGGTCGATAGCAGTGTCTTGTGTTTGATTTGGGGCATCTTCTCCGGAAATTTTAGGTGCAGTGCTCCGTGGCTTGCTATGAATCCAGAGACAACAAGAGCAACTTTCCTGTAACATGCATTTTGACAATTTTATTTACTTTTATTGGAAAGGCAGATTTATGGAGACAGAGAGAAAGATCTTCCATCTGTGGGTTCACACTCCCCAAATGGCCACAATGGCCAGAGGTGAGCTGGTTTAAAGCCAGGAGCCAGGAGCTTCTCCTGGGTCCCCCACATGTGCACAGGGGCCCAAGGACTTGAACCATCTTCTGGTGCTGTCCAGGTTCATAAATAGAGAGCTGGATGGGAAGTGGAGCAGCTGGCAATCGAACCAGCACCTGTATAGGGTGCCAGCATTTGCAGGTAGAGGATTACAGGATTAGCTCAGTGAGCCACTGTGTCGGCCCCTTAACATGCTTGTTAGACCTCAGTCTGTCTCCTTGAGGCTGTAGAGCCATGTTCTGTGTTCCTGGTGCGTTTGGACATCTTTGGTATCTGGATGACTCTTTGAAGACTTGCCACGAGAGCATGACTGGGTTGAGACCTGTTTTGTCTCTCCGAGCTCATGCAGTCTCCGTTCATCTGGATTGAAACATAAATAATTTAGTTTCCTTGATGTTGTGGCTGGAACTCATACGGGCACAGTACTCGTCAGGGCCCCATGTCTTTGGCTAAATGTCTGTGGATGATTGGAGCAAAAAAAATAATCTGGAAGGCCGATGCTGGGGAAGAATTGTGTGCGGCTTTGGACACAGCGCAGGATCATGGAGCAAGAATATTGAGTAACAACTCTGAAAGACTCCCAGATGTTATGTTTGCTGCCCTGATGGTAGGAAATTTAAAAAACAACTGCATTATACAGTCGGCACATCCTGGCTAAGACAAGAACTCGGGTCCTGAGCTGGTTTGATAAAGCAGGGGCCTTCTCTTGTGACTAAAAGACATATTTGGGAACATAGATTGGTTAAGGTATTTGAATATCTTGTTCTAAACTGTGATTAAAAAGGGAAAAAAAAACACCTATTTATCATTTTCACTGGAGCTATTTTGGGGGCTCAGAATAAGGGTTGCCTGCGTGGTGAGTTGTCAGTAATCATGCTTTGAGCACGACAGTGCCAGATACCTGGGGTGAAAGAATTACTAAAAATATCATTTACTATGTTTTGCATAGCAGGAAATATGACTAATTTTAGAGGTGGCCTTTGGGTAGATCCATTTTTAGCCAGCATTTCTAATAAAACAAACAGGTGCAAAATCCTTCCTTCCTTTCTCTTTTTTTTCTTTCTTTCTTCCTTCATTTTTCCTCTCTCTTTTTCTTTGTTTCCTTTCCTTCTTTCTCTCTCTCTTTTTTAAAGTGCTAGACATCGAAGGCGAGGAACAAGGAATGCTTAGAGAACTGGAAATTCCTGTGAGCCCTCAGCAGGGACTTGTTGTAGCAAGGAGGAGGCGTTGGCCGAAGCACCTGCTCTGTGTGGCCCTGTGCGACTAGGCCCTGCCTGTCATTTATGAGATTGCAGGCTGCAGTTGCGGGCACATTCTTTTGAACTTCCTGCCTGCCTCATCTGTTTGAAGTGCCGTAGAATGGTGGAAATTGGCATGTGGGGCTGGGTTCCCCGTGTTCATTCCTTGATACAGGTCTCATGCACTTCAAAGGGCGTTCTGAGTCAGCACAACGGTGGCCTGCGGCAGAGGGGTACAACCCCTCATTTTCTCTGCAGGCGAAGGCACAGTTACCGGGTTGTGTCCCAGGCGTACCAATCCCACTCATTCTGCCGAGACTGTTGCATCCCTCGTCCCTCCTGCTGTGGCTGTTCTGAAACAACTTGGGTCTGGGCCTGGGAGTGGAGCAGGGGGACGGGGACTGTCTTGCATGAGTGGTAGTTAAGATCACCGGGAGAGGCAGGCTGGGCACAAAGTCACTTGACTTGGATTCTGCTGCTGCAGTTCATGTTTTCCTGGTCGCTAGGAGACCCGCTTTCTAGGCTGAGATGCACGGATAACCCTGTTTTAACCACACCTGGGAAGACTTATGCTCCACTCTGCTACTTTTAGGTGCTGACCTGGTCAGAAATTCACCTGGGATAAGGGTGCTGCTGGCTGGTAAGATGGCCGGGAAGCAGCCACGGCATTAGGGCTGGAGGGGCTGGGGGAGGGAAGTGGGGGCAGGTTTGAACAGTATGCAGCAGGTTGTTGTTACCTCTGCAAGTTTGGGAGAGCCATGGCCTTGCCCCGCTTTTAAAGAGCAGCCCATGGATTCTGTAATTTGAAAGTATATTCAATGCCTTTCCTAGGCATTTTCTCAATAGATGCTTCAGGCAACCGCAGGCAGGTGAGAACCAGCTGGCTGGCCTCTTTCGTGGAGAGAGCCCTGATAAGATTTTCCTCCATGAATTCTGTTTGTTTATTTGCTATGGAATCTCAAAAACACATTGCCACCTCCGAGTGCCTTGTACCACAAAGATTGATTCCAGGAGGTTCACTCTGCAAGGGTGAGCACGGCGGTGCGCCCCCTGCTGGCTCCGGAGTAAAGGTCCTTCCTTGTCTCTTCCAGTTCCCATGGTTCCCAACAATCCTGGGTGGTCTCTGGCCTGTGGACTGCAGCAGCACTGTGGTCTCAGCTCCCGCTGCTGCCAGCCTGCCAGCCTGCCCTTGTGCCAGAGTTGCCTCGTATGTCTCCTTACAAGAACACCAAGCATGGGGGTTGGGGTCTGAGGTTATCCCCAGTGTTGCCTCATCTCAATTTGGCTACCTCCACAAAGAGCCCATTTGCAAATAGGATCGCATTCCCAGGTGCCAGGGACTAGGACCTGTAGATATCTTTTGGGGTACACCATTCAGCCAACAGTGTCTTCTCACACTGTTGGCCTTGTTTCTAGTTTATTGTGGCCCTTTCCAGGTGCTTTTTAACCACGCAAGCACAACTGTGCGTTTGCAGATGTGGAGGCGTGGCTGGGTAGGTTTGTACACTGTACATGCTCTTCAGTATCTTCCTTTTCCCAATGAGCAATGGTGTCTTGAATTTCCTTCCCCATAACTAGGAATGCGCTTTGTGGCTCAGTGGGTGGAGCTGCTGAGCGGGACGCCTGCGTCTTATTGGAGTGCCAGTCTGAGTCTCTGCCACTGAGCTTCCAGTTCAGCTTCTTGCCAGTGCAAGCTGGGGAGGAAGCAAATGATGGCTTAAGTGCTTGGGGCCCTGCCACTCACACAGGAAAACTGGATGGAGATCTGGGCTTCTGGCTTTGACCTAGCCCAGCCCCTGCTGTTGTGGGCATTTGGGAAGTAAAACCAGCTGGTGGATCTCAGTCTCTCTCTTTGTTGTTACGTCTTTCAAATACAGAAATCAGAACTGAAAAAAAAATTGTTGGGGAATGATTTTGTGTTCTATAAAAGTGGTTTTAAAATTACTTTGAAGAGTGACATAGCGCTTCCTCTCACTGCTTCATTCCCCAGGAGCTTGCAACAGCTGGGGCTTAGTCACGGCCAGAGCCAGATACTCAATCCAGGTGTCTGGTGTAGGTGGCAGGAATTGAACCAGGCTGTTATCACTGCCCCTGGAGTCTACATTGGCAGGAAGCTTGAGTCAGGATCAGAGGTGGCTTTGACATGGACATGAGCAGGTGAACTGCTAGGCCGATCACCTGCCCCCTTAGGCTTTTCATTACTGCACAGCCTTTGTTGTATGGAGGCATCAAGTTGACTCAACCCTTGCTGGTTGATGGACATTTAGGGTATGTACTTTTTTAAAATGTTTGAACCATGATGCAGTAACTGTTCATTTTCATTCATCCTTTTGTTAATCTTTCCAGTGTATCTGAGGCGTAAATTCCTAGTCTTGGGACAAAAGGAGCGTATATTTTTACTATTGATAAATAATGCCTAATTGTTTTCCATGGAGTTTTTCACAGGTTATACCCTTCTCAAGCCTCATTTGGAGTATCTGTTCTTCAATCTTTGCAAGTCTTCTGTCACACTTCATTTGTTCACAAACTAGTAGGTTAAACATGTCTTGGTTTACTTACAGTTCTTATTTATTAGAGAGAGAAGTATATTTTGTATATTCACAACAACTCGACTTTTTTTTAAAGAAGATTTATTTATTTTTTTATTTTATTTTTTTTATTTTATTAATTCATTAATTACATTGTATTATGTGACACAGTTTCATAGGTACTTGGGTTCTCCCCACCCCTCCCCAAACCAAGAAGATTTATTTTTATTGGAAAAGCAGATCAGATTTACAGAAAGAAGGAGGAACAGAGATGGATGATCTGCCAACTGCTGGTTCATTCCTCAAATGGCCGCAATGTCCAGAGCTGAGCTGACCGGAAGCCAGGAGCTTCCTCCAGGTCTCCCATGTGGGTGCAGGGTCCTAAGGCTTTGGACCATCCTTTATTGCTGTCCTAGGCCACATGCAGGGAGCTGGATGGGAAGTGGAGCACCCGGAATTAGAACTGGCACCCATGTTGGATCCCAGTGCCACAGGTAGAGGCTTAGCTTGCAATGCCATGGTGTTGGCCCAATAGTTTGCTTTTCACATCTGGAAATTGTTCATTCCTGCCTTTTTTTTTTTTTTTCCTTTTGGGTTTCTTTGTTTTTGTCTTAGTGAGTTACAAGAACTCTTTATATGTTGAGGAAATCGTTCCTGTTTGATATATTTTGTAGGCTTCTTGGTCTATTCCACTCCCACCTGGGAGTTCTTTGCTTTTGTTGCTTGGTGGCTCTGACCATTTTCAGAGGTGGTTTCCTTGGGTTCCATTAACTACAGAAGGAACATAGATGCGTTTTGGGAGCCTCTGGCTGCTGTGTATTGTATTTCTGTAATCGGATTTCTGGGCAGAGGATCCATGGCTTTCACCAGGATTCTATGAGGAGCACTGACCCCTGTTGCTTGCTGTTCCTTTTCTTGTGGGCCCCTGAGATGAGGGCTTGGGCCCCCAGGTGCTCACTGAGTAAGGCTGTGGCTTATGCTTAGGCGAGATGTGCTGTTTCCATGACCTTGGCCCACCTGCCTCTACCATGCTCTGATCACAGGCACTAGGCATGATACTGAGTGCCGAACTGTGCAGAACCCTGAGTTGTGCCTGAATCCATGTCCCATCCATCACGTCTTCATGGGAAAGGAGTAGAATCTGTGCAGGGCAGTGGCTGGGCTCAGAATGTCCACATCCTATAAGGTTGCAGCAGGTGTGTGGGGTGCTTGGCAGGAAGTTAGAGCTGAATGGGATTAATCTCCCAAGTGGGATCAGTGCATTTATACACAAGGCCAGAGGCCGCTGCTCAATCGTTTTCAGTGTGAGGACACAGGTGAAATTGTCTTCTTCTCCTCTTCTTCTCCTCCTCTTTTTTTTTCCTCTCTCTTTTTTTAGATTTATTTATTTGAAATTCAGAGTTGGGGGGAGCGGAAAGAAAGAGAGAGATCTTCTATCCACTGGTTCACTCTCCAAGTGACTGCAATGGCCAGACCTAGGTTGGGCCAGGAGCTGCTTCTGGCTCTCCCATGTAGGTGCAGGGACCCAAGCACTTCTGCCGTCCTCCACTGCCTTCCCAGGTACATTAGCAGGATGCTGGATCGAAAGTGGAGCAACTGGGAATTGAAACTTTTGCATATGGATGTCATTTTCTGCCCCGTACTCTCTCCCCAGGAGTGTTTGTCACTCGTTTGTTCAGTCCCACAAAGTGTTGGGACTGGGCGTGGGGTGGGATGGGGGTTTCTGGGAGCTGAAAGTCTAAGATCAAGGTGTTGGGGAGGGAAGTGTTGGTTTCTCTGGAGTCTGTGTGGGGTGGGGAGGGAGGGTGTGTCTGTAACAGGGTCTTCTCCCTGGGTTTGTACACGCTGTCATGCATCTGTGTGTATCTTCGTGCCCACAGTTTCCCCTGTTTACAGGACCTTGGAATAGGGCCTTCTCTTGGTCACCTCGTTTCCACGCAATCATCTCTAAAGGCCCTATATCCAAGAAAGCTTACGATCTGAGGTACTGGGATGTGTTGCCCTATGACTTTTGGGAACACTACTCAACTCATCATCAGACCTGCATGTCATTACTTAGTGACACTTTCTTGTCTGTAGGTGCTTGAGAAGGGATCACTGCATTGTCCCCAGGGCCCAGAATAGGAGCAGCTGATACAGAGAAGGGAGGTGACATCACTGGGGGCCAGCTGCAGGTCTGTTTCTCTCCCTGCCGAAACGGGGGATGCCTGTTTTCGAGGCGGGCGTCTGGTCTACCTGGAACTCCATGGAGAGGGCCTGGCTTGGAAGCACCTGTGCAAAGGCAGAGACTTGCCAGGCTGGGCACCCTGGTGTCTGAGTGACAGGTGAGGTGCCACATGCGGACAGATCTTGCTGTGCTGTGGGCCTGCGAATGGACCCTCTGCTCTTGCTGCAGAAAAATGTACCAACACTGTGGCAGATGGGAGAAGCTGCTATTTGCAAACATACATTTTTTTTGGATGTTTCCCATGGAGATATATGTAGGTTTGGAGTCTGTCTCTTTGCCTACAATTTTTTTTTATAAGTTTATTAGTCTCTTAAACCAAATTCCTGCCAACACATTCTGGAATTCTGCTCTTTTTCCCTCCTTGCCCGTTTTCTGAGCTGTTCAATTAATTTAAAAAAATGTTGTTATTATTTTTTAAAGATGTATTTATTTGAAAGGCAGAATTACAAAGAGGCGGAAGCAATGAGAGAGAAATGAGAGATTTTATTTGCTGGTCTTCTCCCTGAATAGTTACAATGGGCAGGGTTGGCTGGGCCAGGCCAAAGGCAGGAGTCAGGAGCTTATCTGGCTCTGCATTGTGGGTGCAGGGACCCAAGGATTTGGACCTCTTCTGCTGCTTTCCCAGGCGCATTGGCAAGGAGCTGGACCAGAAGTGAAGTGGCAAGGATTCGAACTAGCACCCATGTGAGACGCTGGCATCGCAGGTGGTGACTTTACCTGCTGTGCCACAATGCCGGCCCCTGGAGTCTTTGTCTTATAAAGCATATCCCACAGTTTCTTGGTACAACGTCAGACCATCTTTCTCTCTTAAGACACTGTTCTGTGAAACAGGCTGCTTGGTCCCCAACTACTCTTGCTGAGACTCTGTGTCCAGCAGTTATGAGCGGCCACGAGCTCAGAGCCTGGTGCTGCAAGCAGTATAGCAATGAACTTTCCCAGGAGAAACGAATGGAGTGCTTCAACCCTGAGAGGGCTCACACTGCTAGAAGCCACGACGGGGTTTTGTCCTGCCAGCAGGTTCCAAGGTCACTGAGGGTGAGGCTGATGGTGGCCTTCGGCTGCAAGGAGCCCCAGAGACAAGCTGGTGAGGAATGTCCGCTGTATTACGTACAGCTTACAGGTTTTAAAGGGTAAGGAAGGGGAGGGTAGGATGGAGCCTTCCGGCAGACTGCACGCCCACCAAAGACGCTGTAATTGGCTGTATGACACGTCTATCTCCCTAGATCTTCCGGTCATGTCAGAGGTCACGTTCCAGGTGTACTTCCCTTGACCTAGCCGTGTTGGAGGTCACACTCCACGAGTAGGCCTGAAGGTTGTGCCTCGGGCCATGGGGGAGGTTAGGCTTAACCCACGCCCTCCAGGCAGCGGGGCAGTAGCCTGAGTGATCACCCACAACTAAGATCTAGGGATCTCACCCGGCTGCTGGGCTGGGTCCCAGGGCAAGCCCCTGGACTCTGCACTGCAGCCTTTGGTGGAAGTGCTATGGTCTGGGTTTTGCAGGTGAGGCTGGCCCAGGTCCCTTGGGGAATACAGCATGGCAGGTCCCACGGTGTGCGCAAGGCTGCTCAGATGGGGCAAGGCTGGATCTTCTCAAGGCAAGGTCTTGTCAGAACATTTGCATTCCTGTGAGTGTCCAAACAGAAGTGTGAGTGAGCAGCTTGTAGGCTGTGAATCGGGACTGACCCAGAGCCCAGGGGCCTGCGCATAAACACTGGGTGCTTGTAGGCAGCCACCTGCATATCGGGCCTTGCACTTTTCCCACCTTAGTGGGACTGGTCTTTTATGAGTTCCCTGGGAGAGGAAGGGCTTGGGGCTAATAGGTGTGTGTGTATTGAATCATAAATGTATATATATATATACACAATTGCTGATGCATTGACATCTATTTGTAAAATAGTTGCTATAGATTGTGCTAAGTATAAACTGACATGTGACTTTTTGGATGTAGACGTTGTGAATGCAGGAAGCCAGGGGTGGGGCTGCTGGTTAGCCAGCACACAGTCCCTGGAGGAAGGAGAACCAATGACGAGCTGGCTGGCAGTGCCTGTCTTCATAGCACAGTGGAGCAGTTTTCTGCTCGTTAAACCACCCTGCTATGGGAATGAACACAGATAAATTATTAAAAACAACAATTCACTGTGCGGAGTCCCTGGGACCAGGCCACGTTTCCCGAAGTCTTTGGCCTCCTCTTTGAACTGGGGGACCCTCGGAGACAAAGGGAAGGAGGAAGTGGTCCAAGCTGAAAGTCAAGTGTGGCTTGGAAACTTGGGTGAAAGTTGGCCATAGAGTGAGAGCTGAGTATTTTTACATTTTTAAAAAGATTTATTTATTGTTTTTTGGAAAGGCAGATGTACAGAGAGGAGGAGAGACAGAGAGGAAGATCTTCTGTCCGATGATTCACTTCCCAAGTGACCGCAATAGCTGGTGCTGCGCCGATCCGAAGCCAGGAGCCAGGAACTTCTTCCAGGTCTTCCATGTGGATGCGGAGTCCCAAAGCTTTGGGCCGTCCTCGACTGCTTTCCCAGGCCACAAGCAGGGAGCTGGATGAGAAGTGGAGCTTCTGTGATTAGAACCGGCGCCCAAATGGAATCCCAGTTCAAGGTGAGGACTCTAGCTTCTAGGGTAGTGCGCTGGGCCCTGCAATTTTTGTTTGTTTGTTTGTTTGTTTTAAATCTGAGCCCTACTTCAGTGAACAGATAGAGATAAGTGTGTTCACTTAGGTCAACTGGGTTTTAGTGGTGCTTTTTGCTGGTTTGATGTGGAAGTCTAGCTTTCAAAGCATGTTCTGCATTCCAGGTTAGAACTTTAATTACAGAAACCAGTCTAGGAGTCAGTTTGCCATTGAACATTTCCATGTAATCATACTGATAAAGAATAGTTGTTTTGGATACACTTCTCCAAGTTTGTGCAATGTTGCTCCCATAGGATGACATTTTATTCTATTAAAAACCAACATCTGTGAGCAGTAGTTGCAATTTCAAGGCCAATTGGATGTAATAAAGCTTGAATTTCCCTCTGGAGGGAATGTGCCGGCTGGCTGTTGTACTCGTACCTCATTCATTACTCTGGGTGCTCTTCCCAGATCAAGAATGCATTCTTTCTTGCTTTTTCCTTTTGTCATGCAGAGCTATTAAGACAACCAGGAAACTGGCCAAGTGTGTAGGGGTTGAAGTAGTCCCCCGCCCCCCAACAATCACAGTTAGGAGCTTATTATTCAACTGCATATTTACTTAGAATAAGCTCATACATATAAATTGGTGCTTTTTCCATGATCAAGTATACATATTTTTAACTATTGTTTTTAAAGTCTTTTTGTTTTTAGTGTCATTTATTTCAGAGTCAGAGTTTCGGGGGTGAGGCGGGAGAGGGAGAGGGATTCTCTGTAGTCTGGTTCACTCCCCAAATGGCCGCAACAGTCGGGGCTGGGCCCGGCTGAAACCAGGAGCCAGGAGCTCATCTGGGTTCCCTTGTGGTTGCAGGAGCCCAAGTCCTTGGAGAATCCTCTGCTGTTTTCCAGGCACATTAACAGGGAGCTGGATTTAAAATGAAGCAGCACTCATATGGACTACCAGCACTGCAGGCAGTGGCTTGACTTGCTCTGCCACAATGCCAGCCACTGAAGTATTCTTGACTATTTAATATTTGTATGCTCTTTAAATCGTTCCAGTTGCAGGTCTACTCTAAAATATTTGACATTTTTAATATAGCAAAATGCATCCTGGGCTAAGATTTGGTGATTGCCACTTAGTTTTCTTACATAGCCACTCACGCTGCTTTTTCCACTGTACCACTTGTTAGCATACTTTATATATACTCTGAAAATGAGCTTTAAAATATTTTTAAATTAAGTATTTATTTTCATTGCAAAGGCAGTTTTATAGAGAGCAGAGACAAAAATCTTCCATCTGCTGATATGCCTCAGTGGCCAGAGCTGAGCCAGTCTGAAACCAGGAGCCTCTTCCGGATCTCCCACACAGGTGCAGCGTCCCAACACTTTGGGCCACCCTCCACTGTTTCCCACACCATAGGCAGGGAGCTGGATAGGAAGTGGAGCAGCTGGGACACAGACCAGTGCCCATATGGAATACCAGGGATTGGTGGTGGAGGATTAGCTAGTAGAACCATCGCACTGACCCCAACTTTTTTCAATAATTAGAGTTAATCATGATGTATATGTAGTACCTGATTGAAAATCATGTATCTGGGGCTGGTTTGTGGCTTACAGGGTTAAGCCATCAAAAGTGGCACTGGCATTTCATAAGGGCACTGGTTCAAGTCCTGGCTGCTTCCTTTCTGATCCTACTCCTTAATAGTGGTCTGGGAAAGCCATGGAGCATGGCCCAACGGCTCAGAGACCCTGCGCCCATGTGGGAGACCCAGAAGCCATTTGGGTAGTGAACCAGGAAATGGAAGATGTTTGTTTATGTCTCTGCAAATGTGCCTTTCAAATAAATGAATAAATTAAAAAAAAACGCACATTTTCTCTTCAATTATTCACAATTTGTCTTCATTTTTCTTTTGTTTTGTTGGTTTGTACAAATTTTACATTTTTAAGGATATTACATTTTTTAAAAATCTTTGTTATTCTGTAGATGTTTGCTCCCAGTCTTGTCTTTTGATTCACTGTGTGGCTCTTTTGTTTTGTTTGAGTGGAGCGCTTTGATATTTGGTCTAGTCAGAACAGTTGGGTTTTCTTGTTTTGTTTCTTAGTTTTCCCTCCTTTTATGCATAAGTACAGGGTGTGCTCTTGGTTGCGGCTCCTAGATTAGCAGAAAGTCTTGCCAGTGTTTCATTGTTGTCTATAGAAAAAAAGAAAATTTTGCCCCGGGTAGGGACTTTTAACTATAAATGGACTGAAAAGACTGATTTATGTTGGGGCGAAGTGTTTGTGAAATCCCTGTGCGGTTGTTTCATCTAGAGACATTTCCCATGGACTGTCTGAACCTGCCCTCTATTCGTTCTGTTACATTAGTAAGTGAAATGCCAGTGTGTCATCTCTCGACGTGCATGGCTCTATTTGACCCTTAAATGAAGCTGGTGTTCCTTGGGCCCTTTTGGGAGGCAAGGAGCATATCCCCCTCCTGGTGTCTCCTGGCAGAGGGGGTTTTAAGGAGGAGGGGGTTGCGAGGAGGACTGGAACACCCAGGGGCACAGATGGCCGCATCAGACAGGTCCCGCTTCCCTCCCGGGCAAGCCCCGCGTCCCCTGTGGAATGTTCTGCCATCCCCGGCTGTTCTTGGGCTCCTGGCTTCTGGCTGTCTTTTTTGTGCTGGTTCTCCCCGTTGGCCCTCTGGGTGCTGTTGACCCCCTGGGTGCTGCTTGCTGACATCAGACTAGGAAGGCGTGGTCTGTGGCTCCTTGCTGTCTGCCTCTCCCTGTGGCCTTGCTGGCGCTGAGTGCCAGTGACCATTGGAAGTTTGTCCCACTGGAAGAATCAGTATCCTGACAGGTGATTTTCCACAAGTTATCAGATTGGCATTGATGTGGGCCCAGGTACCTTCATTTCTGACTTAGGATCTTGTCCTGTACTGTACAGAGACATGAATCCTAAGCAGAGGCATAGCATAGTTCACAAGTGAGGGTACGATTTACTTATTTTTAAAGCCTGAACTGTTTTTTTAAATTGAATTTGTTTTACGGATTTGAAAGGTAGAGTTACAGAGAAAGAGCAAGAGAGTGATATCTTCCGTCCTCTGGAGTTAAAACCCTCAGATAGACAGTGTCTGGGGCTGGGCCAGACTAAAGCCAGGAGCTAGGAGCTTCCTCCAGATCTCTCATGGGAGTGCAGGACCCCAAGCACTGGCACCATCTTCTGCTGCTTTCCCAGGCACATAACAGGAAACTGGATGGGAGGTGGAGCAGCTGGGAATTGAACCAGCTCATGTGGGATGCTGGCGTTTGAAGCGGTGGTTCAACCCGCCGAGCCACAGCACTAACTCTGAGAATAAGATTGACTTCAAAGTGAGAGAGCGCACATCCACTGTTCTGACTAGACCAAATATCAAAGTGAGTGTGAGTGTGAGCCGCCTCCTCCTGGGGGTAGTAGGCATTGTGAGTGTGCCAGAGGATTGCCCCTGGGGAGAGAGAGGAAACCCGAGGTGTTCCTCCAGCCATGGTCAAGGGCAAGAAACAGAGCCTCTCCCTGTTCTCAGCCTCTTGTATGAGGTAGGGGGTGGTGTGTTTATTGAATAAGCAAACAGGGTGGGGTCTTAGCCTGTGGGCAGCATTGTGGGATTTCCACGGGCAGTTTAACTCCCATATGGGCCTCACGACATTTTCTTCTTGCTGGCCCCAGATGCATATGGGGTGTGGCGTGTGTTAGATTTAACAGGTGAACATATAGGATGGGCTGGCAAAAATTTCAGCTCCCCAAAACTTGAGTGACTCCTTACCCCTGTGTTTAGTATGACTCTGTGTTTAGTATGACCCTGTGCTTGATTGGGTAGTCAGTCTTTCCTCAACAGCTGGCAAAATATGGTACTGCCAGGAGGGGGTTAATATTTCCTTTTCCATTTAGGGGCCTAAATGCATTGTTCACTGACCCCTTGCCTTAAGCCCCCAATATTTCTAGTAAAAGCATGGACTAAGAAATAATTTATTGTGTTTCTTAAACCAGTAGTGTGCCCACCCCTTCCACCACCACCCCGCCCCACCCTATTTTATTCTAGCTGCTTTTGGCTGCCAAGCATCCTGTGATGTGTGAATGGGATATTGATTATTTCCTGCCGCCCGGGGGGCAGGAATCCTTCTTGAATTAATTTTGGAGCTTTCAGTATTAAATGTCAAGTTTGAAAGCGTGTCTAAGACCTCCTTGTTGTGGAAGAGAAGGTCATCCCAGGCCTTGGGGAAAGGGAAAGGAAGGGGAGGATGTGGTAGCCCAGGACGTCTCCCTTTTCCAAGTCCTTGCTGCAGCCCTCAGGTCAAAGTCTCTCTGTTTCCATCAAATCCATGTGCAGATTCCTTCTTCATCTGCAGACCACTTGCTAGGTGTCCTGTGAGGTCAGCCAACCCATTTGAACACAGCGTTGATATTGAGGCACAGTGAGTCAAACTGTTTTCTACAATGCATAGATTCCATGCGGTTGCTGGTTTGAGTCCCGGCTGCTCCACTTCCATCCCAGTTCCTTGCTAATGCACCTGGGAAAACAGCAGCAGATGGTCCAAGTGCTTGAGCCCCTGCCACTCGCGTGGGAAACCTGGGTGGAGTTCTTGGCTCTTAGCTTCTGGCCTAGCCCTGACTGTTAACTGCCATGTGCAGAGTGAACCAGCAGATGGGAGATCTCTGTCTCTGTGTCAGTGTGCCTTTCAAATATACAAATGAATCTTTAAAAACAACTAGCAAACCCAGGAATGGGTGTTGTAGTGTAGCACGTGAAGCCAACTCGAGATGCCTAGATTCCATGTTGGAATGCCTGATCTGATTCCCACCTACTTTGAGCTTCCCTTCTGGCTTCCTGTCAATGTGCCTGGGAGGAAGCAGGTGATGGCCCGAGCAGTTAGTTCCTGCGACCCATTTGGAAGCTCTGGCTGTAGTCCCTGAATCCCAGCGTTGGCCTGGTCCAGTCCCAGGTATTGGGGGTGTTTGGGGAGCGGGTCGAATAAATAAATCTTTCAAATAAGTAAACAAATATTAGAAGAAAAAGCAACCCAAACATTATGGTTATAGAGATGACCATTTTTCTCTCTTTGAATTCAAATGTTTATTGCTTTTTTTTTTTTAAAAAAAAATGCAGAATCCATGAGTTTTTTTTGTATACATTATGAAGTCTATGGCGAGACAATTAGCAAAATGTGCCTGTCTGGGCAGAGTAGTTAGGAAAACAGCATGCCTTCTGAGCAGACCAATGCAAAAAAGGCATGTCTTCTGTGTAAGCCAATTAGAAAAAGGCTTATCCCTAAGTGGACCAATTAGAAAAAGGTGTTTATGCTAAGTGAGCCAATTGCAAGAGACTCCTCTTTGGGCAGGGCAGTTAGAAAATGCCCTCCTGGTTGAGTAGCAGTGAAACACTGTCCCCTTTCCCCAGGGCACAGAGGTTTAGCAAGCCAGGTGGGGCCGGGATTTCTGCTCGGAATGGCCCCCTCGGAGGGCACCGTGAACAGTTGCAAGAATCAGGTGCACTCTCATGGGAGTGGAACCGAGCTGTGAATCACAAACACAAAATGCCAGCTATGTTTCCTTAGGGGAGTGACACAGGATTCTCAACTCCATCTGCAGAGTCCCTCCTTGGGAGGCGCTTTGGCTAGAGAGGAGCAAGATGAGAAAGACAAAGACATTGAGAATGTTGGCATTGCTGGCTGTCTGGAGCCACAGTCCTGTGCTGGGAACAGCTGGGGCCTGGGAGAGGCCTGCTGGGACCCTCTGACCTCTGACCCTGCTGTCTCCTGAATCATCCTTCAAAACCTGGGGAACCACCACTCCCCTCCCCCCCTCAGACTTCCTGTGTGTTTGGAGCCGTAGCAGCTGTTAAGCCTGGGTCTGCCCGTGTGCAGGTTCGATAAGAAAGCTCCTTGCCAAGTGCTGATTGCCCATTAGCTCCTTCTGCGCAGTTCCTTCCTTGCCTGGCTAACTAGGGTGACAATTTAATAAGGGGCCCGTGACAGTTACAGGCAAGTGGAGAGAATGAAGAGCCAGAGCGTTTGAACAGAGCTGCTTTTTGCTTTGTTTCTGGGTGGGGACCATGGTGGTTTCCGGTTTCTCTGTGTGTAATTTGAGAGGCTCATCCATCCTGATTGAAGAGGAAGGACTTCAGCTTTAGGGGAGTCACTTCTGATTTATCGTCAACAGCTGGGTGGGCTATGCCTCATTGGTGACCGGGCACAAGCCACTTTTTAGAGTTGCCCAGCGTGGCTTCCGCCTCCAACAGAGTTTGCAAGCTGATGCCTGGTGTTTTGTAGTCATTGCGGGTGGAGGTGTTGTCATCCCCAAACCAGGGGTGGGTAGTGTCCGGCCCATGAAATCATGTGACGTGGCCCTGCCTGTCATAGCTGGACTCACAATCTATAGCAAGATAATTTCGATGTTAATCCTTTTGTACGACCCACCAAATAATGTTAGAACTATTCATATGGCCCCTCAGTAGGAAAGAGACTGCTTGACATACACCTATTGGGGTGGCTCCAGGTGGAGGAGGGGGTCACCCTGAACCTGACCCATTTTGAAACCTACAGTGGACTGAATAGCGCCCTCCCCGACGTCCTGCATTGCAGCCCCAAGTGCCAGCACCTCCATGCGTTTGGAGAGGGGGCCATTCAAGAAATCATTAAGATGCCATGTGGTCATGTGGGTGGGTCATGTGGCTGATCCAGCACACAATATGTCCAGCTTTGTAAGAGGAGGAATTGGGTCCAGACAAGTGCGCATCCGGAGGGGTTTCTGTGTGGGGACCAGGGAGAAGACGCCCCTGCATAAACACCTAGTGTGAGCTGCTTTCTTAGGGTGGCAGTGTTTCTGTGGGTTTGAGACCCAAGGCTGTCTTCCCCTTGCTGTTCTTCTGTGCGCCAGTGGCAGTTTTATGACACTTACCTTTGAGTCGGGCCGTCCTGTAGAACCTCCTTAGATCTCTTACTGGAAGTGGAGCTGCCAGGATTAGAACTGGTGTCCATATGGGATCCCGGCGTGTTCAAGGTGAGGACTTTAGTTTCTAGGGCAGTGCGCCGGGCCCCAAAATGAGCCATTTATAAATTAGCCTGCCAGGCCCGGTGTGACAGCGTAGTGGCTAAATCCTCACCTTGCATGCACTGGGATCCCATATGGGCACTGGTTCTTGTCTCAGCTGCTCCACTTCCCATCCAGCTCCCTGCTTGTGGCCTGGGAAAACAGTAGAGAACGGCCAAAGGCCTTGGGACCCTGCATCTGCATGGGAGACACAGAAGAAGCTCCTGTCTCCTGGCTTCGGATTGGCTTAGCTGCAGCCATTGCAACCACTTGGGGAGTGAACAGCAGTTGGAGGATCTTCTCTTTCTCTGTGTAAATCTGCCTTTCCAATAAAAAACCAAATAAAAAACCAAATAAGTGTAAAAAAACTAGGTTGTCCATTAGCTCAATTTTGATTTCCACCTGCCATTACCTGCCATATGATTTCATAGGTCTTAGGTGGCCCCGTGGAGTAAATGTTTCCCAACCCTGGTTTTGGGAACAATGACAAGGAAAAGTCTGCATGTTCAATATAGACGCATTGTTTTACAAGCAGTGATCTCAGCCTGCAGGTGCCAAGGATCCATTGCCCTGCCCTGGCTTTGTGTTCTTTGAACTGCTGGAAAATCTTGCTGGAGCCTTTTGGGGAATCCCCTGGATGCTGTTGCCTGTGTTCTCTTCTTCTTTCCTTGCTTCCTTCCTTTCTCTCTTTCTCCATGGGAGGGGAGAGGGAAATCTTCCATCTGCTGGTTCATCACTCGTCAAATAGTCACAACAGCCAGAGCTGGACCAGTTCAAACCTGGCAGCCAGGAGCCTCTTTCAAGTCTCCCATGTGGGTGCAGAGGCCCATGGACTTGAGCTGTCCTGTGCTGTACTTCCAGGCCATAACACATTCTGAGTGACTAGGGATTAGGATTTCACCAAGGAGGCAGAAGCCAGAGCTGGGAGTTAAATTCTGATGTGAGGCATGGGGTGCCCCACTTCCAGACCAGACACCTGTTCCTCCTTCTGATGTCATTTCCCTTAAACAGTCCCTTTGTCACTGTCTTGTTTAGTCTCCTTCGTCCTCCTGGCTCAGTTCCTCCTGGTGTTATGTGTCCATTCAATCATGTATGGAGCAGATGCTGTATCGTGTGATTCTGGAGTCATGGCTTCCTGCTTTTGGGCCCCATGCTGTTCTGTACTGTGGTTTGGGTGTCTCAGCACTGTTGGAGTTGGCCCGGCTTGGGGAGGTCTGTATCCTCTGAGCATCCTCTGGGTGGCCTTCCGGTGCTTTTGCCAAGCCCACCCTTCCAGCTCAGCTGAAACGCCGTGTCCTTCCGTGGCACCTGGCCCTCAGTCTCTGCCCACGTGCATTGGTCGCCCTGCTCCATGCTGGTCCTCCGTGTGTCTCTCTCGTCCTCCACGTGGCAGCTTGGGTTCCTGTAAGTAGATGTGGGCTTCCCCACTAACTGCTGGGATGCTCAAAGGTAGAACCAGGTCTTTTTTTTTTTTTTTTTTTAAAGATTTTATTATTACTGGAAAGCCGGATATACAGAGAGGAGGAGAGACAGAGAGGAAGATCTTCCGTCCAATGATTCACTCCCCAAGTGAGCCGCAACAGGCCGGTACGCGCCAATCCAATGCCGGGACCAGGAACCTCTTCCGGGTCACCCACGCGGGTGCAGGGTCCCAAAGCCTTGGGCCGTCCTCTCCTGCTTTCCCAGGCCACAAGCAGGGAGCTGGATGGGAAGTGGAGCTGCCGGGATTAGAACCAGCGCCCATATGGGATCCCGGGGCGTTCAAGGCGAGGACCTTAGCCGCTAGGCCACGCCGTCGGGCCCAGAACCAGGTCTTAATGATTTTGTACAAATACTCTCCTTTGCCTTGTGTGTCTTTTCCCCCCGAAGAGTGGATCCCCAGGGAGCTTGGCAGCATGCAGGTGCGCCCGTGGAGCTCCGGCTGCACTTCCAGCACTTGGCACAGTTCAAAGGTTTCCTCCGGCTGAGTCTGTCAGTGTCTGGAAGGAGCCTCTGTCTCAGCCAAGTCGGTCGCAGGATTGTTGTGGTTTGCTAACTTCCTGTGGGAGAGGCCTCCGTGGTGCGAAAGAATTCCCAGGACTGTGTGGCTTCCAGGAGCTTCCAGGCCAGAAGTACCACATGGAGACTGCACGTCCAGGATCAGGGTGGTGCCAGAGTGTGTCCTCTGTGGGCGCTGGGGAGGAACGTGCTCCAGGCTGCTCTCCCGGCTTCTCGGCTTGGTGTGGTGTTCTCCCTAGGGGCACGTTTCCCTTGTGTTGTGAGGGCACTACTTGTAGGACGTTAAGGTCTACCCTGATAATCTCTTCACAGTGAAGTGCGGCTCAACAGCCTTGTTCCCAGGGAAGGGTGCATCTGAGGTCATGAGGCTAGGCATTCCACATGGATTTTTTTTTTTTTTTTTGAGGAGAGGTAGGGTGGGGCACAGCTGGGTAACTTGGTGGGGAGACCCAGGCAGCCACACTGTCCCCTCTTTGTTGGCTTGTCTGTGACCACGTTGTCAGGTGTAGCCAGCTGGGACTGGGGATGCAAGCCTGGGGAAGGGAGGTCAGCCCTGTTGTTGTCAGATCTCGGAGCTAGGGACAGAGCTGGCGTCTGTCACAGCCGTGTTTAGCTAATGTTTAAACTCACACTCACTCCGCTCTGTTTACCTGCCCCTCTGGTGTGACCCCAGCTCTGACAACAGGGCGTGACGGAGCACCCTCCCCCATGTAAGTATAGTCCACAAAGATGTCGATGAAGTCGGGCTAGGAGTGAGGGGCAGTTATGCTGCTGGTTGAGGTAGAAAGATTTGTTCCTTTCTTGATCACATTGAATCACCAGGTTCTGCTGTTCGTAGTGATGCATTAACCTGTGGGCAGTGCAGCTGGGGTCCCCATGCCAGAGCTTGGCGGCCTTCCAGGTGGGAAGAAGCAGCTTAGCTGTGGGTTGGTGGGCAACTGCACACCCCCAGGTTCCCAGATGGACAACAGCTGTGTAAGTTCTTCATCTGGAGTAGGTGGACCAAGCATTTTTCTCTGTCAAGAGGGAAGAAATTACAGCGTCTTTTCCAAGGGTCATACAGGTCTTGCTGCCAAGTGCTTAATAAATGAGACTTGTCCCAACTTGAGATTTCTGGGGTTTGATGCAGCTGGCAAAGAGATGGTAGTTTTCAGAGAGCCCGTTGGTGTTATGCTGCTTGATGGCTGAGCCAGGCACTGAGGAGCACCCAGTGGATCTCCCAGTGAATACAGTTGCCTCTGATATCCATTAGGGGTGGAGTGGGGTTGGTGTCAGGATCTCCTTCGATGCCAGAGCAGAGTGGTGTTTGCATGTAACCTCTGTGTATATACCTAAAACAGGGCGCACGCTATGCAGATGGCTCTTGGACGGTATTCCTCAGGGTCTGATGACAAGGGGATGAAAGTTGTTCAGTGCAGGTGCAGCCATCATAGATCCCGCACCAAGTACCAGACAGTAATGTGCACACAGGAGGGAGAGGGTGGACCCAGGCCACCCCAGCTGTGCTTGCACCATGGCCACACAGGAGGGAGAGGGCGGACCCAGGCCACCCCAGCTGTGCTTGCACCGTGGCCAGGGTGCCATGCCCACCATGCTATGGTGCAGCAAGTTACAAATTGTACTTGTTGGAACTTTCTGGATTTAAAAAAAAAAAACTGTTTCAACCTGAGATTGATTGAATCCACAGATGTGTTATGGATAGAGTTGTGTATTTCTTTCTTTGAAAAAAAATTTTTTAAAATTATTGTTGGAAAGGCAGATTTACAGAGAGAAGGAGAGACAGAGAGAAAGATCTTCCTTTCACTGGTTTAGTGCCCAAATGGCCGCAACAGCTGGAGCTGAGCCGGTCTGAAGCCTGAAGCCACGATCTTCTTCGGGGTCTCCCACATGGGTATAGGGTCTCAAGGCTTTGGGCCATCCTCTACTGCTTTACTAGGCTTTAAGTAGGGAGCTGGATGAGAAGTGGAGCAGCTAGGACAGGAACTGGCACCCATATGGGATGTCGTTGCTTAGTGGTGTAGGATTAGCCAATTGAGCCGTTTCGCTGGAGACCCACCCAGTGTGTGCCTGACTTAGTGAGCCACACTGCTTTTACCAAATGAGGTGGCCAAAGTTTCTCTGTTTTTTAATTTATTTTTAAATTTTTGGCAAAGGGGAAGAGGCGGGTTTGCGGCTTAGTTAATCTTGTTTCCCAGGATAGCTGCCATTAGCATCTTCCCAACCTGATTTTGACACAACAAAGCTGCATTAATGTTGATGAAAGCAGCGGATAACTGGTGCTTGACCCACATTCACAGAAGGGGACCCAGTAGGGCAGAAAATCACTGGGAATTATCACTCCAATCACAGCTTCTCCTGCACCAACCCCCCCCCTTCCCTGCTCTAAGATCTTAGAACTGAAAATTATTTTCGTAGTTAAGTGATCACCTTCTTTTAAACAGGAACATCCCTTTGAAGTCTATGCTAATCTGCATGCTTTAAGTTCATCTCTTATTGGACGTGACTATATAAATATTCATGTTTCTGCATGTGTGTATTTCATATTGTTTTCTTAGTTAACTTTTCTGCCATTAGAATAATAAAAAAGGAGTTTGCTATGTACTGACGGTCTGTTGAGTTGAATCTATAGTTTTAATTCTTGGTCACAGGAATTAATTTAATTTTGCCCTCTAAATCACCTTGACAGCTCACAGATGACTAGAACATGAAGTAAAAGTCTATATGTTACTTTCCTTCCCTCCTTCCTTCCTCTCTCTTTTTTTTTTTAAGATTTACTTTATTTATTTGGAAGGCTGAGTTTCAGACTGAGGGAGAGGGAGAGAGCTTCTGTCTGTTGTTTTATCCCCCAGATGGCTGTGATGGTTGGAGCTGAGCCAGTCCAAAGCCAAGAACTTCTTCCAGGTCTCCCATGTGGGTGGCAAGGGCCCAAGTGCTGAGCCATTTTCTGCTTCTTTTCCAGGCATATTATCAGGGAGCTGGATTGAAAGTAGAACACCCAGAACTTGAACCTGTACCCGTATGGGATGCCAGTGCTGCAGGTAGCAGCTTTACCTACTGTGTCACAGCGTTGACACCAAGATCTATATTTTAAAAGAATGGAAACATTGGTGTCCTGGGTAGAACTGGGATATTTGGGCTTCATTCTTGGACTTGCCACATTATGTGAGGCTCCCAGGCAAGGCTCCTAGTAAGTAAACCTTATCTTTCCAATAATGGGAGCCCCCATAGATCGAGTTTTCTGAGCGATTCGGCTGTTTGTTTCTGTGCACTCACAATGAGCTCCGGAAGATTCCAGGGGGCAGCCAAGGACTGCTTCTGATTGTATCTGAGCAGAGGAACAAAATTGGTTGTTTCTTCCTTTTCGTGTGTGTGTGTGTGTAAGTAGAGTGAGAGCAAGAGAGTGAGCAGCAGGGCCCGGCGGCGTGGTCTAGCGGCTAAAGTCCTCGCCTTGAAAGCCCCGGGATCCCATATGGGCACCAGTTCTAATCCTGGCAGCTCCACTTCCCTTCCAGCTCCCTGCTTGTGGCCTGGGAAAGCAGTTGAGGACGGCCCAATGCATTGGGACACTGCACCCGCGTGGGTGACCCGGAGGAGGTTCCAGGTTCCCGGCTTCGGATCGGCGCGCATCTGCCCGTTGCGGCTCACTTGGGGAGTGAATCATTGGATGGAAGATCTTCCTCTCTGTCTCTCCTCCTCTGTGTATATCTGACTTTGTAATAAAATGAATAAATCTTTTAAAAAAAAAAAAGAGAGCGGCAGAGAGAGCGGCATCATTGTTGCCTGCAGGATCCCCGTTCGCTGGGAGCTGGAGTCAGGGCAGGGCTGGGATTCCAACCCGTCTGGGATGTGGCAGCCTCACTAAATCAACTGCCTTCCTTTCTTTTAGACGGTGTTACTCCTAAGCCTTGATTCCGTTCAAGTGAAACTAAGCAAAATCAGCTGAGAAGATAACCCTTGTTGGGTGGCTGCGAATTTTCATATTCTGACTGCGCCAGTGCCTCCAAGCCATCCTGTTTTTCTCTAGAATCCGCTTGAGTTCTTCTTTTCCTGCCATGAAGTAGTTGGTCGCAGCTCTCTAGCCATTGTATGTGTGGTGGCAAGCCACCACCCAGGCCTGCCTTTCTCTTTCCACCCATTGACATCCTGGAAGATTTTCTGTGTAGCTTTCCTTCAGGAAATCTTTTGGGGTTTACATGTTTGTCCCCTTCGCATCTTGGCTAGCCATTCATCCAACTTCTAATGGCTGCAATTTCCTGGACCTTGACCCTTGCAGTAGAAAACCCAAATGCAAATAAGAAGGCCGCAGCCTCCTTCTTCCCGGGCAGCTGTTTGTCTGGCTTTCCAAATGTTTCCTGGTAGCAGAGTTAGCGTCAGTGTGCTGGAAAAGGAGACAGAGAGCAAGAAACTCAAAGTGTGCACCTGCTTGTAACTGTCCTGCTTGCAACTGTTGGAGTTGCATTCCTTTGGATCAGGGTGTTTCTTCCTGCGGCTTTAGTCCCACTTACTGCTGAAAAGCTTGCTGAGTTTTACTGGACCTTGATGGCGAAATTACCTGTCCCTCTGCCCAGGGCCTCTGCCCAAGTCCTAGCCCTCAAGACCACAGGATGTGCCTCTTGGGAGAGAGAGAATTCTTGCAGAGGTCATTAATTTTAAATGAGGTCATAGGGTCAGCTGTAAGCCAGTTTGGTGTCTTTATATAAAAAGAGACAGTTTGGACACAGACACGTGCCCACAGAGGGACAAGAACATGGGGAGGAGGCCACCAACAGGCCAGAGAGAGGGCTTGGAGGGTGCCCACGCTGCTGGCACCTGGATCTCCAACTTCCAGCCTGAGAAGGGGACCACTTCTGCTGCTGAGGCCGCACATTCTTTGGGTGCATTCTGTGTCAGGCGATGTTCGTGAAGATGACCGAAAGAACACCACGTGTTATCCTCTTCTCCAGGGAGGGAGAGCAAGAGCAAGAGCGAGAGTGAGAGAGAGAACAAAAGTTGGGGGCTGGAGCCTTCCCAGGCATCCCCTAGCCCCACGTGCACATGTACGTGTAGACCCTGGCATGCCTCCCACTGGGTTCCCCCACACTGTGAGTTGCTTGTGAGTTCCTGGTCGATCTGTGCGTGATCTGTCTGCCCATGTTCCCACCGGTGTGGAGCAGGCCAGGAGGATTTATGGAGTCACAGCAGGCACACAAATCCTGCTTTGTACAGACTGACACCATAAAGGCACATGAATAAATCAGAATGATTGGGGTCAGAGGGAAGCCTGCGTTTTCCGTTTTTGATGAACATGGGGCACTGGGGTTTAGCCCTGCCGTGTAGCATGTGATTTAGGAAGGCAAGCTTTATGTTTCCCAGGCTCCGGGAAGGCCATTGCAGAGCTTGATGGAAGCCCTCATGGGAAGGGGTCCCCAGGGGTCCTTGGCCCTGCAGGCAGGCATATTGATCATTGCCACCTTGCTTTGCTGGGGCTCCAGCGTCTGTTCCTTCACTCCAGCGTGGCTGGCTGCCTATCTCATCCCTGTCGGCTTCATCAGCATCTGTTGGATTCTAGTCTCCATGTGTTGTCACTGCTGCCAGCTTGGCTTTAACTGCAGCTGGTCACCGTGCACCAAGCACTTGGGGGATCTTCTGTTGCTGTTGCTATTGCCCCAGTTCAGGGAGAAACCCTTGGTGGTGCCCTGAGGTTAAGCTGTGGGATATCTCAGTACCAGGACTGTGATGTGGCTCAGGTTCTACAAGGCTCTGTTTACTTCTCACTGAGAGTGTGTGTGCCTGGTGATCGCCTATGTACCTCGCAGGCGAGAAGAGAGAGCGTTTCTTCTTTGCTTCATTCGTGCAGCAGGATTCACAGCTGAGTGCCGGGTCTCAGGCAGGCAGTGTGCTGGGCCTGGGTAACTGACTTGCCCAAAGCATAGCAGCCAGAACTTCTGTGTCTGTTGCAGTCACTTCTTACCGCAGGTGTGTGTTCCACCCCTGGAAAATATTCTAGGTGTAAAATACGCATCAGTAATCATAGACATTTTATGAAAACAAGAACATAAGCTAGCTCGTTAAGAATTTACACAGCTTGATCACATGCTTAGATGATGTTAGTTTGCCTTATAGAAAATACATAATGGGGCTGGCGTTGTAGCACAGCCAGGTAAGCCTCTGACCATGACGCCCACATCCCATATGATGACCAGTTGGAGTCCCGGCTGCTCCACTTCTGGTCCAGCTTATCCAGCTGGGAAAGCAGTGCAGGATGGCCCAGGTGTCCGGGCCCCTACCACCCACATGGGAGATCCGGATGGAATTCTGAACCTCTGGCTTTGGTAGCTGTGTGGGGAGTAAACCAGCAGATGGAAGATATTGCTCTTCCTCTCTGTAACTTTGCCTCTCAAAGAAGTAAATAAAACTTACTAAGATCATCTGGTTCCTCTTACATTCGGTGGCCACCAGATGTGAGCTATCCTTCATGGCCTGGAGCACACTGGGCATACGACTGGGTGAGGGTGTCCGTGTTGGACCTTGAGCCCCGGAGCTGTGAAGTCCAGGGCGAGGGACTGCTTGCCAATTGGTGCCGGCAGTTGCTGCTGACCCATAAGCAAGCATGCCAGGCTGCAGATATCTTGCAGTGGGTAAAGCTGCCACGTGCGGTCCCAAGCAGCTTGTATCAGAGTGCTGGTTTGATGCCAAGCCTCCCTACTTCCAACCCAGTTTCCTGCTGATGTGCCTGGGAAAGCTGTTGAAGATGGCCCAAGTACTTGGGCTCCTGCTACCGGTATGGGAGACCTGGATGGAGTTTTGGGCTCCAGAATTGGGCCTGACCCAACTCTGGCTGTTGGACTCACTTGGGGAGAAAACCAGCAGGTGGAAAATTGGTATCTCTCTCTCTATCTCCCTCCTTACTTTCCTCTTTTTTGTCACTCTCTTTTCGATAAATATATCTTAACAGTGGCAATATGGTGGTGCCCCGCTGTCTGTAGGGCATTAATTCTGAGATTTCCACAGAGCTCTGAATCTACAGCTGCTCCAGTGCGTGTGCAACAGTGTTTGCTGTAACCCTTGCATACCCTCGTGTGTGCCTCAAGTCATCTCCGAGTGCCTTCTGATACCTCTCACATGCAAAGGCTGTGTAAATCATTCAATTGTGGTTTTCAGGGTAAAGCAACAAGACAAAAAATCTGTACATGTTCAGCGCAGGTTTTTTTTTTCCCCTTAAAGATCTATGTATTTTTTGAAAGGCAGAGTGTCACAGAGAGAGAGATCTTCCATGTATTGGTTCACTTCAAATGGTTACAACAGCCAGCTCTGGGACAGGTCAAAGCCAGGAGCCAGCAGCTTCTTCTGGGTCTTCCATGTGGTGCAGGGACAAAACACTGCTTTCCCAGGGCAGGGGTGCAGGCAGGGGTTTTTATGCCTCTGGTCATTGGGCGGCTGGGCAGGGTGTCCGTGTAGACGGGGTTCTGCTGGCAGGGGAAGGTTCCTCTTCCCAGCAAGTGAACTGTGAAGCTAGTGAGGTGGAGGAAGCCACACACAGATAACCCAGTATCTTCTGGACTCCCTGGATCTGCTTGCTTTCATTTTCAATGTTTATTATTTTGTTTTGAGAGAGAGAGGCAGGCAGGCCGATCTCTAATCCCACTGGTTTCATTAGCAAATGCCCACAGTATGTGGGACTGGGCCAGGCCAGGCTAAGAGCTGGGGACTCCGTGTGGATCACCCATGGAGGTGGCAGAGACTGAACCTGTGAACCATCACTGCTGTCTCCCTGGGTGTGCACTAGTAGGAAGTTGGACTGGGAGCTGAGCCAGCACTCAAACCCAGGTCCTCCAATGTGGGATGCGAGCAGATGAGAGGTGGAGAGATCATCTGGAACCAGGAGCTTTCTCTGGGTCTCCATGTGGGTGGCAGGGACCTAAACCCCTGGGCCGTCTTCCACTGCTTTCCCAGCTGCATCAGCAGGGAGCCGGTTCAGAAGTGGAGCAGCTGGGACACAAACCAGTGTCCATATGGGATGCTAGGATTGCAGGCAGTGGCTTCACCCACTGTGCCAAGGTGCCAGCTCCCCTCCCCCGCAAAGGGATTTAACTGCTGTGCCAAACACCCTGTCCCCTGTTGGCTCCCTGGAGGCTCCCTGTCCACTATCACCGAGTTCCAAACTCGGATGCGTCGAGTTCCACATGTTAGGTAATTAAAAGTGGGGACAAGTGGCAGAGCCTGCAGCAGAGAAAACTGTGTGTGTGAGTGTATGTGTGTGTGTTTGGGGGAGGGGGTGGTGTGTTTAAGGAGGATGAGAGACCATTGCGTGCAGTTTTCTAACCAATATATTTATTAATGGGGCCTCTGAAGGGAGACGCTGTGTTGAGTAGCAAGATGAATTCCACAAGGTCTCAGAAGCTTTGCAATTTGGCAGAAACAAGGCCTCTGGGATGCTTCCGATACAGACTAGCAATGCTGTAAGCATGGTCTGTTGTAGTCAGTGCCTCCGCCCCCTCCTAGTCCCTGAGTTTGGTGACCTCTCGCTGGGCGGGAATTTATCCGCGTGGATAATGAGGAGCTCTTGATGAGGAGGACGTGGGAAAAAGGCATCTTGTTGCTAAGGGGTTTCAGCTAAGAGTTCCCCTAGCTCGTGACCCCCGCCCTTGTACGTGCAGCGGTCCGCCCCACCTTGCTGTCCCCGGACGCTCCTCCTTTGTTTTGTGTGTTTTTCTCTCCTGCAGGAGCCAACGTGTAGTGGCCACCAGCAGGTTATGCTTCCAAGACGATTTGCTGACCAAATCAGAGCCAAAGTGTCCTCCAGAGGGTTCCCCCAGCCTTCTTGCATCAGGAGTTGCCTTTGTTATTTTGTTTCTTTCCTACACCAGAGTTGAACTTTTGTTACTTTTAGCCAGCACCCGCTTGTGTTAGTATTGCCATGATCTGTGCTAATGAGCTTGGCAGTTTCCACGGGTACAAAACTGAGGAAGGACATCCACCCCCCATTTGCCGCAAGATGAATTTTAGCTCACAGCTGCGGGGGGGGGGGGCGGGGGGGGAGGTGGCCAGCGGGGAGCCCAGGGGTCAGGACCGGTTGAGCTGCGGTACTTGAATAGCAGCAATTACTGGATCCCAGCAAAGCCAGCTGTACACGCTTTGCCGGCCTTGAAAAGGAGAGACGCTGAAATTAATTAGGAAGGCTGATTTCCCCGGGCTGCATTTACGCACCTTCGTTTCTCTGGAAGGACGCATGAAACCAATTTATTTTCAAAACTTCTCACTGGTTGCTGCTCATCAGCACTTTCTCTGGCGTCTTGCACGAAACTCGGGCTCCCTTCAGTTTCCTTGCGGCTTGGAGGGCTTCCTTGGCTTGTCTTTCACCCACCCCACTCAGTTAATCATTCCGTCCACGTTGTCTGCCAGCACTGACCTCTGATCACGTGACTTGCCAAAGCATGCTGTTTTGTGTTACAGCTCCCATGCAGGTTTGTGTCCTCGTGAGCCCCCAGAGCCACCGCGGGGGTGGATTGGTGGTTCATTCTGCATTCATCTGTCTTCTCATAGTTGCGATGGCTGAAGTTCAAGGTCCATGTGTGGACAGGCATGATCTCTCCTAAGCTGGGCCTGTGCTATGTCCTTGCCTGCGAGAGTAACACTGGTGACCCTTCTCACAGACACCAACCAGGTGGCTTAGGCCACACCCTCATGTCCTCACTGAGCTCTGACTGGTACCATCAAGGACTTCTATAAGTCCATCTGCAGTCATACTGGGGCTCGAGCCTCAGTATCAAGTTTATTGCAGACACAATGCAGTCCCTAACAGGTCCTCCTTAATTGAGTCTTTTCTTTCCAATGCCATTTCTGTCCGTTCATTCATTCAAGAAATACCCAGTGACTGAAGTTGTGGCATGGTGAGTTAAGCTACCACTTGCAATGCCAGCATCTCATATGAGCAGCTAGTTCCAGTCCCAGCTGTTCCACTTGCCATTCAGCTCCCTGCTAACACACCTGGGGAAAGCGGTGGACGATGGCCCAGCCCCAGCCGTTAAGTCTGTTGGGGAGGGAACCAGCAGATGGAAGGTCTTTGTTTCTCTCTCTCTCCTTCTCTCTGCCAGTGTCATTCAAATAAATAACTGAATGAATCTTTAATTAAAAACATACTCCTTGAGCTCTGTGAGCTCCCCTGGCCACAGCTCTCAATGTGTGTCTTAGCTCCTGCTCTCCTGGACCCGTTCAGCTTCCCTTGTCCACTCCCTGACGCTCCTAACCAGCGTCGGCTTGCACAGCTGCTGACCAGCAGGCGCACACCTACCCACCCACCCCACCCAAGGCTAATGCGTGAATTTACAGGCGGGAGGGAGAACAGTGGGTCCTGGGGCAGAACAGTGCTGGGTGCTGGCTAGGGGGAGGGGCGGGTGAGCAGGAGGCTGCGTCTAGGGCTGGTCAGAGGAGCCTGACTGGGAAGATAATGTTTCTCACAGTTATGCACAAAACGAGGATTATCATTTCAGCGGTGGAAGGGAGGGGCTTTGGGCAACTGTTCCCTTGTAGCTGAGGAAGCTGAGAGCTCACGTGGTTAGACCTCACCCAGGCAGTGGTGGAGACCACCTAGGGCTTTCAACTTTCCTCCTCTTGCCCCCTACACCCTGCCTTGGATGACCTGCCTTCTTTGCTTCATCCCTACCCCTTCTCTCCTCTGCTCTTTCTCCTTTCACTCTTCCTGGCTCCTCGCTGTGCACCGAACTCCCTCCTAGGGGCTGGGAGGCCTTCCTGGAAAGTAAATCAGAGAATGCTGTACCCTGCTAAGCGCCCACATGATGGATGTGACAGCTGGGGAGGTGCGGGGTGACCTGAGCCAGCCCAAGCGGGAAGCAGAGTGTAACCTGAGGCCAGAGAGAGGAGTGTGTGTGTGTGGGGGGGGGAGGTCTGGAGTGTGTGGGAAGGAATTCCAGGCCTGAGTGGGTGGGGGGCTGAAGCAGGGGCTGGGGAGTGAGGGACCTGCAGGGAGGCCTGACCCTGGCCTGCAGCTGCAGCGTTGCAGGAGGGAGAGGAAGATGATTGATGAGGGATGAGGTAGGGTGAATGGAGGAGAGGAAAGGGTGAGGCATACACACAGTTGGGGATTCCTCCCAACCCCAAGAGGAGTAGCGGGAGGGAGCGATGAGTTTGAGGGACTTAGGGAATATCCAAGTGTAGGTGGCAACAAGCACAGCTGGGCTTCAAAGGCAGGTGTTCATGGTCACTGCTTATGAATGGTTCCTGATGGCAGGTGCATCCCTGGTGGGAGCCCGGAGAGGCCTGGGGCAGGTGGAAGAGGAGGCAGGAGGTAGGGCATTTGGGTGGGCAAGAAGCGAGCAGTCAGAAAAGGCTGTGGGCATCAGGACGGCACTGGTGAGGACCTGAAGGCAGCCAGGTGTCAGGGGCCTCTTGGCTTCAGAGTTTGTTGTACGGACACTCTGTTCCTAAAGCCTGCCGCTTACTGGGGACTCCAGGAAGTATTCCCAATGCTAAATGCTCATCATGGACTTCTGCCTTTAGTTCTCCAACACCCTCCCCTCCCCCATGGTGGCCATTGGGATCCCTGCTCTGTGTTTTAAACAAGGGAGGACATTTAAGCATGGAGAGGCCCAAGCTACCATGTGGTGGGCACAGGGCCCCTGGCTTCAGATCCCATGTTCCCGGCTGCTGTCTGGGGCTGCCCCACCTTGCAGGGGCGTGGACAGCAGGGCTAGATCAGAGGAGGAACTAGGAGACTGACCCAGATCCTTGGTGAATAAATCCCAGCCCTTTACTCTTTTCTTAAATAAATAAATAAATAAATAAATAAATAAATAAATAAATATGTTATTCGAAAGGCAGAGAGATACAGAGAAATATTTCATCTGCTGGTTCATTTCCCAAATACCTGCAGCAGCTGGGGCTGGGCCAGGCTGAAGTCAGGAGCCACGAGTTCTGTCCAGGTCTCCCACATGGCTGGCAGGGACCCACGTGTTACAGCCATTGTCTGCTGCCTCTCAGGCGACATGCAAGCAGGAAGCTGGACTTCAGAGCAGAGCCAGGACTCGAACCCGGGCTCTCTGATACGGAATGTCAATGTCCTAAGCTGTGTTTTAGTCTCAGCACTGAGTTGTCTCAGCATTGAGTGGCTGCCCCTGGTCTTTTCATCTCACCAGAGTTTCACTTTCCTGCAGGAACTCCTGCACAGTGGCAGGATGTTCAGGTGGTTGTTGGTGTGCCCCAGCTGCTGTATCCATTGATACAGGCTTATGCAGCAAAAAGTTATGTTCTTACACTTCTGGGTGCTACAAGTTCAAGGTCAAGGTGGTGTCAGGATGCTTTCTCTCTCTGGCTGGCAGGTGGCTGCCGTCTTTGTCTTCTCATGGCCTTTGTGGGTGCTTGGTCTGAGGAGAGATGAAAGGAGGGAGGGAGAGAGAGAGAATTTCAACATGTGAGTTTTGGGGATGGGGGGACTCTGTTTTGTTCATGACATATGGGGATCTGATCTATAGTCTTCCTGTAGGAAGCACTTGTTGCCAAGAACAGCGTCAGGCCTTTTCAGTGTCTAGTAGATGTGTGTTGTTGGAGGAACAGATTCATTTGACTTTAGCACGGAATACTCATTAAGAAACCCCAGAGCCTGGAAAGAAAACTCTTTCAGAAATATATATTTTTTTATTATTTCCATGTAGAAATAAACTTCAGTGGGTCAGGGCCTCCCTTTGTGCATTGTGGATCTTTAAGACATGATGGAGGAAGAGTACTTCGAGGAAGGGAAGGCTGTGGAAAACACGCATGCGTGTGTTGGTCATGACTTGGGAAGCAGCCACATGTGTTTTGGTGCTAATGTGTAAAGCATGTATGCATGTTTTTAGGAGTCCCTTTGATCAGCATTTTTCTTTCCTTCCTCTTAGACGAATGTGCGATCCATTTGGCACCTGCCTGTTGGCTTTGGAGATTTGCTCCGTCCACACTTCTAGGTGTGTTTGAGAGGAACGTATTTTAAAGGCAGTGACGGATGGTCTCGGAGGAAGGGATGTGTTCAAATTGCTGTGGGCTCTGATGCTGTGTGGATAGCCTTCCCTTTGGCAGTATTTAACGGCGGGAAGGAAGCTGGGCTTAAAGGAACCCCGGGTTGCAATGAAAAGCAGCCACACTGCACAGAGTTCATGGCTTGAGATGGGGTCCAGCTTCCTCTCTTCACGGTGCACCTGCATGCTGTTTCCTCTGTAGGCTGATAGACTGGTTATAAAGTGACACACTGAGAGCAGTGCCAGTTGAAGGAGCGCTCACTGTGAGGGGACGCTATGTTATCTCAGGGGCCAGTTCAGTTCTGGAAGTTGCGCCATTGCTGAGAATAAAGGCTTCTGCACAGCCCTCATTCTGAGTGGGATTCAGTGTGAATTCTAGCATGAATTGCTTTCGGCAGGTGCTCCTTGTCCTGACAGATTGGGAACCGCCTGTACCCCTTCCCCTCCTCGCCTGTGTTGGAGTGGGGCAACACTTCCAACCCATTCAGGGCAAACCCTCCGCTGCTTTCTCTTCTCCCCTGGGGTTTTGTGGTCTCTGCAGTCTCTTCTGTTTCTCTATCTGCTGCCTCGTGAATTTCCTTCTTTTTAAAATAATATTTATTTTGTCTGTTTGAAAGGCAGAGGGGGCCCGGCGGTGTGGCCTAGTGGCTAAAGTGCTCACCTTGAACATGCTGGGATCCCATATGGGTGCTGGTTCTAATCCCGGCAGCTCCACTTCCCATCCAGCTCCCTGCTTGTGGCCTGGGAAAGCAGGAGAGGACGGCCCAAAGCTTTGGGACACTGCACCCGCGTGGGAGACCCGGAAGAGGTTCCAGGTTCCCGGTTTCGGATCGGCGCGCACCGTCCTGTTGCGGCTCACTTGGGGAGTGAATCATCGGACGGAAGATCTTCCTCTCTGTCTCTCCTCCTCTGTGTATATCTGACTTTGTAATAAAAAAAAAAATCTTAAAAAAAAAAAAAAAAAGAGAGCGGCAGAGGGACAGAGAGAGAATCGATCTTTCATCTACTCATTCACTTTCTAGATGCCCATGACAGCTAGGACTGGGCTATGCTAAAAAGCCAGGAGTCTGAAAATTCTATTTAGGTTTCCCACATGGTTGGCAGTCACTCAAGATCTTGATTCATCATTGGTCGCCTTATGAGATACATCAGCAGGAAGACGGATTGGAAGTGGAGTAGCCGCACTGCAGGTGTGGGATATAGGCATCTTAAGGGCAGTTTAGGCTGCCACCCTGTAGTGCCTTCCCCTGATGCCCAGTGAATTTAGATATCTTTGATCGTGGGCATTTGTGGTTCTTTGGCACTAACTTATCTGAATATGAGGAAGTTACTTTGCTGAGTCATGTGTCATGGGTAGGCTTGGTTTGTTGAATAAGACGGGCTGTTACTTGGGGAATGGAGGAGGCTGCTGAATAATTCCTTCCAGCTGTTAAGTGCAGCGGCTGTGCCAATCTCATGCTCCACCATGCGGAGATGGCTGTGTGTCTTGTTGGAGCTCTCTGAAAATGGGTTCCCTTGTACAGCACTAAGAGGCTTCGCAGCCTGGCTCTGCTGAAGGGCTGCAGTATTCGTTTGACTGACATTTTGCAGAGAATTCTTTGCTTTGGATGTGCTAGGCTGGGGTCCTGACTGGTGTCACACACACACACACACACACACACACACACACACAGAGTTTGCAGATGCAGACATACACCTGCACAGGGAGCAGAGTGGGAGTTCCAGCACGGCCCTGGCTGGGCCTTGCCTCAACAGTCAACGATGTCCTGGCAGCTGCTGTGGCCTTGAACATGCTTGGCCATGTGGCAGGGTGTTCATATTTGCTCTTTGTCTTCTTTGTTTTAGATTTGTTGGTTCACTTGCTTGAAAGATAGAGTGACAAAGGGGGACACGAGAAAGAAAAATCTCCCACCTACTGGCTCACTCCCCAAATAGCTGCAGATCCCTATTGGGGCTGGATAAGGCCAGAGCCAGGAGCTTGGAACTCCAGCTGGGTCTCCCATGTGGGTTGCAGGGGCTCAAGCACTTGGGCCATCTCCTACTGCTTTCCCAGTTGCATTAGCAAGGAATTGGATTGTAAGCAGAGCAGCCGGGACACAAACTGGCACTTAGAGCCAGACTGCTAGCGTTACAAGCTTGACTTAACTCTCTGCACAACACCAGTTGATGTCTCCCCCACTAAAGCTACTTTGTTATGTTCTTAAAGATTTATTTATTTATATGAAAGGGAGAGGAGAGACAGACAAAAGAGAGGAGAGATCTTCCATCTGCTTGTCCATTCCTCAAATGGTTGTATTAGCCGAGAACAACTTCCTGGTCTCCCATGTGGATGCAGGGGTCCTAGCACTTGGGCCATTTTGTGCCGCTTTCCCAGGAACCTTAGCAGGGAGCTGTATGGGAAGTGAAGCAGCTGGGACTTGAACCAGCTCTGCAGCTGGTGGCTTTACGTCCTGTGCCACAGCGCTGGCCCCAATCTACTGATTTTGTCTGTGGACCCAGCCTGACCTTGAACTATGCCTGGGTCCTAATCTGCTTGCCAGTGCCTGATACTGTCACAACGGAGTCCTCCCAGGGCCGATCACCAATTAGCTTCTCCTTAATTCCCTGTTCGCTTTCTCCACATCCCAGTTGTTTTGGCTGAAGTTGAGGAAAGGCAAGGATGTTGTTGCATTTTTAGTCCTTCCAGCTCAGGGCGGGTACATCCAGGGAGTGAATGAAAGTGGGCTGGTGATGGAAACGTGGAGGGGCTTGTATGGGACAACCTCTCCCGCCATCCCAGGCAAGGCAGCTCCAGGGCTGCTGGGCTTCCTGAGGGACTCCCAACCGGGAGAACTGGGGGACCATGGCACTAGATGACAGTGGCTCCACTCTAGTGTGTTAGTTCCTGGGGATGCTGAAGCAAAGGGATACAAATGCAGTGGCGTCAGGCTCCTGGAGTCCAAGTCACCTTCATTAGGCCCAGCTCTGGGTGGACATGGTCATGCTCCCTGCCCCCCAGACCCTCGGGAAGGTGTGGACATTACCGCTTCCGGCTTCTGGTGGCTGCTGGCTGGCATTCCTGGGCTTGTGGCTGTATTGGTCTCCATCTCCATGTCGATGTCTCCTCTGTGTGCCTGTCTCACTTCTTCCCTTGCATTCATGTCTTTGAAAGAAAGAGAAAACCGGGGTGCGGGGGGCCGGAGGTGCGTGAGGAAAGTGAGAGCACCTCCATCTGCTGCCTCACTCTCCCAAGTGCCCACATTTGGTGGCCCGGCCCAGGCTGCCGCTGGGACCTAGGAATGCCATTTAGGTCTCCCTTGCGGGTGGTAAGGATCTAGTGACTTGGGCTGTCACCACTGCCTGTCACAGGCAGGAAGCTTGAACCCAGACCCTCTGCTGGGGTTGTGGCCACCCAAGTGTATCAGGTGTGTACCTCCTTCCTCTTTCTCTGGGGGATGCCTGTGATGCATTGCAGGCTGCCAAGCTGATCCAAGACAATTTTTTCATCTCCAGACCCATAGCTTCATCCTGTTTGCAAAGCCCTTTACACTCAGAGGTTTCTGGGATTAGGATGGGGACCTGTCTGTGAGGCTATTTCTCTTTGGGAAAGGGACAAAGGAGGCACTGGAAAAAGAACAAGAAGTGGGAGAAGTTGGAAGTGCTTGGAAGTACTGCATTTGCTTAGAAGTGGGAGAGTACAGGGGAAACCACCCCAAAACATGCTGGTGTCTAGCAGCCATAGACCCAAATTGCTAGGGTTGTAGTAATGAGTGGTTGTGATGGTGATGGCTCCGCACTGTGGTGAGAGCCACCTGTCCCCACCCACTGCTCTCTCTTCAGAGGGACCTGTGCTGTGGACATAGGCTGTCCAGTTATGGAGCCTCATGGAGGTCCTGCTTGTGGCAAGGACTGAGAGGGTCCAATGCCTGGCATGGACTTGGTCAGCCCTGGAAGCAGAACTGGGGCCAGAATTAGGGTGCTTAGGGTAGGTCAAGGCTGGGTATGGGGGTGGGAGGGGCTGCAGGGAAGGGGAGCTCACTGGGAGTTTTAGGAATGCCGGGAGTGGGCAGGGAGTGGGCAGGGAGTGGGCAGGGAGTGGGCAGGGAGTGCAGGGCAGAGAGCCTGCAGGTCAGAGGCCATGGTATTCAGTTCTTCCAGCGAGGACCCCAGGGTATCCACACTGGGTAGCACCACACAGTCACTCTTTCCTACTTAATGTCTTGTGAGTGCAGTAAGAAATGCCAGCAAGCATGGTGGGTTCAGGGGCAGAGTCCCAAATCAGTGGTGTCAGAGCAGGACTGGGGATCAAACTGTCCTTGCCTGTCTGTGGCTTTCACTGGCTGCTGGCACCCCTTGCCTCACCACGCCTGCGCTCCAGCCTCCTTTTTCTCATGGCCTTCTCCTCTGCTGCTGGTGCAGACTCTTCCCTGTGCCTCTGTGTTGTAAGGATGCCAAGGGCCGGTGGGTCTCGTCACAGAGTCCTTCCCTCAGTCATCTCTGCCTAGATAAAGTCACACTGACACCATCCGGGACCAAAGGCTATTATTCAACCCAGCAGAGGTAGTTAAGGAGCTACGTAAATGATCCTGACAATAATGGTGTACTCTGTTTTAAAAAAAAAAAAAGAATGAATGAATGACTACTAGGCTTTCTGGCTGTTGCTTATTTACTCCTTGTACTTTGAAGAGTGCCTGCTCTTGGAAGAGTTGCAATGCCGTGAAGCGGCGAATGAAGCTGAGTTGTGCTTTTCTGCATTCTGTTCCTCTGTTCTCCCAAGAAGGGGGATACTTGAGGGAGCCAAGGGGCCTTCAGGAAGTTCATGGCAAGAAAAAAAAATTGAACTAAAAGATAAGCTTACTTGGTCGCAAGAATTTTAAATTCCAAGCCTATTTTTTATAGCATAATGTGTTGGAAGGAACTGTTGGAAGATTGTGTGTGTGTGTGTGTGTGTGTGTGTGTGTGTGAGAGGGAGAGAGAGAGAGAGATTTTGGAAGGCTGTGAGGAATGCAAAGTGTGTAAAGCTGTTAGTCTAGCATACGTTGAGCTAGCCGGGACCAAGCCACCCCTGGAGTGTGACTTTAATTTCAGCAACTGATAGTGTGTCCCAGCGTTGTGTTGTGTGTGGCCCCTCAACTGGGTGTCCTTGGCCTTTGAGTATTATTTACATCTGTGGATTAAGGGCCTGCAGTTCCCTATTAAGAGACTCTCTTGTCTGGGAGGAATGATAGATGAACTGTTGCCAGCTGGTTCTGTTTGATGGTAGCACCTGTAGGTCGGTGACTATGTTGGAATACTGTGTGTGATGCAGGAGACGCGCCCTGCTCTCTGTGGTGTCTTTGCACAGGCGCTGGGGTCGCTTGTGGGTGAGGAGGGGCGTAAGTACCTCTGGAAGGGGGGTGCCGCTTGACATAGCCCCTGAAGGGCATGCATGGGAGAACCTGGAGAAGCATGGAAGGTGTGTGCCTGGGGAGCTGGGGGTCTGGGCTGGACCATGGTGGCGAGGGAAGGGGCTGGTGGAGCAGACACTGCAGGGTTCCTGTAGGTAGCCATGGGCCTCCAGGTGCTTCCACAAGAAATCCCAGCTCCCGTCCCGTGGTCTGCAGGCAAAGTGTAGAGTGAACTCAAGGAGGTTGAGCCAGCCTCAAGGAGAAGAGATGGGGGTGTTGGTGCAGCCCCTCCCCTTCTCCCCTCCCCTCCACTCTCATCCCCTCTCCTCTCCTATACTCCTCACCTCACCTATGCTCTTTCTCTTTCTCCTTCTTCCTCTTTTTTTTTTTTTTTAAGATTTATTTATTTTCATTACAAAGTCAGATACACAGAGAGGAGGAGAGACAGGAAGATCTTCCATCTGATGATTCACTCCCCAAGTGAGTGCAATGGCCAGTGCTGTGCTGGCCAGGAGCCAGGAACTTCCTCCAGGTCTCCCACACGGGTGCAGGGTCCCAAAGCTTTGGGCTGTCCTCTCCTGCTTTCCCAGGCCACAAGCAGGGAGCTGGATGGGAAGTGGAGCTGCCAGGATCAGAACCGGCGCCCATATGGGATGCTGTGCGTTCAGGCGAGGACTTTAGTCACTAGGCCACCTCATCATGCCCCCCTTCTTCCTCCTTTTCTTTTCTTACAGAATTTGCTTTTTTCTATACAATCTTACCCTTTTTCATTTTGTAAAAGTACTTTTTTTAGCTTAATTTTTAATTGACAGATGAACGTGATTTTTAAAAATTATTATTTTAATTGGAAAGGCAGATTTACAGAGAGTAGGAAAAACAGAGAGAAAGTTCTTCCCTCCGTCGGTACACTTCCCAAATGGCCGTAACGGCTGTAGCTGAACCAACCTGAAGCCAGGAGCCAGGAGCTTCCTTGAAGTCTCCCATGTGGATTCGGGTGCCCATGGTCTTTTGCCATGCTCCGCTGCTTTCCCAGGTCGTAAGCAAGAGGCTGGATCAGAAGTGCAGCGGCCAGGACTCGATCTGGCACCATATGGGATGCCGATGCCATAGGCGAAAACTTAATCGGCTATGCCACAACACTGGCCCTATGGTGTTTTGATATGTATGTCTATATTGGGAAATGGTTCCCAGGATCAAGCTTATTAAAGCCTATCACTCACATAGCTGTTATTTTTAATGTTGTGGTGAGAACATTTAAGCTCTACCCTCTGAACAGTTTTCAAGTATGCAGTATGTTGCTGTTGACATCAGACACCATGCTGCACATTTTAAAAATTGTGAATAATGTCCAAAAAATGTTTGCACCTGTCACTGCATACTACAAATACGTACCTATCAGTTATATCTATTTTTATCAATTATCAGTTAGTTATCTGTATGGCAGTGTCTGTACTGATATGTTGATACAATTAGATAATACAATTCCAAAAAGGGCAATGAATAGAAGTATCATTTTCTGGCACCTCATGAAAGCTGTTTAGAAGATGTCTCTGGAGGTGGTCGGGGGGACTGGCACATTGGCTCAACTAACTAATCCTCCACCTTCAATTGTGGCATCCCATGTGGGCGACGGTTCGTGTCCCTGCTGTTCCACTTCTGCTCCAGCTCTCTGCTTATGGCTTGGGAAAACAGTGGAGGATGGTTCAGGTCCCTGGGGCCTTGTACCCATGTGGAAGGCCAGGGGGGAAGCTCCTACCTTAAGATTGGCTCAGCTCTGGCTGTTGTGTCTGTTTGGGGAATAAACCAGTGGGTGGAAGATCTTTCTGTCTCTCTTCTCTGTAAACCTACCTTTCCCATAAACATAAATAAAACTTAAAAAAGAATGAAAAGAAAAGATGTCCCCAGGATGCTGTTTTCTCCTTTGGAGAATACGGGTCTGGGTGCTGGGAGACAAGGTGCTGGTCGCGCCAGCCTGTTTCTGTGGGTCCAGAGGGGAAGGAGAGGTGGGGCAAGGCTGGCAGAGGGCACTGACCAGCTGCCACTGGCTTTTTCCTGCCTCAGAAGACACAGCTCTGCATGCTCCGGGGGTTCTTGAGGCACCCAGGACCTGCCTTTGCCTGTGATGTCTGCTAACAGCCAGGTTCTTCTCGGCCCTCTCCTTAGGTGGCTATTAAAGTCATTGACAAAAAGAGAGCAAAAAAGGACACCTATGTCACCAAGAACCTGCGGCGTGAGGGACAGATCCAGCAGATGATCCGCCACCCCAACATCACACAGCTCCTAGATATCTTGGAGACGGAAAACAGTTACTACCTGGTCATGGAGCTGTGTCCCGGCGGCAACCTCATGCACAAGATATACGAGAAGAAGCGGCTGGAGGAGGCGGAGGCCCGCAGATACATCCGGCAGCTCATCTCGGCCGTGGAGCACCTGCACCGGGTTGGGGTGGTGCACAGGTACGGGTCCCGCCGCAGGTTCTGTGCTGGATGGGTGGTTACTACCAGGCTGGGCAGCTGCAGTCCACTTTACTATTCTTCTCACCTTGGCCCAAGGAATTATTTTGCGCATTGTGGTGGCTCAACCAACAGGCTGTGCCCAGGGTGCCTGGGCAGCTGTCCTGAGTGTGCCCTTTTGTAATTGTTTGTCTTCTGGCAGCCTGTCATGCTCAGGTTTTTCATTTGTATGATGGGAATAATATTACTTTTTTGTAGGCGGGAGGGAATAGTGTTTGTTCAACAAGTGCCATTTCACTGTTAAGTCCCATTTTCCTTCTTACTGTCTCATGATACCTGTTGCTCAGATGCTTAAAGAAATGTTGGGTGTGAAGGTGGTACAAGATTATTTTTCTGCTCCTGCTAAGCCAGTGACATTTGTTCTGTTCGCTTTACCTGTGGTAGCAGCTCAATGACTGTTTGCTCCAGTTGCTTGGAATCACCAGTTGTCCTTGAAATTGAAGAGTGTGCCCCTGAAAGTCAGACCAGCTCTGAAAATAATTACAGAAGCCAGGCTTGTTTATGTCACTTTATTGTTTCCTGCTGGGATGAGGGGATGCTCAGAGAGTGAATAGAAGGCTAGCGTTAGTGTGCAGTGGGTTAAGCTGCTGTATGTATCATGGAAATCTCATGGGGAGATCCAGTTTGAGTCCAGGCTGCTCCACTTCTGATCCAGCTCCCTGCTCATGCACCTGCGCAAGCACCAGAAGGCAGCCCTGCCACCCAGATGGGAGACTGGGATAGGGTTCCCTGTCCCTGGCATCTGGACCAACCTGGCCTTGCAGAGATTTGGGGAGGGAACTAGGGGATGGAAATGAACTCTCCCAGTTTTTCTGTCTCCCTGCCCCACTCTGTCACTCTGCCTTTCAAATAAAAAACCAAATATATCTTTAAAAATATCATTCTGAGTAACGTTGTCATTAGTGATGGGCGCTTACTGTTAGTTCTATATATAAATAATTCCTTCCCACCCAGGGACATGTTGGTTCACGCATAAAGGCATGATTTGTCCTTCATGGAATTAGATGTACGATTACTCTGGGTTTTGAGAAGCATTAAAAATCCTTTCTGATTGGCTCTCATTTTGAAAAGCAAGGGCAAGCACACATGTGTGGCATGTGGACATGTGTAGGTCCAAGTGTGCACACATGCGTGAGAGTCTCAACTTGCTGAGGGTCCTTTCACGTGCTTCAGTCGCCCTTTCCATCCAGGGGTTGTCTAACCATCATCGCACTCTGACTTGGGAATGTTTATCACCCAGTGTCGAGGAGGCCCTCAGCACCAGCCATCACTCCTCTCCTCTGCTGTCTGTCACTCTGGCTTTGCCCACAGGCTTTGCTTCATGCAAGTGGAGTCATACTGGAAGTGCCTGGTCCTTTGTGGTGGCTTCTTTCTCTCAGCGTGATGTGGTTCAGGTTCATTGGTGCTGTAGCATGTTTTCCTGCCTCCTCCTTTTGGTGGCTGAGTAATATTCCATTATGGATGTGCCATGCCTGTTTGATCTTGCTACCCATTGAGGGACATCTGGATCACTTCCAGTGTGTGGCTATGATGTGTGATGTGTCCCGTATGTGCAAGCTTTTGTATGAATGTCTTGTTTTTCCTTCTTTGGGAGGATTTCCACTCTTACGGAATCATGGATTTAAAAAATTCCAAATCCAGAGCCAGTGCCAGTGGTGCTGTGGGTTAAGCTACCATCCTGCACCACTGGCGTCCCACATGGGCACCTGCTGGAGTCTCGGCTGCTCCACTTCAGATCCAGCTCCCTGCTAATGTGCCTAGGAAAGCAGTGGAGGATGTCCAAGTGCTTGGGCCCTACAGCCGCAGGAGAGACCTGAAGGAAGCTCCTGACTCCTGGCTTCTGCCTGACACAACCCTGGCTGTTGCAGCTGTTTAGGGAGGGATCTGGCAGATGGGAGATATCTGTCTAATTCTCCCTCTCTCCCTGTAACTCTGCCTTTCCAATAAATAAAACTTAAATTTAAGGACTGTTGGTACCTTTCTTGGGCTGAAAGATGCACATGTTCTGAGCAGCAAAGAGAGCAACTCTAGGTCTTGGTAGAACTCTGAATTCTCAAGGGGTGCGGGGCTAGCACTGTGGAGGCTCCGCCTTGTGCTGTGGGCACCCAGGCGTGCTGCAGCACAGTCCGACTGAGCACTTCCCTGGACCAGCCACGGCTGGGCTCCCTGGAGTCCACCCTCTTGTGCCTGCTTCAAATTGCAGCATGTGGTCCTGAGATCACGTGTCTTTCCTAGAACTCTTTGGGTTCAGATCGGCAGGAAAGGGAACATGCCGGAATTCCAGGTGAATTGTACTGGTTGCTTTTTTGTTGTTTTTGTTTGTTTGTTTGGCTCTGCCCTACCAGACCCTTGTGTCATCTGTGATGTGTTAGTTCTGTAATTATTAGGAGCATGGTGGCTGTTGGGGTAGGGGTTGGCTCCAAAGGCAAAGGCAGAGATCCCAGGGATGAATCAGCTCAGAGTTCTAAACCGGGGGTGTTGTGAGGGGCTGAGCTCTCTGTGGGACTCGTGGGGTCTCCTTGGGGATTTGTGAGCCGCTCAGGATGTGAGGACAATAGAAGGAAACCCCTGGTGGGACTGAGCACCACAGGGCACACACCGCATGGCACCCCGGGAATCTCCCGCAGGAAATTCTCAACGAAGCTGTTAGAGAAATTCTAACAAAAGCTGATCCCTCCCGGTGCAATTACTGTCGGAATGTCTAAGGAATGGCTTTAATAATGTTTTGATAGCAGAGACAGCTGCTTTTTCCTTGTTTGTGCCTCCAGCTTTCTACGTTTTCCTCTTCTCTCCTTGGAAACTTATGTATAATCCAGGAGTGATTGGCTTGGCTCTTTGGAAGGCAGAGCAGATAGAGACTCGGGAGGACTTGCGCCTTTCTCTTGAGAAGGCCCGTTCACCTGCCATGGCACACGCACAGACATGGGAGCCCCAGACCTGAGGCCTGTTGTTTTTGTTGCAGGTGTGGTCTGTGTGCAGAGTGCCTGGACCCAAATGTTGCCGTCACCATTGGGTTACTGCCATGCTTTGTGCTGCAGCCCCTTCCGGGGTGGGGGTGCAGGTGCAGGTGGGGAATATTTTCCTTTATCCCGCATAAGGTGCAGGGAACTTCATGAATTATGCTGAGGTTCAAGTTTCTGAATCAGAGAGGACAGTGTTTCAGATGGATCCCTGAGCCCCCAGGTGGGAAGCTTGGTGGCACACAGGGCAGCTCATCCCAAGGGATTCAGGAAGGGTTTACGGGGCCACTTGTGTACAGGGACATGAAGGGCTGTGTGTGTTGGAAGACGCTTTCAGAACAAGGTTCGCGATGACAGTGACATGCTGTTGTGTCTCAACCAACTTAATGCTCCTGAAACCGTTATTTCCTCTGAGAGTTGATCTACTTGGTTACTGACCTTGACCTACTTAGATGTTATTTAAGAGAAACAAATCTTCAAACATCATGATAATATCAGAAGTGGAATTTAATACCAGAAAGTTAAACCTGCGTCAAAAGCAGATTGCCTTAGTTGATGGGGAATTGCATATGAACTGGACTTGGTTATGTCCTCAGCTACGGTGGGCTAAACTTTTTTTTAAAGACTATTTATTTATTTGGAAAGCAGCATAACAAGAGAGGGAGAGAGAGATCACCTGTCCTCTGGTTCACTCCCCAGATGGCTGCAATGTCAGGGATGGGTGAGGCCAAAGCAGGAGCTTCATCCGAGCCTCACCCATGGGTGTCATGGGTCCAAGCACTTGAGCCATCTTTTGTCTGCTTTTCTGTGTGCATTTGCAGGGAGTTGGATGAGAAGTGGAGCTGGGTGAAGTTCTCAGGCTTTTGGACATGCCTTTTCAGGTCCCCGATGCAGGGAATAAGGATTACCCACTGCACCTGCTGGTTGCCACTGGGCTTAGGCAGGGGAGTCTGTGAGAAGGGCTCAGACCACAGGTGCCTGGCCTGCACCAAGAACATATGCACTTGGGCATGCCAAGGCCACGACAGGATTACAAGTCCAACTCACAAAGACTTCCAGAGTCTTCTCTGCCAACCCTTCTTGCACGACTACTCCCTTGTCTGGCGTCTCTATTCTGCACAGCCAGTAGCTTAGCCCAGGACCTGCCTGGTGTGGATGCATTTAACTCTGCCAGACTTTGCTCTGGAAACCCGGTAGCCAGGCCCCGGTACTTTCTCAAGCATTCCATGTGCTCCCTGGAATTTCAAGGGAGTTTCTTCAGGAACTTAGTGCTGATCTGTTTATTTTCTCAAGTTGCAAAGTGTCAAGTGGCATTGTTTCAGTGAACAGCCCTTCCATGTTTGTAAGCAGAATTAGTTTCTGGAGCATTATAAGAACTCAATAAAGATGCCGTTTAAAATAAATACATCAGGCGTTTGGTTAATGACTTTTTCCTTGTGTTTTATCCGTGTCTTCTGATTGTAAATAAATAAAAGAATTGGCTTTAGCGCAGGGCTTTTGAGGGTGAAAACAAACCGTGAAAACAAACCAAGAAAACGCCTCCTGGCCGCTGAGTGCCCAAGCCCCTGGGAGCTGGGGCCTTGTTAAAATCCGCCTATGGCCAACTTCATGGGTGGAGCTTTCTCCCTCACCCTTGGTTCTGGGTTCTGTTCTGTCCAGCAGGCCCTGCCCTTGGAGGGTCACCTCCCCTAGAGTGAATGCCCACCAGCAGATTCCTCACCTGTTGGAGTATCTTCCCCATCAGCTTATCTCCACTCACAGACCTGCCCTCCTTCCCTCCGCCTCTGCTGTGTCTTGGAGGGGGCCCAGAGCTCTGGGGCTCCCTGTCTCCTTTTGTTCCTGCCCCTTGCAGGATGCCTCTCCCTCCCCCTCTTCATTCTCCTCCCCTTCCCTCCTTCCTCCCCATCCTCTCCTCCTCTCACCCCTCCCCTCCTCTTCCTAATCCCTTGCTCCCTCTCCTCCTTTCCTTCTCCTATCTCCTTCCCTCCTCTCCCCCTCCTCTCCCTCCCTCCCTTCTCTTCCCATTTACCCTCCCTCCCCCCTCATCTTCCACCTCCCCTCCCCTTCTCTCCTCCCCTATCCATGTCTCCTTCTCTCCTCTCCTGTTTCTCCCCTTCCCTCCCCCTCCTCTCTTCTTCCTTGATTTATTTGAAATCCAAAATGGCAGGGAGAGGGAGAGTGTGTATGGTGAGATCTGGGGTGGATGGGAAGAGGTTTGAGAGATCTTCAGGTCTGCTGGCTCACTCCCCAAATGGCTGCAGTGGCTTGGCTAAGTGCAGGTCAAAGCCAGGAGGCAGCCTGGAGCTTCCTCTGGGTCTCCCACGTAAGTGGTGCGGGGGTCCAAGTCCTGGGGCCATCTCCTGCCATGTCTCTGACACATCAGCAGGGAGCTGGATTGGAGGCAGATCGGAGGCTTGAATCAGTGTTGCAGTGTGGATATGCGATGACAGCGTCACATGTTGTGTCTTAGCTTGCTGTGCCACAGCACTTTCAAGGCAGCATCCCAAGGGCAAAGATGATACTTGGCAGAGCCACATATTTGCTTGTGGGCAGAGCTGGCATCACCCGATAGCTCATTTCTCTTCTTCTCTGAGTATTCTGTGCCTGGAGGTACCATCGTTTGTTTATCTGTGCACCTGCTGAGGAACATCTTGGGAGCTTCTTGTTTGGGGACATGATGAATAAAGCTGCAATAAACACTTGTGCCCATAAGTTTTCTACTCATTTGGGGAAATACCTAGATACAAATCAACTTTTGAAAGTGGGATTTGAGAGACAGGCATTTGGCACTGCTTGGAGTGGCCTGTAACCACATCTTAGCTCTTCTTCCCAACAGCTTCCTGTTAATGCACACACTGGGCAGCAGCAGGTGGGTCCATGCCACCCACACCTGGATTGAGTTTCTGGCTCCCAGCTTCAGCCCAGATTGGGCTGTTACAGGCATTTAGGGAGTGAACCAGCAGATGGGAGATCCCTCTCCATCTGGCCATCTTTAGGCCTTCTAAGTCAAAGAAAAAGGAAAGAAAGAAATGATTGGAGGATTTGATTTTTTTTAAAGATTTATTTATTTTTATTGGAAAGTCACATATACAGAGAGGAGGAGAGACAGAGAGGAAGATCTTCCATCCGATGATTCACTCCCCAAGTGACCGCAACGGCCGGTGCTGCACCAATCCGAAGCCAGGAGCAAGGAACCTCCTCCGGGTCTCCCACGCGGGTGCAGGGTCCCAAGGCTTTGGGCCGTCCTCGACTGCTTTCCCAGACCACAAGCAGGGAGCTGGATGGGTAGTGAAGCTGCTGGGATTAGAACCGGCGCCCATGTGGGATCCCGGCGCAAAGCAAGGACTTGAGGTGCTAGGCCACTCATTTGATGTTTAAAAATAGGATTTTGGTGAGGCCGGTGCCTTGACTCAACAGGTCAATCCTCTCCTGTGGTGCTGGCATCCATTTGGGTGCTGGTTTGAGTCCTGGCTGCTCTTCTTCTGATACAGCTCCCTGCTTATAGCCTTTGAGAGCAGAGGAGGTTGACCCAAGACCTTGAGTCCCTACAGCCATGTGGGAGACCTGGAGCAAGCTCCTGGCTTCTAGCTTTGAACCAGCCCAACTCTGGCCATTGCGGCTGTTTGGGGAGTGAACCAGTGGATGGAAGATATCTCTCTGTAACTCTGATTTTCAAGTAGTATAAATCTTCAAAAAACAGGATTTCCTGAAGTGTCAGAACAAAGTATCCCTCACCCCCTTTCTGGCTAAGTTCTAAAAGGCACAGCAGGGGACAGTTTCCTGTGCCTTGGGTTCACAGGTAAAGCCACCACCATGATGTAGCCATACATAACATTGGTGCCAGCTTGTGCCTGGATTCTGCACTTCCCATCCAGCTCCCTGCTAATGGCCTGGAAAAAACAGCAGAGGATGGACAAGTACTTGGAGCGTTGCCACCCACAATGGGCGACTTGAAGGAAACCCTTGGCTTCAACCTGGCCCAGCCCCTAATGCTTGCTTGTGGCCACCTGGGCAGTAAACCAGCAGATGGAAGCTCTCTGTCTCTGTAACTCTGCTGTTTAAATCAATCGGTAAACCTTTTAAGATAGAAGTTCAGCAGCAAATAGTGATGAAGCAAAGCCCAGAGAGGCTGATCCTGCTCTCTTCCCCGGGACTGGCTGAGCCCCAGCTTGACAGCTCAGCTATCCTTGAACTAAGCTTCCGGTAGGAACCTCCAGACCAGGAGATGGATTAGTCTGAGATTGTTCAGAAACCCCAGCAGAAGGAACGTCTGTGGCAGAAGGGAGACAATTGCAAAGCCCCAGGTTATGGTCTCTATCCACATCTTCTTCCTAGCACCCGAGGGTCATGGAGGCCCAGAAGGTGATGTTGGTGTTTTTCTCTCATTGCCTGATCCTTAGTTTTCTGCCTTCTCCCCTGGTTCTGCTGATTAGGCTCCTGGCTCTTCTGGCTGTACTTTGGATGTCTGAGGCTCCTGGGCGGGTCAGCAGGACTGCTCTGGACAGTGTGTTCTGGGCCTGCTCTGCTGAGCTGGCCTGCCCCGCTGTGGCATTTGCTGTGCAGCACCATTTGCCTCTAACGCCTTAGCGTGACTTCCGTCCTTCCCTGGCTAAGAGGCTCCATGTTGCTTGAAACAGAATGCGTCTGTCCACTTTTTCAACACCTTCCCATTTGGGCTCTGGCTAGCTTGGGTTGTGTGTGCCCTGTTGTTTTGGAGTTACCATATATGCTTGAGTAGAAGTTGGGGTTTTGCTTCTTCGAGGAGGGGGAGTGCCTTACTGAGTCCTTACTCCCTCAAGTCTCAGAGGCAGTTTTGATGATTCTGTCTTCACCCACAAAGACTTCACTGGAGAAGAGACTTTCACCTGGACTTGACCCACAGGTGTCTGTGAATGTCCTGCTGGTCACCTGGGAAGGGGATAAAGACCTTTTATGGGGTATCTGCTGCATGTCAGGGTTGAGACACCCTTCTGAAAACAGTTGGTTAAGTGGTTAACTCACGGAGATTTCCAGGGTGGGGAATAAGGTTCAGAAGGTTTCCATCAGGTGCATCACACAGGTGCTTCAGAAAGGGCTGTGTCTCCAGCAGCCAGTGGCTCCACTTTGGCCTGGGACAAGTTTGAAGGAAGTTGTTATAGTGAAGTGTGAGGGTGTGCAGCAGTATACCTACAGTTACTTACAGTAGGCATGCCATTGTATGTGGCATTTTGCTGCCTGGTCTCCATGCAATGTGGGCTTAAATATGCATCTTCATGGATAGTTTCAAGTAGCACTGGATAATTCTGTTGTATTCCTAAGGTGTTTTCCCAAAACTATTTTTCTGAGGCGCAAGGTCTTGCTAGTGGAAAAACAGATGAACACTTGATGTTTGGGGCCATCCTGTATTTGGAACTGTGAGGGATCTTCAAATAGTTTGAAGAGGTTCTGCTGTTGCGGCATGGTGGATTAAGCTATCGTCTGTGAGATCAGCATCACATAGGAACCATGCTGCTCCACTTCTCATTCAGCTCCCTGTTACTGCCCCTGGGAAAGCAGCGGAAGAGGGTCCAAATACATGGGCCTCTGTCAACCACTTGGGAGACCCACTTGCAATTCCTGGCTCCTGGCTTCATCCTGGCCCAGCCCTGGGAATGAATCAATGGATGGAAGGTCTCTTGTTCTCTCCCTCTGTCCATATCCCTGCCTAATAAATAAATCTTAAAAAAAAAAAAGTTATAGTCTTAAAAAATATTGCACAGGAAACACACAAAGACTATGCCTGGGTCTCAAAGATTACTGCACCAAAACACATTCCTTTTTGCCATCGACTTTCAAAGGCAGGTGCATGGGTGAAGCGTTCTACCCTTGTACATTGTGCAGTTCTCCTTGTTGGTAGCTGTTTCTGGATTGGGAGACTATCCGTTTATAAGCTCTGAGTTTTAACACAGTCCAGGTGTCCATCCTGGAGGCCCCCATCAGCCGGCTTGGGTGCTTTAGCAAGCTTACTCTTTTTTTTTTTAAGCCAGCTCCTTAGCTCTTTCCATCATGAACTCCTACTTTTTGTGCTTTGTGTGTTGGCAGCCTGACTGCCTTGTCTCCTGTCTGCTGACGGTTGCTTCCCAGGGCTCTGGGTGGGTCGGTGATCCCTCCAACCTGTTGTCCTCCGTCTCTGCCTCTCATCCCACACTGTGCTTTATTCTTGGGAAGTCCCAACTCCTCACAAGGTTTCCACTTCTGCTGCCTGTGGTGAGGTGGTATGGAATCTTGCCCCAAGAAGCAATTCTTCGTGTTTACCCACAGGGCGCTGGCATTTAAGCACTGAGGTCAGACCCTGGTTTCTGATTCTGAGATGGCTTGAGCTGGCAGTGTTGGGACTGGGTTTCTGATTCTAAGATGGCATGACCTGGCAGTGTTGGGACTGAGCTGGGAGCAGGTGTTCCTGTTAAGTGGGGCACTGCTGTCTTCTTGGCCACAGGCAGCCCTAGCTCCTTGTCCACCTTTGTTTCTGGATGTGAATGAAGTGTGCCTGTTGCCATCTTCATTTTTCTCATGATTGCACTATTGAGTTGTTTATAATGGAGACAAGAAGAGCAAGCAATTGCCTTTGCTCATCCCTCTATTCGTAAGCAGACCAAGAATGTTATGTTTCCAAACAATAAGAGAGAATGTGTTTGTGTGTGTAGAAGGGAAGAATGTTCTTTTTTTTCCTAAAAATATAATTTATTTATGTAAAAGTAGATTAGTGAGAGATGTGGCAGGGTGGGGTGTGGGGAGAGCATCCATCTGAGGAGTGAGACCCCGCAGATGGCTGCAGGAGCAAAGGCTGGGCCATCCAAAGCCAGGGCCTTCAGCCAGGTCCCCCATGTGAGGGCAGTGGTCCAAGCGCTTGGGCCATCTGCTGCTGCTTTCCCAGGCGCATTAGCAGGGAGCTGGATTGAAGCAGAGCAGTGGAATTCAGATTGACGCCCATAGAGAGTGTCGGTGTCGCTGGTGGTGACTTAGCCACTGTGCCACCATGCCGGCCCCAAGGAAGAAGGCCGTTTCATAGTAGATAGACAAGATGTGGCTGAGGTGACAACCTGCCCCCTAAACTGCCAGAACCTCTTGGCATCATTGGGCCCGATGGTTTTGATGATCTGCTTTGATTCGCTCTTGTATACTTTTTCCAAATACTTGCTTTCCACATTGGAAATCCAAAGTGATCTCTTACATTTAGATTCATTGGTATTTACTGAGTGCTTGGAATGTGTGTGCAAAGGCCCTGGGGTGCAGTAGTAGCCGCACCAGTCATGCTGCCTGCCCTTACGCTGCTTGCTGTGGGCCACCACAGCAGTCTGAGGAGCACTGATGCCCACCACAACGCTTCTCACTTGGATGTGGACAGATGGCCTTGGCAGGAGCTCGCTGAGGCTGGCCTGGTGAAGGTTACGGGTTCTCGGGTGTGACCCTAGGGGTTAGCCTGCTGGTGCCTCTGGATGCCAATTGCTTGTGAAACAGATTCATCTGTGACCACCTGCCAGTTTGCTGTGACACTGAGATGCATCCGCTTTAGGTTTATTCCATCTTTTTTTTTTTTTTTTTCTTTTTTGACTACTTCCCCATTGTTTGCTCTGGCTGGTGTTGTTCACTGTGTCTCAAACCCAAGCCTCAGTGGTGTCCATGGCTATATTCCTCTCCCTCCTAACCCAAGTTCCCGTGGACACTCCTGTTGAGGTCCCAATTCCTCCAGAAGCTTTTTGGGCATTCCTTCCCGTCTTCTCAGCTCTCTGTCTTCTGTGACGTCCATCAGCATTCACTGTCCCCAGCCAAGGGTCCTGTCCTGTGTGCTGTGGCTGTGTGTTGATGGGCTTTCCATTGAAAGTGGTTCTAAGACAGTTCATGTCGCTTTGGAAGCCAAGTGACATTTCACCGTTTCAAATGCCTGTCTGAAATGTTGTGTGGTTTTTGTCTGTTTCAGAGACCTGAAGATAGAAAATTTGCTACTAGATGAAGACAATAATATCAAGCTGATTGGTATGACTTTATTATTATTAAAAAAAAACAAGATTACAAGTGTTTTGTGTTGTTAATTCTCAACTGTGAAATTATCCATGGTCTCTATCTAATTCCAAGATAATACTTCCAGATCCCATTCTATGATGTGCAATAGTTAATCATGGTTTAAAAAATGAAAATTAATTTTACTAGCAGTAATGACTTAATTTTGGACAGTGAAACATAATTAAGCTGATAACAGTACCATAATGTGATCATGAAATGAATTTCACAGTGCCAAATAAATTTATCTTGGCAGTGGGTTTCTTTGAATTACTCAGATCACAGCTTCTCTGTAAATGCAGACAGAGTTGAATCTTGTGGAGGTTTTTGCCATTTAGATTAATCAGAAAACTATTTAAAGATGAATGGCAAATAGTTTAGTTCAAAATTCTGTCTGTAGCTTCCTTGTATCCTATTTTATTTTTCCGTGAAGGTAGCGACCCCTGGACCAGGGAGAGTTCGGCTTACTTTCTTTTTAGAACATGCAGTCACCTTATGATGCCTGGGAGTTGGACCCGGACTTTCATTGGAGGCCAAAATCCATGGATACTCAAATCCTATAAAATGGGGTAGAGTTTGCATATCAATATCTGCACACCTTCCTGTGTGCTTCCTGTCATCTTTAGAGGCTTTGTAACACCTCATAAATAGTTGCTGTGCTGTGTTTTTGGGGAGTAATGACGGGAACAAAGGTCCATGTTCAGTGCAGGTGTAGTTTTATTTTGGGGGGGATGGGAGTGGAGAGGATATTTTGATCCTTGGTGGGTGTCACCCAAGGATAAGGAGGGTGACCATGAGCCCCATTTGAGCCCCTGTAGGATGGTGTAGCTGCCAGAGAGGAGCCCCCGGGGTGGTCGGTCAAATGAGCTCATGATTTAGACTCCCACAGCAACTCCACGCCATGGCTCCTCCTCTAGCAAAATTGAAGTTGTCTTCTTCCTGCCTGCATGGCCAGTCCTGGCCACAGCGCAGGGCATCATTTCTGTCCCCAGCTATCAGCATCCTTTGTCCTATGGACCTTTTCTTTCACCCACTTCAAGTGCAACTCATTTCTTCTTCTTTTTTTTAAATGTGTTTAACAATCTTTACATAGTTAATTAGGGTAAAAAGGTTCAAGGGCTATAGGAAAGTGGGTAAGACTATTATTTCCATATTGTTTCCTTCATGTATCTGAGGTAAAGGGGGATATTGAGGGAGAAGCCCCACCCAGTTTCCCACCCCAGGTGCCGGATGTGGGGCATGCTCCGAGATTCTTGCTCCAGTGGTTTTGATAGTTCACCAGTTATGAATCGCTACCAATCTTGCCACTTGTCACTGTCCAGCAGCGGTGACACTAAAATGACGAGGCACGCTCTTGAGGGTCTGGGAAAAGCTGGAACCGCAACTGGACCCCTCACTGCCAAAAGTGGCTGCGTTTAAATCCTTATCTCCACTGCTGCAGTCCCTGGTGGTCTAAGCTTTCTTCTGCCGCTTCTCCAGCCCTCTCTCTGCCACCCTTCTTGCCGCCTATCCTTCATTCTTTCCCCAGTCTTTCTCCTCGTCACCCCCCAGTCTGTCTCCATCTTTCTCGTCCTCGTCTCTCTGTACTGCTTTTACAACTTCTGTCTGTATCCCTCTTTTCTACTTTCTCCACAGCACCCTTCCTCCCACCCGTTCATCTTCTCCATCGTCCCGTATTTCTCCGTCCGCCGTCCGTCTGTCATCTCTGTCCCAGTCCGTCATCGTCTTTTACCGGCTACTTTTATATCGTTCTCCACCAATCACTTCTCCCCGTGGGTCCACTTGGCACTATGTGATAGGCCAGTAACCACAGCGAGGGCATTAGCCTATCCCTGTGACTTCCTGCTTACCTGCTGGCGAGACCAACTCCATCTCCTGGCCCTGGGCCAGCTGCCATCTTGCAACAGCCTCTCCTATTCCGGCTTTGCTATTGTGGGGAGTGGCTTCAGCACCCCGCTCCCCACAGCCACTCCAAGCACAATGAGGTCGTTGGAGAATCCACTGATTGACATAGTCCATCATAGAGTCTCCATTTGCTCAGTATTTCACTTCCAAAATATAGCTGAGGTGGTTGATTGACTTGTTCTGTCTTCTGTCTTTTCTTGGTTAGGGTTCTGAGTCTGGCAGTTCGATTGGTGAGATCCCCAAAGAAACTTTGTCTGAGGTGTTCCCAGACCAGTTTCTTGTATGTACTAGCAAGTACAGGACCTGGCACAGTCCATCGCCCTAATGAGCTGGTGGTTGCAATTGCTGGGTTGGTTTTGTTTTCAGCCCCGACTTCCACTGGAACCAATGGGTATTGCAGTCCAGCCTGGCTCTGCCCAGCACATACTCAGCCCTCACATAAACCAGTGGGAGCTGCAGCCTAGTCCGAGCAACTCACAATAACCCCCACCAGGGCCGCCCCCTACTCTGGTTTGCCAGTATGTGTAGCAGACTAGTTCAGTCTGTCTCACATCCCATTCAGCTCTTGTACATGTCAATGGGTATTACAGCTTAGTTCCTTCTAATCAGCTCCACTATCTAGCCCTCATGGATGTTGTTGCCTCTCTGTCTAGCCACCCCATTCCCTGTCCTAGTTTTCGTGCCCTCCCGTGGGAGTGGTAACCCAGGAGGGAGAAGCCCACTATTTCCCTCCCAGGCCTCTCCCACTCCTGGATTAGCAAGTCATTTCTTCTACCTCTGTGGCTGGAAAGAAATTTCTAGAAGGGGGAGAGATAGAGTTGTTGAATTCGACTTTCGTGCCAAAGAAGGAACTTTGCCTTGGTCAGCTGTGAATTCATCTGCAGACTCTTCACGATGGAGATCCTGGTGTCACAGCTGGCTCCCAGCCCGGCATGAGGCAAGAGGAGCCTTCTGAGGCTCTAGCGCTCCTGACTGCTGATTAAGCATCATTAATAGATAGGGATGGATCATCTGATGTTGAAAGATTAACAATGATTACGGCCTGGCACAATGGCTCACTTGCTAATCCTCTACCTGTAAGTGCCAGCATTCCATTTGGACACTGGTTTGTATCCTGGCTGTTCTACTTCCTATCCAGCTCCCTGCTTGTACCTGGGAAAGCAGTAGAGTATGATCTTAAGTTTTGGGACTCTGCACCCCTTGTGGGAGATCCAGAAGTTCCTGGCTTCAGATTGGCTCAGCTCTGGCCTTTGTGATCATTTGGGGAGTGAATCAGCAGTTGGGGGATCTTTATATAGTTCCTTCTCTCTGTAGATCTGCCTTTACAATAAAAATAAATGAGAGAAAGATAGACAGTTAAGAGGAAAGCAATCCCCCACCACCAAGCAAAATATTTTAAAAACTCTGTTAGAAGGTGCTGAGGTAATTTCAAGGAGTTTTTGTTATTTTACCATTGCCCTTTTTTATTATTTATTTTTTTTTAAAGATTTATTTATTATTATTGGAAAGCTGGATATACAGAGAGGAGGAGAGACAGAGAGGAAGATCTTCCGCCCGATGATTCATTCCCCAAGTGAGCCGCAACGGCCGGTGCTGCGCCAATCCGAAGCTAGGAACCTGGAACCTCTTCCAGCTCTCCCACGCAGGTGCAGGGTCCCAAAGCTTTGGGCAGTCCTCGACTGCTTTCCCAGGCCACAAGCAGGGAGCTGGATGGGAAGTGGAGCTGCTGGGATTAGAACCGGCGCCCATATTGGATCCCGAGGCGTCCAAGGCGAGGACTTGAGGTGCTAGACCACGCTGCTGGGCCCCTACCATTGCCTTTTACTTGTTTTGAGGGCCAAATGCAGAAGCCATGGGGCAAGACAGTGTTGGCATGCCCGCAGGATGCCCTTCGGGGCCTCCTGGGGATGGGTTGGGGAGGAACAGCTCCTGCGGGTCCCTCTTTGGGAGATGTGGAGGGAGTGACGGGCTGCCCTGGCAGCAGCAGAGATAGTGTCAGAGAACAGGCTCTGAAAGTCAGGCTTACGACACACTGAAAGCTAATGCTCACTCTGCCATAGGGCAGGCGACCTATGGAGGGAGCCCAGGCGATCCCAAAGGACCGTTGCCCCATACGTTGGCACCTGTCCTTTTTTCTTTGGGTTTGCTGTCCCTTCCTGTCTTCCTGAGCGATAGCCCCAGATGGTCGCTTAGAAGACTGCCTCATAGAATCAGCTGGAGTTACACAGAGAGAGAAGGAAAGAGATCTTCCATCTGCTGACTCACTTCCTAAATAGCAGTAGTGGGGGCTGGGCCAGACTGAAACTATGAGCCTGCAACTCCATCCAGGTCTCTCACATGGGTGTATAGGCCCAAGGACTTGGACCATCCTGTGCATTAGCATTGAGCCAATTTGAAGTAGGGGCAGTCAGCAGACCCTCAAACCGGCCTCTGTATGGGATGCCAGCATCATAGGCACCTCTACCTGCTGTGCCACAACCCCAGCTGCATAAATACCTTTTTTTAAATGAATGAGAACTTTTCTCAGAAGATTCTGAAAGTACCAATCGTCATGAACAATGGCTGCATTTATTAAAAAGTAGCTCACAGATGAACTGAATAAGAAAAGCTCTTTCAGGGAGACCTGTTTAAGTTGAAGAAATCACCTTGCCCAGCATGCACCCACTGTGCCCCTCAGCAAGTGTGATGGCTGATGTTTGGACGTTGGGAACCCTGGGACGGAACCAGGATTTCAGTGATGAGTGATGAGGGTGCAGCTGCTAAAATGCCGCTTGTGAAGTGCTTGGAGTACAGTTCTGGTTTTGCTCTCAACTCTGGCTGATGAGTCCATGGGGGTGGGGGTAACAGGCAGGTGAGTCCCTGCCATGGGAGAGATCCCAGTTTTGTTCCCAACTTAGTCCCGACTGTTGTTAGCATCCTGTCTCTGCATGGTATGCTCTACTTCCCATCCAGCTCTCTGCCAATGAGCTTGGGAAAGCAGCAGAAAATGGTCCAACTGCTTGGGCCCTTAGACCCACATGGGAGACCCCAAAGGAGCTCCTGGCTCCTGGTTTCTGTCTGGCTTAACCCTGTCTATTGCAGCTGTTTGGGAGTGAACTAGCAGACAGTAGATCTTTCTCCCTCTCTTGCTGTCTGTAACTGCCTTTCAAATACATAGAAGAAATCTTTAAAAAAAAAAAAATAGTAGTAAGAGAGAAACTAGGAATCTGAGAGGCTTGAAAGGACACACTTTGGTTTGCTAAGCTCTTCCAGCTGCCCTAAGCCATGCCTGGGACTGGAAGAGAAGGCATGCCAGCCAGCAGGCGCACTGGATGCTGTGTTTTGTGTAGGTCGGGCTGCATTTCTTCCTGTCTGAGGGAGAAAAATCTGGTGCCTTGCGGGTTTCTACCTGGGTGACTTGGATCCCGAGGTCTCTCTCCCACCTGCGTTCTCTAAGTTAGAGCCCTTTGAACGCCTCCTCTTCAAAGGAACTACTTGGTTATTTTTTTTCAGAGGTGATTATAGCTATTACTCTTTCCTCTTAATAGTTTCTCTTTCTTTGAAAGTTTTTTTTGTGTTGTTGTTGTTGTTCTTGTGTAAATAAGTGCACTGAACTGAGATACTCATTGGTTCCAGTGGAGGTTGGGGCTGAGAATAGAACCAACCCAGCAGTTGCAACCACCAGCTGATCGGGGTGATAGACTATGGCGGGCACTGTGCTTACTAGTACATGTAGGAACCTGTTCTGGGAACACCTCAGAGTTTCTTTGGTAATCAAAATGGAGGAATCAGAATATTAACCAAGAAAAGACGGAAGCTGGAGTAGATCAACCAACCACCTCAGCTATATGTTGGCAGCGAAATACTGGACAAGGGGAGACTCTGTGATAGACTATGTCAATCAGAGGACTCTGCACCAGCCTCATCGTACCTGGATTGTTGCTGATGGTGTGTTGGAGCTTCTAATTGATCAGGATGACACTCTGCTGGCTCTGCCTTCAAACCAGAGAGGGCCTCCCTAAGAGGCCGTAGAACTTGACTGGACAATAGGATGCTGGACTCTATGTGTGGTATATGTTTGCAATGAGGGAATCCCAACGGAACTTGAGCTGTGGTCATGCATCAAGATGGAGGAATCCACCATGGGGGGAGGGTTTGGGGTGGAGGGGGAGAATTTCAGTACCTATGAAATTGTGTCACGTAATACAATGTAATTAATGAATAAATTAAAAAAAATAATAAAAAAAATAAGTGCACTGAAGCCATGTTGCAAATGAAGCACAGTTACGGGGAAGTCAGTTTGACTGAATCAGGTTTCTCCCAGCCCTCGCTTGGAGACAGCCTTCTGCTGTTTGGGAAGTGTGATAGAAGTGAACTTGAAAGGACCCACATTCAAAGCATTGTTGCATGTTTCCCAAAGCAGCGTTTATTTACTTTTATTTTTTTTGGAGATTCATCTTGCACTGCTCAGAAAATTGAGCGATAATTGTCCTAAGCTCTTACCAGATCTGATTGAGGCAGGTCTGCATGGCGCGCCGAGGAGGCGGGCTTCTCTGCTGTTTCACAATTCTAATTACAGGCACATGTGTAAACTTTTAGTAATGAGGACTTTACATCCACAGCATACGGGTTACTTCTCTGTTTTCAATCACCCCTCTTGGCTAGATCCACCGAAGTCAGTTTTAAATGCTGATCCAATCCCTTTTACTCCCCAGTCTTTTGCTCATTTATCATCTTAAAACTGTGCTTAAGATAAGGCCAGGCTGGAGTCCCCCAGCTTGCCTGGGATGGGGAAGAGTGATCTGGGTTCTGCCCTGCCCCCCTGCCCGCCCTCTTCTGTTGCCAAGCCCTCTGGGTGACCCAGGAAGTGGTCTCAAGCAGGGTGCCCTGTGCTGTTAAAAGGACTTGGCTGAGATTAGCCTGAGAGTCTTTTGCTTTCAGAAATTTCAAGTTAACATATTTCTGGGACAAGATCTTGCCCCTGACATGCCTGCCCTTAACAGACCATTATCTTTGTTTTATGCTAGTGTCTTTCTGTTGCCCCCCATCCCTGAAAAATTGAGTGTTCTCATGCATTTGACCGTGTGTTAAAAATTCCTTTAGGTCAGCCAGCACAACAGGCCTCCAACTTGTCACACAAAGCCCTTTTCCTCTCTGGAAACAACATCTCCCCCGTCCCACCCCACCCCCCCACTCAGTAGTCCTCAGAGTGGGATGTGAGCGGGGTCCCTGGAGTCTCTAGCTCTGTTCATCAGCTGGGGCCTGAAGGGCTGCTCTGTGCTGGGTGTGTGAGGTCTTGCTGGACCGTGGGCAGGAAGTGCGGGGGAAGGCAGGGAGCCGAGCAGGGGAGTGGAGGGAGAGAAAGAAGTTAAGGAAAACCAAAGTCTGAGCAGGTGTCGTTTTTCCCATTCTTCCCCCATGGAGCCTGGGCCCTGCAAGAAATTCAGAAGCGTCCAGTACTTTCTGGATTCTGCTGTGATGGGGTTCTCTATGGAAAAGCTGCAGTCTCCCTGCAGGCTGGGCCAAGAACTGTGAGAATGCCCGGCTCTGGCCCAGCCTGGGTTTTTCTGCTCTCCCAAGCTGTCGTAACAGTCACGTACTTTGCAGGTGGAGACTTGCTGGCGTGAAGGAGAAAATGCAGTCAGTCCCCTCACTCCTGCAGCCAGCGTGAGAGGTTGGCTCCAGTCTCTCCGCAGCCTTGTTTGCTGTCTGGAAGTGGGGTGGTGGGTGGGACCTGAGTGTTTACATTGAGGTTGAAAGAAGAACTGATGAGATTGTGATCAGCAGATGGGGAGGGGGGGGTTGCTAGCAGCTCTCTAATTACCTGTCAGCTCTGGTATCTTTAAGATCAAAAGTCAACAGTCTCAAAAGACATAATAGCCCTGGACACCCTGGGTATGCTCTCCCCTCCCCAGGGGGCTTTATCATCCAGGAACAAAGCCAGGCAGGGAGTGGCTTAGGAACTTTGTAAAGACTTTGACGGAGTGAGAACTTTCAGCCCAGGAAATCCCCCTGTAAGCAGCTGGACCGCCTGCTCCTCCACCCCCACCCCGCCCCAGGAAGCCACTGGAGATCTCCCTGAGAAAATCAATTCCCTGGAGCGTTTCTGTCATCGGGAAGCGGCGCTCTGAACTCCAAGTCCCTATGCTTTGTTAGCTTTCCCAGTTTCTATCCTAGAAAGCAAAGCCTTCTCTTTTCTGGCCTGACTCAAGGAGATTTGCTGGAGCTGCACTATGAGCAAGTGCCAGCTGGATTTCTAGAATGTTTTAGGATGTTCAGGAATGAATGTGCTCACACTAGGTTTCTAGAATGTTCCCTCTTCAGCAAGGCAGCCCCACACCACTCGGCATCATCCTAGGCTTGTATCCCTGCGCCTCCTGGTTTCTCCTTTGAGATGCTCTCTTGCGTGTTGGCCCCAGAGAAGGCTCTCCCTTCTTGAGTCTGTGGCCTCTGTTGTTCTCCTTTGTTCCTCATTTTGCTAATTTGTACGCCCCTCTTTACAGACTTCGGTTTGAGCAACTGTGCAGGCATCCTGGGCTACTCCGACCCCTTCAGCACGCAGTGCGGCAGCCCCGCCTACGCCGCGCCAGAACTCCTCGCCAGGAAGAAGTATGGGCCCAAAATCGACGTGTGGTCCATGTGAGTTGCCCAGCCCAATGAACACTGCATGCTTTCTGTGCATGGCACCCCATGTCCCCTGCCTTCTGCCCACGACCCCTGCCTTCCGTCATGACCCCCTGCCTTCCACCCCCACTCCACCTTGTGCCCATCCTCTGCACAGTGCCTGTGCTTCCGAGTCTTCACCACCTTGACCTCCCTCCCTCTGTCATGGCTCTGTGCTTGGTGCTGACTTTCCTTCAGTGCTACTTCCCAGTTCTCCAAATGGCGACATGCCACCACGCTCTGATTTTAATCCCTTGAGCCACTGTTGAGTTCCTCCTCCAAAGCTCCCCGCCAGTGGTCCTCTGCATCCCTTCCTTGACACCTGTCCTTGCCTGGTCATTCTCCTGTCAAGTGGCTCCTGACCTGTCACCCCGGTTGGGAAAGAAGATTCTAGCACAGCAGGGAGCTCATGTGTGTTGCATGGGAATCTGGGAAATGAGTGGCAGATTGGGCCCTCATGAGGGTGTCCTGTGATTGGAGTGGTGGAGCTGATGTGAGACAGGGCCATCCAGGGAGAGTGCCCGCCAGCTGACACAGCTGAGGCCAGCTGCTCCAGAGCCCTGCTTGAGAGGAAGACTGGTCAGTACTGTGTTGTCCCCAGTCATCACAGCGATGACAGAAGGGGGTCCTTTCCAGACCAGAATGCAGACAACAAGAAAAGGATGTGTGACTTGTAGGAGTAGCAGGGCCCTTTGGGGAGACCCCTTGAGGAGGGTGAGTGCATTCCTTGTCATCAGCGTGACACTTGCGGTCCATCCAGTTTACTGTTACTGTGCCAGGGGAGCAGGTTAGCTGTCCAGTGTGGGAAGGTGCAGGGGGAGATGAGCCCCAGGGGTAGGCTGTAGGGCTGTCATGTTGAAGCCCAGCCCTTTGTTCTTGCCTCTTATACCAGGTTGCTTGTGTGGGCAAAGTATTCACATGTAGTGTACACAGATGTTCCATTGCTCAGCTTGGGCCCAGGAGTCAAACCAGAGGGGTCTGCTCCCCATGGAAGGGTTTCCCCAGCACCTTCTATCCCTGTCCTTTGCCTCCTCTGTCCCTACCCATTAACCAGAACCAGTGACTACCCAGAAGTAATGATGGTGACAGGTGGCCTTGGAGGGGATATGGAGGGAGGCAGGTGGCCCCAAACTAGACGCCTGGATGTGTCAGGGCTTGTGTCCAGCCAGGGAACAGCTGTCTGCACCCTCAGTCCTGGCTCCAGGGGCAACCAGACCCTTGCTACCTTCCGTTGTATTTCCCACTGCCCTGCCCGAAGGTCCTGCTATGTGGCCCAAGGTGCTCTGACAATCTCTAAGGGGCTACTTCCTGAGTCCTGGGAAAATAAAATCACATCTGTGAAAGCGCCCAGTCTTTCTCTTCACTGTTGCAGGGCGCTGGGGCTGCTGGGAAGGAGGAACAGAGGGAAAACTCAGAATATGTAGGGTTTTATTTCCATGGTGGCGGAAGAATGGCCAGGAGTCGTGTTCAATGGTGAGGTCTCAGCGGGCAGAGCCTGTGGGGCATGCAGCCTGGAGTCTGGGGGTGGGGGGCTGCGGGGAGAAGAGGGGGGTGAGTTAGAGTTCTCAACTTTTGATGGATGGAGTGATCAGGAATTTGTGTGACTTTTCTCCTTTCCTTTTTTTCTTTTTGAAGATTTCTTTTGATATGCAAGGCAGATTTGGAGAGAGGAGAGACAGAAAGAAAGATCTTCCATCTGCTGGTTCACTCCCCAAATGGGTCACAGAAGTTGGAGCTGAACTGATCTGAATCCAGAAGCCAGGAACCTCTTCTGGTCTCCCACATGTGGGGTCCTTGGGGTGGAATTGCAGGTGCTGCTTGGTTTGCAGTGGGACTGGAAGCATTGGAGATGGGGAAGTGCATCTGCTGCTACTGCCCTGCGGGGCGCTGTGGCTCAGCAGCACTCTGCACTGCCAGGTGTTGGTCATGTGCTCTCAGGATCAGGTTCACAGGGCTGGTAGGGAATAGTGGGTGCCAGTGAGGAGCCTGCAGCATGTCCTGAGCCTGGGAGAGGATCCAAGTCCCTGCCCAGAGCATCACCAAGTTGAAAAGTAGGAAGTGGCACTATCGGAGAGTGAGCACTTTTATGTGTTCAGATGAGGTTGTGAGGGTGGGTCTGGTAAGAAGTTTCTTGGGGTTTAGACCTGCCAGCAGGCCCCGAGATCACCGAGGGTGAGGCAGACCAGACGGTGGCCTTTGGCTGCAAGAACCACCAGGGACAAGCTGGTGAAGAATGTGTGCTTTATTATCCGAAGGTACAGATTTTAAAGGGTAAGGAAGGGGAAGGCAGGAGGGAGCTTTCCAGCAGACCCCACGCCCACCAAAGATGCTATAATTAGCTATGTGACAGGTCTGTCTCCCCAGATCTTCTGGTGATGTCAGAGGTCATGCTCAGGTAAACTCCCCTTGACCTCATAGCCATGTTGGAAGTCACACTCCATATGTAGGCCTGAAGGCTATAACTCAGGCCATGGGGAAGGTTAGGCATAAGCCAATCCCTTCAGGCAGCAGGGTAGGGGCCTGGGGCGATTGCCCACAGAAGTTAGCATCCTTGGTGATACCAGACAGTTTCTCTCTTTCTTTCTCTTTCTCCTCCTCTCTCTGCCTTGTGAGGATAGGTGTTTCCAACCCAGGAGGAGAGTCCTCCCCAGCCATGACTGTGAGGACATCCATGTGTGCGGTTTGAGCCCAAACTGAGGGATTTGGCTGTGTACCCCTGCACACATGCAGGGCTCACCTGGAACCAGCTGCAGAGGGTGGGGCGAGGCAGAGGGACAGACCTGGGGCTCCACCAGCCAGGCTGCAGAAGGGAGCTGCATCTGTTGCCAGCAGCTGGCGGGCTGGGGACTGTTCCAGGTGGAGGAAATGGCATATGCAAAGATGGGCAGGTGTACAATATCCAGTGACTGTGGCTGGTAGTTTGGGAGAAAGCATACAACTTGAGACTCTTTTGTATAGAATTCATCTCCCCCTGCTTTGGGGTCCTGTGCATGAGATGGAGTTTCTGTTTGGTGTCCGAGATTGTGTCACCAGGACTGGAAGTAGAAAACTTGAGGAGCCTTTCATTTTCAAGCCTGCTTAAAGTGAGAGGGGAGGTCACTCATGGGGGTGGACATTGTCACTATGAAGTCTCCTCTGTTTTATTACTGTCAGACAACAGCTGACAGCCCCTGTGTTGGGCATCAGGGACTTTTTCTCCAAGATGGCTGAGACTGACTTAGCAAGCAAACCTGGCTGCCACCCAAGGGGAGTCTGGGAGAGAAAGCCCCTCCCCACAAACAGAGCCTGCTGGGCCCTGCCCTAGCACAACAGGGACAAATGATGCAAGTAAGAGAGGTGCCTCTCTTTCTGGGGAGTTTCCCTTTGCTTTCATTTTAAAAGATCTTATTATTTTTTTTATTTGAAAGGCAGAGTTTGAGAGAGAGAAAGAGAGGGAGAGAGAGCTTCTATCTACTGATTTACTCCCTTAATAACCATAATGGCTGGAGCTAAGCCAATCCAAAGCCGGGAGCCAGGAGCTTCCTCTGGATCTCCCACACAGATGCATGGTCCCAAGGACTTAGTTCATCCTCTGCTGCTTTCGCAAGCCACTAGCACAGAGAGCTGGACTGGAAGTCGGGCAGCTGGAACATGAACCCTTGTTCCCGTGGCATGATGGTGCTGTAGGCAGAAGCTAAGCCTACTAAGCCACAGTGCTGCCCTTCTCATTACTTTTGAATCATTACTTTAAATCACTCACCCCTTTCCCTTACTCCAGATAGCTGAATTGTATGTACTTCCCGGTGACTGGAGATTTCAAATACAAAACCCTAAGTATTCATCCTGCCGTGGGAAACATTTAAACCTTTGCTCCCATCAATGGGCTTTTCCTCCTCAAAGAAAACACTGTCGGGCCCGGCACGATATGGCCTGGGAAAGCAGTCAAGGACGGCCCAAAGCCTTGGGACCCTGCACCTGTGTAGGAGACCCGGAAAGAAGTTCCTGGCTCTTGGCTTCAGATCGGCGCAGCACCGACCATTGCGGCTGCTTGGGGAGTGAACCATTGGACGGAAGATCTTCCTCTCTGTCTCTCCTCCGCTCTGTGCATCTGCCTTTCCAATAAAATAAATAAATTAAAAAAAAAAAAACTGTCATGGAAATCACTGCTTAAAACAGTGAGAATACAAATAGACTTTATTTGCAAATTGTTAAGATGCTCACTTGAGAACTCCCATGAATCCCAAAGCAAAAAATGAAGAGAATGATCCCCAACAGATGGAGCATCCAGCTTTTTTCTTTTTGGCCAGGGTTGCCCTTGGCCCTTGGGGAGTCCCCGGGGTGTGTGGTTGACAGTCACATACCACACACCCAGACCGTTGGCTGGGTGGCACTGTTTTAAGGCAGCCCTCCCACCTGTGCATAGGCTGAGTCTAGATTCCATCAGCTTCCCCACCCAGACGCCCTCAGAATGGGGGCTGGCAGGAGGAGGAGACTTTTGGGGGGGTATCCAGGGGAGTTTTGACTTTAAGAAAGAAAGTTCCCTTGAGCTTCCTAGATGTCTCGGTTATAAAACGCATGACTTTTTCCTTTGTAGTTAGCTGCTTTGTTGGATATAGAAGTGGATCAAGAGAAGGGAAAAGGAACCAAAGTCGTTCAAATGCATAAGAAGGCATTTGTCAGGAACTGGCACAGTTGGACGGAGGTGGGGTGCAAGTCTGAGCTTCCCGAATGTGGGGGGTCTGGGTGGGCTTCCTCTCTCCGGACCCCACTGAGATCTCGCCTTGCTGGGTGTTGATCCTGGAGCGGGCAGGAGATTGCTGTTGGCTGTAGTTATTTTAGTTTCTCAAGGCAATTCCTTTCTTGCAAATTACCCAGAAATCATGTGTTCATACTTGGGTATCAACGGGGCAGTTTCTGAGGTTCCTGCTCACACGCCTGCGAGGGGACTGGACCCTCCACCTGCTGGTATAGCTGTACCCCTTGCATCTCGCTGCAGTCGGGTGATCTCTGCAGGGAGCGGTGATCCTGTCTTTCTTCTTCCTGAAGGCAGGCGTTTGGGCTGCGAAGGAAGATTGGTCCCTGTAAGAGGCAGGACTACCATCTGGCTGTCCCAGGGCCTCTGGCTCTCTGCCTGCAGCCGCCCTGCAGTGTCACACTTGTTACTTTGACAGCAGATCATCCCATTTGGTCCTCAAGACAGTGGTTCACACTGGCTTCTCTCTGCTTGGAGAAATTCTATCATTGTGTTGGCTTGTTGTCCCCCACCTCTCATCCCAGTCTTTGATTGCTGTCTGTCTGTCTCCTTCTCTCTGATTCCTGGGGGTCCCACATCTGCCACCGAGAGCTGATGGGCCCTGAGCCGTATTTCAAAACATCCATCAGGACATTCTTGAGCGTGTTTGCAAACTACCCCTAATTCTGCAGGATTACCGGAGCTTGCAAACCACATTCTGCAGCGTCCCCTTGGCATTCCCACATCCTTCTGAAATGTCAGAGGGACCAGATTTCTCTTCATCCTAACGTTAAATATGATGAAGCATCTGGGGAGAGGGCTTAAGAAGCTCCTTTTGGTTTATCTTCTAAGATCTCAATGTAGGTTTCCATCATTGTTGGACATCAGGGAACAAACATAATTGTAGCTATTTTTCCCCTATTGTTCTTTTTAAAATAAATGAAACACTAAATCACCATTTGTCCAACTCTTAATTTATGCCAGGTGCGTCTCTGAGTACTTTGTCTTTCTTCGTTCCCTTTGTGCCTCTTACCAGCAGAGAGCTGGGAACCGTGAGTAGCCACAGTTTAGAGAGAGGAGACGTGGGGAACAGAGAGAAAGCGAGGTGCCCTTTATTAAGGATGGTGATTTCTGTTGATAATGAATTCATCTCAGAGCAATGGAGTTCTGGAGTCAGTTTGATCATCAGAATTCCTGTAGAAACTAGTTGCTGCATCCCAGGTTGATCCCACAGTGCCCTGGTGCGATTTTTAAGATAAATAAGCATGTGTTATGCTTACCTGTGATGCTATGCATATTGCAGAGAAAAAAAACCAATAAAATTCTTGGGGATTTGAAAGATTTATCATCTTTTTTTTTCTTTGTAGTGTTCTTTTTTTCCAGAAATGTTTATTTTTATTTGAATGGCAGAATCATAGAAAAAAGGAGAACTCTTCCAATCTGTTTGTTAACTACTTGGGTGACTACAGTGGGAGTCGGGACTCCCATTTGGGTGCAAGGGCTCACACACCTGGGCCATCCTCCACTGCTTTTCCAGGCCACAGTCAGGGACCTGGGTCAGAGGTGGAGCAGTTAGGATGTGAATTGGCGCCTATGTGGAATGCTGGCATTGCAGGCAGAGGCTTTACCCACTATACCACAGCATTAGACCCATACACCATCCTTTCAAAGCAGGACTAGGTAACCAAATTTCTGTGAAGGCTATTCGGACTTTTTTTTTTTTTTTTTGGACATTTTTAAAGCCATTTGTAGGCCATAGAAAATTCTCAACTCAGGCCCGGAGCGATAGCGTAGTGGTTAAGGTCCTTGCCTTAAATGCGCCAGGATCCCATATGGGCGCCGGTTCTAATCCCACAGCCCTGCTTCCCATCCACCTCACTGCCTGTGGCCTGGGACGACCCAAAGCCTTGGGACCCTGCACCCGCGTGGGAGACCCAGAGGAAGCTCCTGGCTTTGGACTGGCTCAGCTTCAGCTGTTGCAGCCACTTGGGGAATAAACCATAGTACGGAAGACCTTCCTCTCTGTCTCTCCTCCTCTCTGTGCATCTGCCTTTCCAATAAAAATAAATTAAAAAAAAAAAAAAAAGAAAATTCTCCACGCAAAAATCAGCCTGCTGTGAATATTTTGAGTTTTGAGTCCCATCTTGCAATTTGTCTTGGCAGGACCAGACCAAACGATTTTGTGGCCCTTGTATAGCTGGACGTTCCCCAACCCAGTAAAAGGAAAAGCATTCTTGCTCACTTTGGTATCTGATTGAAATGTAGCTTCCAGGTGCAGAAATGTAGAATTAACCGGATGGCTCTGGACAGCTAAAAAAGCTGGAACAAATTTAAATATTACTGAGACTGAAACCTCCTCCCCCAGAACATTTAAATTAGCAGCGTTCCTTTGATTGGATGGCTCGTGTGTGGTGGGAGCAGAATCATTGTACCTGGATGTATAGGATCCTCTGCTGGGATGACCCAGCCCTCCTGTCACTTCTCCTCCCCAACCCCCAAGTAGTTTCAGACATGGGTGTGGTCGCAAGCACCTAGAGAGGGTTTTCTGAGTCAGTCTGCAGGGGAACCCAGGAACAGGCACTTCTAACAAACTGCTGTACCCCGAGGACCACCTGTTGGGATCCAATGTAGTAGTCCAAACACCAGGAAGCTTTGTTCTCCAACATGAGGGAGCTTCAAAAAATTCATCATATGGCCTGGCGCGATGGCTAAGTGACTAAATCCTCGCCTTGTGTGTGCTAGGATCCCATATGGGCACCGGTTCATGCCCCAGCTGCTCCACTTCCCATCCAGCTTGCTGATCCTTACCTGCAGGAAAAGACCACCCTCTTCAGGTTTGAGTGTGGATATTAGAGTCCAGACTGAGGCCTCCAGAAGTGAGCAGGAAATGAATCCTTTGCGCTTTATTTTTGCCCTTTGGCTCAACTTCCTCGGATCCTGCTCAGATGTTGGATTTTTTTCCCAAAGAATTATTAATTTTTTTGAAAGGCAGAGTTATAAAGAGAAGGAAAGAGAAAGAGATCTTTTTTCTGTTGGTTCACTTCCCAAATGGCCACAGTGGCTGGAGTTGAGCTGATCTGAAACCAGAAGCCAGAAACTTCTTCCAGATCTCTCAAGTGGGTGCAGGGGCCCAACGACCTGGGCCATCATCTGCTGCTTTCCCAGATCCTAAGTAGGAAGCTGGATTGAAAGTGGAGCAACCAGGACTTGAACCAGTGCCCTTATGGGATTTTGGTGCTGCAGGTGGAGGATTAGCCTGACCTTGTTGCATGATGTACTAAGGCTCTGGAGTGTGAAGGTCGCAGGTCCAGTTTGCACATCAGTAACATGCTGGCCCTGGAAGAGCAGGTGTTCTGGAGCCAGTGGGTGGACACTGTGGACAGTGGCCTTGGAAGCCCATCCTCACTGCCCTGTATGGCATGGGGCAGCCTTGAGAGGCTGGGCACCACTCAGTGTCCCCTAACATCTTTTTGCCAGAGACACATTACAGCCATTGCATCTGTGTGTCCCAGGCCTCTTGGCAGAAATTCTGTGACACAGGGGCAGCCTCTGAGCTTTCCAAACTCCTACCAATCTCTAGGAAGCATCCAAAGTAAGGAACATTGAATTCTGCCCCAGAACTCCTTCGAAATGCATCATGGCACAGTTGCTTCTGGGACCTATCATCACTCCTGTTTCTCCTTCCTTCCTCCTGCCCCCTATGGGCTCTTTCAGCTTCCTTTGGTCCCGTTAGTATTCCTACTAAAGGGTCCGTGCCCCAGGTTTGCCACCCGGCAATTGTTCTCCAAATAAGTGTCTGCTCTGCTCGTCTCTTCCCATTGCATGCCGTGACTGCCTTCCTGACTTGCAACAGCAATGCACTGGATCTCCCACCAAGATCTTCTGTGCCCCCATTCTGTGCTGCTTCTGTTGATGTAGGTGAGATGCCCACTCCAAGCCTTTCATTCACCCCACATCTATCTGTATCTGGAGTAGACACACATAGAAGTGATCCACTTGCCTATGTGCTTGCCATGTTCATTCTTGTTTTCATTTCCTGGTTTACACTTTCTATTGCAGCATCCTCACATCCAACCAGCCAGACATACAGAAGCCCACTTTCTGTCTCTCTCTGTCTCTGTCTCTCTCTCACCTACACACACACACACACACACACACACAGAGTTGTCTCTGTTGTAAGGAGTTCAGTCTCCCCGCTGAACTCCTCTTGCGAACACAGGCAGTGTGGTCCAGCCTTTTCTTACTACCTGAGCCCTCCTCAATTGCTGATAAGGGCTATGCTTATTTGCTTGTGTGTTTCTGCCAGTGTCTCTTGCCCTATGCGGCACCTACGGCGTGCAGCCTCCCTGAACCCTCTTCTGTAACCTTGCCTGAGGAGGGCTGTCCAGCAAACTTTGGCGGTGTGGGTGTTTATATATCTGTCTCCGCAGTGAGCTCCAGAGGCAGGATCGAGCCTCGGTGGAGGTCTGAAATTTAAGAGTGAGCTGGAGCTTAACTCACGCGCTCTGGGATGTGTCAGGGCCTGGAATGCTGTCATTCAGGGGCGCCTCCACGGCCTTGGGCCTCCACGGCCTTGATTTCTGTCTGTCTCAGTTGGATTTGTTTTGACTGGAAGTTCTGTGGCATGTGTTTACAATGCAATCCCCCTCCCCTGGGTGTTTTTGAACACTTGGGACCTGGAGGCAGGCCGGCATTTGCATCCCTACCAGGAAATGTCTTCCAAATGATGTTAACTTGGCATGCTCAGCAACAGAAAAACCCTCCAGGAAGATGCTGCTGTTCTCTGCGCTGATGCTGGGCAGAAGCCGGGTAGCCCACCCAGAGCGTTCACAACCACCATGGAGACACCCGGGCCGGGAGCTGAGTGTCAGAGTCTGGCGATCAACATAAAATAAAAAACAATAAGGGCGAGAAAGAGAAACCCCTTCCCTCCCTCTGGCATGAGCAGTTTCTCTAGATCCAGGCAAAACTTTAGGGAACTTTTCTTTTGAGGGACTGAGGGGTAACTGGGCACCTAGTCAGGCTGGGACTGGCCCTGCCTTATGGGGCAGACCCTGTGACTTTTGCTCTGGCTTCCTTTAAATGCCACCTGCTATATACTATGCTTGAAAAACCACATCGTGACAAGACATGTTGGCAAGATCCCTAACGCTTACGAGGCTCTCCGTCTGTCATTTGGTCTGGGTTTCACTTTGGTTTGCTTGGTCTCTGCTTGCCCTAGTTGGTTCTGCCTACCTGGGACCAGAGTGTTGCAGATTTTTATATTCCAGATTTTGGATTTTGTGTGTATATACATAATGAGGTATCTTGGGACTGGGGCCAGGACCCAAACCTGATGTTCATTTGTGTTTCATGTTTACCTAAGCAGTGTTTTGAGGCTGCCTGGGTTTTGAGCACAACCCGTTACAGAGCCAGGGATGGAATGTTGCGCCAATAGTGTTGCAGTGGAGCTCACGGTTACTTGGTGTGTGGGTTTTGCATTGACGATGCTCGCTTTGTGCATCACTGAGAGAGAAGGGACACGACTTCCTCGCCTTCAAGGTGATGCTGAAAGTTCTGGAAAGATGATGAGGCTGAGGGCCTGTTGTGATCGGCATCAAGGTGTCTGCCCAGAGCTGTTGCCGAGCCTTTATCCTCCTCCTCCTGCTCCTGCTCCTCCCTCCTGCCCCCAGCCCCGGCACCTCCACTGGAGAGCCCCATTCTGGTCTCACACTTTGCTGTCTCTCCTTTCAGAGGTGTGAACATGTACGCCATGCTGACCGGGACCCTGCCCTTCACTGTGGAGCCTTTCAGCCTGAGGGCTTTGTACCAGAAGATGGTGGACAAAGAAATGAACCCCCTCCCCACCCAGCTCTCCACAGGTAACGCCTCTGGCTGCTTGCTCTGCATCTTTCTGTCCTGACTAGTTAGGGCCTGTTTTGAAGTGATTACAGCAGGCCCCTCATGTCCATGGGAGGATGTACCCCAAGGCCTTCCACTGATGCTTACAACCCAGAGGAGTGGACACATGCTGTGTCTTCTCCTAAGCATGTCTGCCTAGGATAGAGATCCATAGCAACTGCCTAACAAAGGAGAATCCATGTAACAAAATACCTAGTAAAGGTTACGTTATGCATTACTTCTGGAATTTTCCATTGAGTGTCTTTGGTTCATGGCTGGTCACAGGTAACTGAGACTGCATGGAGTGACATCATGGGGAGGGGTGGCTAGCGCAGCAGTGGTGCCTGGCTCTCCCAGGGTTTCAAGTGTCTTTCCTGTTGTAGACACCGTGTCTCAAGAGGTGGCTGGTTTCTTCCTCTCCCCACAGCTGCTCTTTCTACCCCACCTGCCACCTGCATTCTTACCTGTCCCATGATCACCCCCAATCCCTAACTTCCTCCTTCCTGCTTCTGGGCTGGACACAGCCCAGGGAGCTCTTGTGTTCTCCACTTGGAAAATAATTGTAGGCTTGATTGTTTGGGGACTTGGTCTGTTGCAGTGTTGACTTGGAGAAGCCTGGTATAGAATCACATGGCTATTATGTCTTCTCTGGTCAACTTACTGGGAAGAAATGCTAGTTGCATTCAGCTAGGCCTGTTCTTGGTTTGTTGAGTTTTTGAGCGTTTTGAGAAGGTTTTAAATACAACAGCGGTTCGGTGGCTTCATCACACTGAATCCTCAGCTGTGTTTGTAAAAGTTCTCTCGAACTTCAGCTGGCTCCTATTTCAGTAAACAGTTTGAATTAGGGTTTGGTTTCACAGCCAGTGAATTAGTACAATCTGATCTTTGGTTTGCAGTTCACTTTAGGTTCTTGGCCTTAGCTTGGCTTTGATAGTCATTTAATTGGTTCCTTAGAATAAACTCACTTTTACCAAGGTAAAGCTTTTGGCTAATATCTGTATCTACACACACCCACACTCACCCACCCATCCATACACACATGTGTATAGATAGATGTATATACACACATATGTGCATATGTATACATAGGTATATATACATGCATATGTATTTATATGTATTTAGCTTCAGTTTATGATGCTAGGCTAAACTCCAGCACTTTTTTTTTTTTACTACTGTCACACATTTTTCTCTTCATGTTATAAAGCATCAATGAGACTGACCTTGAATTTGTTCATTGAGTGAGATCCAGGTCATGCTTTCAGCTTTGTCTGGGAGGGCCACCTGCTGAGCAGGCATGCACAGTGTCCCTGGGAAGATAGGCACAGGACTCCTGCATGAGGGCCGTAGCTGGTGGAGTTGGGGATGCTGAATGGATTGCAGTAGTCAGGTCTTGGAACTTCCAGAACTACTGAGAGCGCGGGAAGCCCTGTGCAATGTGCTGCGTCCTTTGTTCACTTATTCTATATTCAATTTCATGCAATCATGCCATGTCTGTGTGCTGTGTGCCAGTAACGTGTGAGCATGTTCCAGGGGCCAGGAAGCCGAGAGAGGACAAACCACACACTCTTCTTCCTTACCAAGTTGGGGCATCAACGGACAAGCGATGAGCAGATAAATAAGTGTATGATGGTCAGTCGTATGAGTGTGATAATGGGGTACTGATTAAAGATTTTTAAAACAGTTAAAATTTAAAACTTTTTAAGAATTATATTGTGGCATAATTGTAAACTCACACACAGTTGCAAGGAAAAATAGAGACCCTCAGCCAGTTTCCCCAAATGGTAGAATACCACCACTAGATAATGAACATGGGTGAGCTCTGATGGTCTCATTCAGATGTCACAAGGTTCATGTGTGTGCTGGCATGGTTTAAGTTCTGTGCACCTGTGTCGTATGCGTGGATCTGTGTGATGTCCCCACTCTTTCACTCACACGCGCTGGGCGGCTGCTCCTGTGGATCTGCAGGCCACAGCCACCTTCTTCCTCCTGCTTTCCCTCTTCCTTGCCTCTGCCAACAGCTGCTGGGCTCCCCATCTCTGTACTCGTGGCATTTCAAGAATGCTATATCCTATGGCTCTTTGAAAAGTTGGTAGAAAATGGAATTAAAAGACAAGCTTGCTTTGGTGTGTAGAAATACATGCCTTTGGGCCCGGCGGCGTGGCCTAGCGGCTAAAGTCCTCGCCTTGAATGCGCCGGGATCCCATATGGGCGCCGGTTCTAATCCCGGCAGCTCCATTTCCCATCCAGCTCCCTGCTTGTGGCCTGGGAAAGCAGTCGAGGACGGCCCAATGCTTTGGGACCCTGCACCTGTGTGGGAGAGCCGGAAGAGGTTCCTGGTTCCCAGCTTCGGATCGGCACGCACCGGCCCGTTGCAGCTCACTTGGGGAGTGAATCATCGGACGGAAGATCTTCCTCTCTGTCTCTCCTCCTCTGTGTATATCTGACTTTGTAATAAAATAAATAAATCTTTAAAAAAAAAAAGAAATACATGCCTTTGAGGCGTCTTCAGAGAGGTCACCGGAAGTGTGTATTATGAAAACGCGAGGCAAGGGCTCCAACTTTCTGGTACCAAAAATAAAATTATCCCTTAATTCCAGGAACTTTATTTATTTATTTGAAAGGTAGAGTGATTGAGTGAAAGAGAAAGATGGTTCTCTGGCTGATTCACTGCCCAAATATCCACGACAGCCAGGGCTGAAGTCAGCTGCCGGGAGCCCCATCTGAGTCCCCAAGGGAAGTGACAGGAACCCAAGTGTTTGGACCAGCATCCAGAACTTTCCAGGTGCATTAGCAGGGAGCAGGAGAAGTGTGAAGGAGTCAGGACTTGGCTCAAGCATTCAGATAGGGAATGTGGGCTCTTACTCACAGTGCCCCAGCACCCAGCCCTCTGGGCTATTTGAAAACTCCATAGAACCCAACCCTCGCAGGCTGCACTCAGTACCTTAGCAGGGAGCAGGAGAAGTGTGGAGCAGTCAGGCCTTGGCTCAAGCACTCAGATAGGGAACGTGGGCTCTAACTCACAGTGCCCTAGCACCCAGCCCTCTGGGCTGTTTGAAGTGCTCGGTAGAAGCCAACCTTCGCAGGCTGCACTCGGTGGTTTCTCAATGGTGAAAATAAACGTACCTCTAAGACATGAAAGTACCCTTTGAGACACTGGAAAGCATTCTAAAGGCAATTCCAAGGGAGGACTGTTAAAAATGTCCCCTGGGCGTGCCAGCACCCTTGGAACCAGCAGCCAGCTGACCTCACAGCGCTCCAGTTGGCGGTTCTCCTTCACCCATCAGCTCAGAAGGTGCTGCTTAAGGCTGTTCAAGCCCACATTCCTGCAGCCTGGTGCTGTCTTGACTTGGCAAAGTGTGAATCGTATCTCTAGACCTGCCTTCCCAGGGAAGGCATCTAGTATCCTGCTCTCTCTCTCGCTCTCTCTCTCTCTCTCTGTCTCTTTTCCGCAGTGAAGCTGGGACAATGGAACTCTGTCTTCTCCATTCAGCCTTTAGGCCTTTGATCCTCTGTGCCAGGCAGCACAGGCGATGCTGGTGCATGGCAGGGGTTCCCAGGTGGGGATCCAGGCTGCTGACCTAGTGCAGGAGGCGAGCTGCACTAGGGGGAGCCTGGGACATCCTTTTTGTCTCTAGCCTGAGTGGCACCTGCTGTGCCTGGGATGCCTGGTGTCACCCCACTGGCTGTATCTACCTGAGCACCGCTTTGAGCCCCAATGACATCATCCATGCACAACTGAAAATGCTAGTAACCAGAATTGCTGTTGTTGGAGTGACCGTGTGTAGTTGCTTTCCGTGTTGTAGTTACACAGCCCAGCAAAGGAGCCACAGTCACTCCCAACTTCCCTGCGAGGACCCTGGGTCTGAGTCTGTGTAACTAGAAACTGGAATCTCCCAGTGTACCGGGCACTTCTGGACCTTTCCTTGGTTTGTTGAGTATAAAAAGTGACCTCGCGCTCCAGGGCTTGGGATATTTGCTCTTGCACCTGTGACTGCAAAGGCATGGGTAATGTCAGCGTCATTGGAAAGAGGCCAATTTTCCTGTGTTCTTGAACACACATCTTTATTCACTTGATTCTCAGTCCTACTTGTAATGATCACATCTGCTCTATTCCAATACAAAGGAATTATTATTATACTCAATTTGCTTTTAAAAACCTATGGCATTTCCCTTGGGAGTCTGTGGGACTTTCTTCCATAGAGTCAGTCCTCCCTTGAGTCGGCTGTGGGGGACCCTTCGGTTCTTTCTGCTAGACAGCTTCCCCTGATGCATGTTGGCACTTGCACATGGCAGGGGGGCAGAATGCCTCCCCGGCTGAGGAATTCCTCACTCTCTCAGCTTCCGCTCTCATGGCTGGGAGTGACAGCCTGTCTGGTGCACTGGACAAGGTTATTCCACATCAGCCAGGCTGCAGGCCTTGGATGCACCCATGGGATGCTGAAGGAAGACCCTAGGCCTTGACCCGGGGCTGCTAGGTATTTCCCCGAAAGCTCAACTGAGTCAGGTTATCAGAGTTCCTTAGCCCAGCAGACGATAGCTTCGGGTGAGCCTAACTTCCAAGTCCAAGGGCTCCATCTGTCACCTGTGCCTTTCCCCTGAGCATGCAGTGTTCCGGTGCTCAGCCATGACATTCCAGGGCTCGGGAAGGACAGGGGTTTGCACTGCAGGACCGTGGACACGTGTCCATGGCCCCAGTGGTCAGCCTGGTTCTGAAGGCGGAGAGGGTTAGTACAGAAGACAACATGCCACCACATCATGCTCAGAGTGCCTCCCCCACCCCACCCCTTTTCTCTCAGAGATTCAGTGTTTGCGGGGGCCCTTCCACAAACCCCGGAGAGCTCTTACGATGTCCTCAGAGTGCCTTTTGGTGAGCGATGCTATGTTTGTGACGTCCAAAGACCATAAAATTTTCCAGGAGAGAGCTGAACTAAAATTACTTGTGTTCCTTAGCAGTTTGTGAAGACGCAGAGCACTTGGTTGTGAAAATGGAGCAGAAATGCACCTTTGGTTTGTCTCCCACTCTCCTGGCTAATTATCCTCTGAAAAGCCCCCTGGGCGGGGGTTCCAGAGCGGCCTGCAGGTCCTTTGTGTTGCAGGTCACCCAGCAGGCTTCCTTTCTTGGATGTTTCTTTCTTTTGGCCCCCTAAATGCCCCTAGGTAAGATCCCAGTGGGTGCAGAGCACAGGTTTCGCAGGAAAGAAGATAGCTTCCAAAAAGAGGAGGCTCTTTTTATGGAGGTCTGTTTGGTTTTCAGGCCTTTGGGAGGGCATTCTAGGCAAGTTTTATTTGGAGATCCAGCCACGGAGCTTACAGTGCTAAACATATCTCGTGACTGTGACAGCTTCTGCATGTGTATTTTTATCCACTTCATTTGTTGTCATTTTTTAAACAATTTTTTTTCATCTATTTCAAAGGCAGAGAGAGAGAATGCACGAGAGAGGGAGATAGAGAGAGAGAAAGGAAGATAGAGATGTATGTATCTGTTGGTTTACTCTTCAGATGGCCAGGGCTGGGCCAGACCAAAGCTGGGACCTCAGAACTCAATGCAGGCATCCCACAGGGCTAACAGAGACCTTGAGTGCTTGAGCAGGCACCTGCTGCTGTCTCCCAGAGTGTGCACGAACAGGAAGCTGGAACTGAGAGCGAACCCAGGCACTCATGTTTGGGATGTTAGTGTCCCAGGCTGTGTCTTAACTGTGGCACCAAATACCCAACCCTAACCTCTACAGCCTTAATGAGGAGTGACCTGTTCCTGACCCCAGTTATTGCATGCAAACCCACACTGTTAGAGGTCCTCGGTGGCATAACCCAGCCGAAGGTAGTTTCTCTTAAGTTGATTCTGGCGTCAACACTGGCTTCTGTTTGGATGGCCTTGCTGGCATCCTGCAGAGGACGGGCTGACAAAATGCCCATCTTCCTTTAAAGAGCAATATTAAAGTGACAACCTAAAGCCTGCAGAAAGTGAGGATTTTTTTCTTTATGGCTTTCCTCACTATGCCAGATTTTTAGCAAATTGAAAAACAGCTTTAGAGGGAGCGATAGAAACATTGGGACCGTGCAGCATCTGATTATTTTTCAGGATTTATTCTGTGGTATATTGGAAATTGGATATCCTGCAGAAAACTACATAAAAGATTTGTTTTAGACGGCCAAGACATTGCATGAACGTGCTGTGAAATGAGGTGTAAACAGCACAGTTCATGGTGCCATGCGCAACTGCGACGGGGTTTTTGCATTTTGAAGCATCCCCTGGCACCCGTGTCCATGTATGTGGTCTCACGCCGAGCAGGTGTGCAGCCTGTGACCTGCCTGCGTGTGATACAAATATTTTACACCCATGTGCTATTGTCTGAATTGTTACAATCACAAAATGCAAATGTTCTGTTTCAAGGTGAACTGGTTTCCTACCTCTGGTTGATCTCTCTCTCTCTGTCTCACTGCGACTTATTTATTTTTACTGCAAAGGAAGATTTTCAGAGAGAAGGAGAGATGGAGAGAAAGAGCTTCCATCTGCTAGTTCACTCCCCAGATGGCTGCAACAGGCAGAGCTGAGTTGAAGCCAGGAGCCTTTTCCAGGTTTCCCACAGGGATACTGGGGCCTACCAGCTGCTTTCCCAGGCTACAAGCAGGGAATGGGATAGGAAGTGGAGCTCCGAGGGCATGAACTAGTGCCCATATGGGATCCTGGCACTTGTAGGGGGAGGATTAACCTGTTGAGCCATTGTGCCAGATCCTGGTACGTGAGTTGATAGCTGGTATACTGTAAACGTTTGCTCAATGAAAGAAGACCCAGGACATTAAAAAAATTATATATATATATATATATATAATTTTAAAAATTTTATATATATATAAATATAAATTTATATATATTTGCCTGAAATAGAAGAAAAGGGGCTACAAGGATTTTTTAGTTTTCCCTATAGCATCTCACATCCTCTCCTTATATATCAACTCCAGCACGACTGTCTCCGCATACACTGTGTCCGGGGTCACCAAAGCTAGGACCTGGTAGGTGACACACAGTAGGAATGTGTGGCTTGTGGGCACTTAGTACATAATCTAGGAGCTTAAAATGTGAGTGCTGACCCCCAACAAGAACAGGTGACTCGCGGTCAGCACATTAGGCCGCTGGGCTTGGTGGTCAGCCTGGGGCCCCCTGGGCGCCTCTCTGCTTTACAGGGTTTGGGGAGGAAGTGGGTGGCCATGGAGAATGACTTGGACAGAGGGAACCAAGAACAGGACATCCCCGCTTCCGGTGCCTGTGGGGGACCCGTGGTGAAAGCCAACTAGGAGGTACGGTTTCCAAGCCTGCCCCGTCTGGCCTTACCTGAGGGCTTAGCAGCTGTCAGTCCTTGAGAAGAAGCACCTGCTGTGAGCTTTCTTTCCTCTCTCCAAGCCCGTGACCAGAGCATCTCTGTGGCTCACCACCCACAATAAGGAAAACCACACAGGTTGTATTGGGGTTCGCAGGGCTTGGGCTGATCCAAACCAGTTCTTGTTTCAACATGAGGTGATAATATTGCTTCGACTGAAATGCTGGAACTCTTTGGACCTGTAAACAGAGGAGGAAATGGGTTTTGTTTGTTTTAGATTTATTTATTTTTATTGGAAAGTCAGATATACAGAGAGGAGGAGAAACAAAGAGGAAGATTCTCCGTCTGATGACTCACTCCTCAGGTGGCCGCAGTGGATGGAACTGAGCTGATCCAAAGCCTGGAGCCAGGAGCCTCCTCCAGGTCTCCCATGTGGGCACAGGATCCTGAGGCCCTGGGCCGTCCCCGACTGCCCTCCTAAGCCATAAGCAAGAAGCTGGTTGGGAAGCAGGGCTGCTGGGACCAGAACCGGCACCAATATGGGATCCCGACATGTGCAAGGCGAGGACTTTAGCCACTAGGGTACTGCACTGGGCCCAGAAATGGGATTTAAAATCCCCACCTGACTTCTTTAGCCAGGCTATGTCCCAGAAAGTCCAAGGGTAGGTTAGAAGGGACGGAGAGTGGCTGCCCTGGGTATCCCCGTGTCCAACCTGCTATGTGCTCTTGGCCCAATGTCTTCCAGGAGCCATCAATTTTCTGCGCTCGCTCCTGGAACCGGATCCTGTGAAGAGGCCCAATATTCAACAGGCACTGGCCAATCGCTGGCTCAATGAGAATTACACAGGCAAAGTGCCCTGCACCATCACCTATCCCAACAGGTAAGAGGATCCTCTCCCTGGCCAGGGGGCGCTCATTCTGTAGGCGGGCACCTTTGCTCCTCAAGGAAGCTGGGCAAGATTCCAGGAAAGCCATGCCTTCTCTCAGCTGCCTCTCATGTAGCAGTGTGGACGGGGCCTCCCCAGGTGGCTGTGCAGTGGGGTGCCCGACAGAAGAGAGTAGAGGCCAAAGTCTAGGCCACACACCCTGGGCGTGCCTTGCTTTGAGGGGCTCCTCTGAGTTTATGGGAAGGAACTATGTATAAAAGCTGTGGCCAGTGAGTGTGTGTGCGCACACGCCTGTGCCTACATACATGTAAGTGTTCATACATATGTCTGTACATACAAACATCACATGTCTGGGTGTGTATGTGTATGTGTCTATTTCTGTCAAGTATATTTGCGTGCATGTTAGCGAATTTGTGTGTGCCTGCATTTATGTGTGTGTGTGTGAGTTTGTGTCTTGGTATGTTTGTGAGTGTATGTGTTTGTGCATGTAAGAGTATATGTCAGGTGGGATGATACTCTGCTGGCTCTGTCATCAGACCAGAGAGGGTATACCTAAGAAGCCGTTGAACTTGACGGGACAATAAGATGCTGGACTCTATGTTTGGTATACGCTTGCAATGGGGAAATCTCAACTGAACTTGAGCTGTGGTTATGCAACAAGGTGGAGGAATCCACCATGGTGGGAGGGTTTGGGGAGGGGTGGGGAGAACCCAAGTATCTATGTAACTGTGTCACATAATACAATGTAATTACTGAAGTTAAATAATAAATAATTAAAAAAAAAAAAAAAAAAGAGTATATGTCAGGGTCTGCCTGTGTTGATATGTGTTTTTTGGTGTGTGAATTTGTGTATGTCAGCATATGTCTGCATTTGCAAATGTGTCTGTGTCTTGGGTGTGTGTATGTGTGTGTGAGTGTGTATGCCTGGTCTGTCTGCATTTGCGTGTGTGTGTGTGTGGTGACCTATGACTTCACCTGCCAATGACATCAGGCAGAACCCCCTGATTCCCCCGCCCACTCCTTCCCCACACCTTGGGCTCTACTGCCATTCTGCTTTGATAGAGTGGGGCAGACGGAAGGGGCCAGGAACTGTGGGCTTCAGGCTGCGTCTCTGTGGGTTGGACTCTGAGAGTTGCTCTTCCAGACAGGACTCCCTGGCCCCAGGATGCGGCTACCCACCCTGTCCATGCTGCAGAGAGAAGGCGTTTCCCATCCTTCCGGGTCCCAACTCAATGGATTGTGTCTTCCTTTGTCCCTTTCACGTGGGCATGGAGACCACCTGGTTCAGTGCCTTCTGGGCCAGGTCCCCTTTTCTTCTTCCTGCAGGCTGACGGGGAGGAGGTGGAGGGCTGCTGCGCATTTGAGCTGGCTCCGAGTGGGTAGGAGCAAAACACTGACTAGGAGACGCACAGAAGAGTGAGAAGCCAGGGAAGGGAACGTCCTGTGTGGTTGCTTTTCCGGATTGCCCGAGATGGTGCAGAGGCCTTCCACAGGGAGTGCTGTCTGGGCGGGAGGTCCCACACCACGCAAGCACTGAGGGTCTGCATCCATGGCCTGGACTGGGTTCACACCCGTGGCGCTGGAGAAGATTGGTTTCTCTCCGTTGTACTCCAGAATTCCAGTATTTGATTCACAGGACGTAATGGGAGCCAGCTCAGGCTGACCTAACTTCCCCAGGGAGCCTGCAGATTGATGACTTTGGCCACTAGCAGACACAATGAGGGCTTGTGTCTGAAACAGACACCAGGTGACACAGAAAGCTGAGCTGAGGGCCGTGCCTCCTACCCGGCGTACCTGATGGGGTGTGGCTCACAGGTGCACACGCTGCGAAGGAAACAGGCTGTGGGGACCCTGATGGGAGCCGCCGCCCTCTGAGTGGGTGTCATCTGTCTGTCAGACGTGGACATTGCTGCTAAGGGAAGTAGCACCGTGTCAGAAGCACACAGGTTGCGTCATCAGGTCGTGACATCTGGTGGTGTCGCTTCCGCCTGGGTTATAGACAGGTGGAAACTTACATTCTGATGCCTGGGCTGCTTTTGCCAGGTTCCACATTTGCACTTGGTAACCAGTGTACCGGCCGCTTAGGTGCTGAGGGAAGGGCCAGTGAGAATGCAGATAATCTTTTAACTTCAAGGAAGCTGCAGGTTTGTTTCTGTGGAAGGCTCGTGATTTGTTGTGCAAGAGAGGCAAATCGTGTTCAGACTTCTGAGCTGTTGGGTGAGGCCCAAGTGGTCACAGTCTTTATTCTGATAGCAAAAAAACACTTGTTCAAAAATTTACATATTTGATCATTTTTCTGGGTTTGCCAGTACATTGACGAAACAAAAGAATTTCTAATCAGAAAAGAGTATGTTTTCTTCTTTTTCATTTGAATATTTTTGGAAAGGTATATTTTACAGAGAGAAGGAAAGAGAGAGATCTTCCATCTGTTGCTTCACTCCCCAAACGGCTGCAGTGGTTGGAGCTAAACCAAACCAAAGCCAGGACTCCGGAACTTCTTCCTGGTCTCGTGTGTGGGTACTGTGGCCTAAGGCCTTGGGCAATCCTCATTCGCTCTCTCAGGCAGAGAGCTGGATCATAAGTGGAGCCCATGAACCAGTGTCCATATGGAGTGCTGGCACCACATGGTGGAGTATTAGCCTCCTGTGCCACCATATTGGCCCCAAGAGAGAAATATTTTCTTTATGCTTTATGATTTCCCCATACAGCCAGTGCCAGATTTAATTACTGTAGTTGTTATTGATATATTTCCTTTTGAGAAAATAGAGAAAATAAAATCCCTGTGTTTTATACCATCCTCCTGTTGTGATACCCTCTGGCCCCCATGGGTTGCTGCCCAGCAGGCAAGCAGCACATAGCTGTAGAAACCAATGTTTGGGATAAATGTCTGTGCTGGCCAGACAGCTGGGTGCCTGGCTCTGGACCCTGGGTTAAGTGTGGTTGTCTCCACAGAGCCCAGTCAGGGGCCAGGTGGTAGGGAGGAGGATTAGAATTAGCCCATAGGGATGCAAATGTGGTAGTGACGTGATTTTACTTAGTTGCAGTTATTTGCAGTGTCCTGGAACCATGTTGTCAGTCTCTAATTATTCCAGATGTGCAGAAGTAATGGGAGTTCGCAAGTAGTTGTAGAAACCATGTGTGTAAAGTGTTCCTGGGAAATTTTTTAATTTTTTAAAAATTTTTTAGAAATTTTATTTATTTTATTGAAAAGGCAGATGTACAGAGAGGAGGAGAGACAGAGAGGAAGACCTTCCGTCCGATGATTCACTCCCCTAGTGGCAGCAACGGCTGATCTGAAGCCAGGAGCCAGGAACTTCTTTCTGGGTCTCCGACGCGGGTGCAGGGTCCCAAGGCCTTTGGCCGTTCTCTACTGCTTTCCCAGGCCACAAGCAGGGAGCTGGATGGGAAGTGGGGCTGCCGGGATTAGAACCGGCGCCCATATGGGATCCCGGCGCATTCAAGGCGAGGACCTTAACCATTACGCTACCCCGCCGAGCCCTCCTAGGAAATTTTTAAATCACCCATCTCTCCGTCAAGAGTGGCCGACCACCTGTGCTGTGGCAGAGTGTTCCTGTTTTTGGAGACATCAGACGTATCAGGCAGAGGTGGGGTGTCTGTTGCTCACTTCCCAACCCTGGCTGGCCCTTACCCAGGAACCCACACTCTCGGTGCACCTGCTCTTGGCAAAGAGTGTGACCACTGGAGTGTCATTGTGATCTGATTGGCCAGAAACTGGATCATATCGTCTGATTGGTCAGGGGTGAAACCATAGGTGTGCTCTGATTGGCCAAGGGGTGAATCCATGGCGTGGTCTGATTGGCCAGAGACTTGATCTTAGGTGAGATGTAATTAGCAAAGGGCAGGGCCACACTCACGCTGCAGTTGGGTCTTTTTCCAACAGCTATACCTTCTATGCTAATCCAAGTCATTTTTTTTTAAAGTAACATATCATTAATGCATTTTACACTGGTCATCCAATCTCCTTCCCATTCGTCCTCTCGAGTGTAATTTTGTAGCAAACAGGAGTGAAGAAGTGTAGGTTCATTTGATTTTTTATTTTCAGGACAGGAGAGTCCAGGCTGCTGAAGGGAGAGCCATCTGCCCCATAGGTGGCAGGCGATGGTCGGGGTGGGGAGAACTTAACTTCCTGGCACCCCATGCCCTGGCCCTGTGACCGGGCAAATTCGCCTCCTTGTCATTGTCACGATGGGGTCATACCCTGGAGTTTCTTTGCAAAGGGCCCCATTTGGATCCCTGCCAACCACCCCACTACCCACACACAATCTCCCTTGGGATCCTGTGATGGTTGACTGGGTCTCTAGCCTCTCAGTGTGGCTTTGGAGAGGCAGTGATGGTGAGGGCTTGGTCCTGGAGCCTGGGCCAAGCTGCCCAGGTGTGAGCTCGGGGACTGCCCCTTCCTGCCCCAGTGCTTCTGAGGGAAGATTCCGTTTCTCCACCTGCAGAACGGGGCTACTGCTGGTACCCACTGATAGCACTGGCAGGAGGACTGCATGGGTTTCAGTCTCTTACCGCCCCTGAAATGTAAACTGCTAAGTGGTGATGAGTGAATGAATGAATTGAATGAATATTTCTTTCACCCGGGTGCCCCTGAGAGTGCTGCCCATTCCAGCAGTACCTCGGACCCCTTGTGTGTGTGGACTTGGGAGCTCCCTGTAACTATGGTTGGCACCTGCGCAGTAGCCAAAAAACTTGCTCTCCCGCCCTGGGGACTCCACCTGCACGGCAGCACGCACACTCAGAAAATACTGTCCCGTTATAAAGCAATAGAGGTTTGTGTTAGAGTTTGTGTTAGAGGCAACCAGCAAAGGAGCGTGCGCGAGCCAGGGCTGTGCCGTCTTGGCCGTGAGCCTCGCTGGGACCGTGGAGCGGTAACTTCCTGTCTCTCGGCCCCGGCAGGATTTCTCTGGAAGACCTGAGCCCCAGCGTGGTGCTGCACATGACCGAGAAGCTGGGCTACAAGAACAGCGACGTCATCAACACTGTGCTTTCCAACCGGGCCTGCCACATCCTCGCCATCTACTTCCTCTTGAACAAGAAACTCGAGCGCTATCTGTCAGGGGTAAGCTGGACTGGGAGGGAGTTCTCTCTTTTTCCTGTGGTGGAAAAAAAAAAAACATACACAACAAAATAGCTCTGAGATCCTCCAGGGTGTCTTGCTAGCTGACACTTAATCACCCAGCTAAGGTGAGACTTAGTTTCCAGAAGGTGGTTAAAGTGGCAGCAAAACCTGCTTCTCAGGTAGCGATCTTTCTGGAACATTCTCCCACAGAGGGAGGTCTATTGTGAGGGCTGCAAGCCTCTTTTGCCCTCAGCCTCCGTGCTGTCTTTTGAATGTGCTTGCATCTCTAAGCTCTGGGGACTGTTGGTCATATTCAGCTCTAAAGGTTGGCACGCCAGGTGGGTGTCTGGCACAATAGTTAGGACGTAGCTTGGGGTGTCCATTAGGGTGCCAGGGTCCCATGGCTGCTGATGAGCCGGATACTTGGCCCATGCCATCCACGGGGAAGCTGTGCGTGGAGTTCTGAGCTCTGGGATTTACCCCGGTCCAGTCCCAAATGTTGTAGGTATTTGGGGAGTAAGCCAGTATATGGAAACTTTATGTCTATCTGTCTTTATAATAAATTAAGAAGCTAAAAAAAAAGTGCAGAATATAAAAAGCCACTATTTGCATTGACATCCTCAGGTTAAAACCAACTAACAAACAAAAATCCAAGATGCAAGGCCAGCACTGTGGTGGGACAGATTCATCCGCGTCCCGTTCAGCCTGTGGGTGGGAAGGTTTGTGCTGATGTGTGAGCACAGGTGGGAGTTCTGCAGCATAGGGTGGGCAGTGGTATCCCGACATCCTGTCCCCATTGTCGTTCTGCTCACACACAGTTCCTGTGTACCTGGCAAGGGGAGTCAGCATGCCCCCAGAACTGTCTGGTGTTGACGGAATCATCTTTTTCAAAATGCATTCTGCAGAGAACTCCGGGCTCTTGGTCTGTCTTCTGTGGATGTTATTGAATTCCACGGAGTACGTACTTTATACAGAATAGAGGCTTGTCTGCCTTGTGGTGCTGGAGGCTGAAAGTTGAAGAGCTTGGTGCCGGCACCTGCTCAGGCCTACTGGGAAGGACCTCCTTACTGCATCAGAACGTGACAGAAGGCAAGAGAAAGCTAGAGAAACAAAGGTGCAGTTTGAAGGAGGCATAGAGGTCTTGCATCTGCTGGTTCATTCCCCGGGTGCTCGAATTAGCTGGGAATAAACCATGCTGCAACCAGGAGCCTGGAACTCCACCCCAGGTCTCCAGTGTGGGGACCCATGTATGTGAGCCTTCACCTGCTTCCTCCCAGAAAGCTGGGAATGGAAACAGAGCCAGGACTGCAAGCCAGGGACCCTGACTGGGGCTGTGGACCCCTCCCCAAGTGACACCCGAACTGCTAGACCACACACCTTTCTTGGAACCTGCTTTCTTCACCACCCACACATACTCGCAAAAATAAATCCACTCCCTAGAAGACTAAGTTCTTATAGAATGACTTTAATCCATTTGCCAAGAGTCCTCATGACCTGATGACCTCTCATTAGCCTCATCAGCCCTGCTATATTGAGGATTCAGTTTCCCATATCTGGCCTTTTGAGGAGTGATTTGAAATTGCACACCTGGAGCAAAGACTGAACCATTCTGCATACAGCTACACCTGCTTCTGCCCAGAACAGTGGGTACTGATCAGATAGAACTGGAAGTCAGCCAGTGAAATGCAGAATTGGCAGGAAGCTCATCTGAAACCTGGTTGACTATCCACTTGCATGACCTTGTTTGTGACCTTGGCCCTATGGACCTTGTACCTGGAAATGGGATCATAATGTCATTGTTGCCGCTAGGAAGACAATGTGGAATCCAGAACTTGAGGACAACATCTGGAGGTTTTTTTCAGAGCTATTCAAAGTCACATGATAGTCCGACTCAGTGTATTACACAACTTGCCAGATAACAGGCTTTGGGAGGGGCTGGCATTGTGGCATAGTGTGTTAAGGCGCTGCTTGTGATGCCAGCATCCTTCATGTCCTGATGCTCGACTTCCTGGTCTGGCTCTATGCTGATACACCTAGGAAAGCGGCAGAAGTTGGCCCAAGGACTTGGGTCCCTACCACTCAAGTGGGGGAACCGTCTGAAGTTACTGACTCCTGCCTTCAGCCTGACCCTGCTGCAGCCAATTAGGAAGCTAATAATGAAAGAACTTTCTCTCTCTCTTCCTGCCTCTGTAGTTCTGTCTTTCAAATAAATAGTTATAAAAAAAAACTTTTTTGAGATTTCTGGATTAGAAAAAAATTATGACAATCCACCTGCAGTGGAGGCGGAGATGTTCTCCCTGCTGTGTGGTAGAAATGAACAAATGACCCCCGGGGACAAGATGGGCAGGGTTTGTCTGATGTTAGCAAACAGGTTCAGTCAACATCTAGAAACCATCGACGACCATTTGTGAAAGCTAGTTAGATTTGTTCAGCTGTCAGGGTAGAAGTCCAGATGTTTCTAGAAGCTGATTCAGCTTTGGCTGTTTGCTAGATTTTGCTTCAGCAGAAAATTCTCCGCAGCACTTTTTTTTTTCTTGGTGAGCTACCAAAGGAAAGATGTGAGTGGACACATTTTCAGAAGTGAAAGATTTTGAAAATACGAAGTGTTAATCCCGCCATGAGGGTGGGTGATCGCCTTCCCTTCCCTAAGACACCCTTCCTCGCCCCCACCCCCCGTAAGAGGGTCTGCTTCATCTCCGTGCTGCCATGTGTGTTGGGGTGCCCAGCTTCCAGCACTGGGAACCTTTGGAGAAAGCACTTAAGCCATGGTTTGTGTTCAGAATGTGGCAAGGAGAGATCACACCACACAACCGCTCTCTGTTGTCATCCTGAGCAACTTCAGAGATGTCCTGGCCTTGAAGCTGCTTCTCGTTTTTCTTGTGTAGGATCCTACATTGTGGATTTCTTTCTTATTCTTGTAAATTCTTAAATAAATTCGTGCCTAAATTAGTAGGCGTCTGCTGCCGACTTTCTCACGGACAGGGGGTTCCAGGCCATGCCCTGGGTGACAGCGCTGCTTAGCCCTTAAATGGATCTCACGTATAAGAGGGTCAGTACCCTGATTTTCTGTTTCGAGTGAGAAATGTTCCAAAGACTAGTTTTTGCCGCATGTTTCTATGAAGCATCAGATGAACAATTTCTCACGTTCGGTGAGTAATATTGCTGCTTTCTTCAGTTGAAGTTCAGCAATCATCCTGATAGGACCAGTTCTTTGGGTGCTGAGCAAGTAAGGGAGAGGGAATCTGGTTTTCTGGGCAGTCTCTCACAGTCCCGTCTACGCTCGGGGTTAGGCATTTTCCTCTTCCAGGATGTTGGAAAGCAAGTTCAGTCTCCAGCCAGGGAGATGTCTGAAGCCCCTGCTGAGTTCTGACTTGTCTGGGTGTCTTGCCATCTGCTGCATGTCTGCTGCTCCGCTCTGCCTGGCACCAGGCTTCCAAGCCAAGTGTGGAGAACATTCGGTGGAAGCTCAGTGCTCCAGTGGAAGCCGGGGCGGGTTTTATTTTCCTGTGTCTGTCCTGCATTTACCTCTTTGCAGCCATAGGATGCGCCTGGGCTGAGAACCCATATCTCTGACCAGTGGCTTTTTTCCACCGGAGGGAGTGTGTCTCTGCAGGTGGCCACAGCTGGTCTGCTTAGGTTGTCTGCTGACAACCTGCAGTATGATGTTGAAATCCAACCTAAGGAACCTCACAATAAGTGGTGTATTTGTTCCTCATCATTTTTTCCCTTTTCTTTCTGTTTCCCCTCCTTAAAATCCAAGAAACAGAGTGTTTTAAGTTGGAAACTGTAAGGACATGCCTTAACCATGTGTTGTTGAGAAATGAGTGAACTGGCTTTATTTTCTCTCTCTCCAGACAGCCCTGCAGCTCAGGTATAGCTGTCCATCTTCCATAAGCTGTGTTATGAGTTGCTGTGGCTTTTGTTTGGTGGCATATGTGTTGTGTGCCTGTGCCCATGTGGCGTTTTAAAATAAGCTAGCAAGCAAGATCCATAGCCTATCTGATGGCTCAATAAAGTAAGTTCTTTCTTGCTCACCTGTTTGGTGTTTACCTTTTTTTCCAGGTGTATTTATTTATTTGGAAGTCAGAATTACAGACAGATGGGGCAAGAAGAGAGAGATTGAGAGAGAGAGAAAGATCTTCCATCCACTAATCCACTGCCCAAATGGTCACAACTGCCAGGGCTGAGCAAGGCCAAAGCCAGAAGCTAGGAGCTTCTTCCGGGTCTCCCATGTAGGTAGCAGAGGCCCATATGAGATGCCAGCATTGCAAACCGTGGTTTACCCACTGTGTCACAGAGCTGGTCCCCGCTTTCATGTCTTAGAACAAATCCCCATTGCATAGGTAAAAAGAACTGAGGCCCAGCGGGGAGCAATAACTGGCCATGGTCAGCTGGCCCTTTTCTGGCAGCACCATAACAGAAGTAGGGCTCTCCCGTGCTGTAGGCTGTGCAGGTATACGTGCCTATGTTGCGATTCACCAGTGTGCCAGCCTTTTTCCTGCACTTGATCAGCCAGTGCTGGTTTAAAAGTTAATGACTGTTTAATGGATGGATGTCTCTATTTGCTGAGAGTTTGGCTGTACTTTTTCCTCTTTTCCCTGGCAGAAATCCGACCTCCAGGACAGCGTCTGCTACAAGACCCAGCTCTACCAGATAGAGAAGTGCAGGGCAGCCACGGAGCCCTATGAGGTGAGTGAGCCTGGCCACGAAAGCAGAGCGTGGCCTGCAGGGAGGGGTACGCTGGGGTGGAGACGCCATTGCAAATGCCAACCAGGGAGGGTCCTGACCCAACAGGGCCTGAGCAGGGTGCAGCTGAACTACAGGCCATGCCTGGGCTGTCATAGGGATGGCAGGAGGACAGGGTAGTGTGGGGACCCTACCCGTCCCCCTCCCCAGCCAGCTATCTAATCTCCATAAGCCTCCTTGGCCTTGTGAAGGAAATTCACATGTGATAGCCAGGAATGAGACTCCCCCAGGCTCAGGGCAGAGGCCTAGGCATTCCCAGGTCTGGGAGAGCCCTCACCAAGATGTGCTGGTTCAATCCCTGAGTCTGTCACTGCCCTGCCCTCCTGCCTCACTCCTCTGCCCCGGTACCTCCATCCACATCCACTACTGCCTGGCTCCAGCCTCCCGCCCGCTCTCCTGGACTCCCGCCAGGGCCTCCTCCCTGGGTCTCCTTGTCCCTGCTGCTGCTGCTTGTGGTCTGCTCCATATGGCAGCCAGAGGTAGTGGCGCCTCCAGGGCTGCCACTGTGTCCAGCCAATGTGGTTCTTGCCCCTGCTTTGTATTCCGGCCCCACTCCTCCCCTGCCTCTTGCTTTTCTCTTAGCTTTGCTGCACGTCTGGCCACCTACACAGGCCCTTCCCTCTCTTGAATGTTCTCCCCACCCCTCATGTCTTTTCAACTGCCAGGGTGCAGTCAAGCCTATCAGGACTCATACCACCTCCCAGCCTCTGCCCTGGAGTCCCCTCCCAAAATCATCCCTCTTTTTCTGCTTCCTGGTACTTGTCCAATGTGTGTTTTGCATTTCTTTGGGCGTGATCTGAGGGATTTTCTCTCCCACCATGGACTGTGATTGCAAAAGAACTGGGTTCCTCTTGCCTCTTATGGAACCCCTGGCATCTCACTGTGCCACATGGGCTCTGGGCACTCACCAAATGTCTACTAATGGAACAAATGTAGACCTTGGTCTGAGTCACAGATGACAGATAGAGCTGGGGCAAGCAGGTGGAGAAGGTAGAAGGGCCAGGCTGGAATCCTTGCTTGAGGACCCTAGTGGTTCTGCCTTGAGGCGGGCAAGGACCCCTCTGGGCACCCACAGAGGGTGGCCTCCACTCCCCTTTGGGGTCCAGAAGCTGCTATTTTTGTCTTCCTGGCCTTTTGTGTTGTGTTTGATTCTTTTGGATCTTCTATAACAGCGGAGAGACTTGGCCACCCAGTGTCACTCTGCCTGTGCCAGGAGTGGCCTCTTGGTCCTCTTGCAGGGGCCCAGAGTGTGCATCCTTCACCCAGCCCCACTGAGCTGTGGGTTACAGAGCCCACCCTACACACACCCTTTCTCTTCCCGTCACTTCTCTGGTGATAGCTTCCCTTGGCCTGAAAACCCACGGTGTGTACACGTTAAGTATGCATTGAAATATTTAATGGTTAGGATTTAAATAGGAACACTAATGGGCAAACAGCGGCTTCTGTTTTCTAGAAGCCATTTGCTTTCTCCAAACTACCATGATATTCCTGCTAATTAAATTACAGCTATTAGCAGGTTATCTGATCTGTCTCTGTTGGAACATAGAAAGTAGAGGGAGGCTCATTAGAAACAGCTTTCTGGGAAGTCTAGCGGGGAGGGGATGCCCAGCTTACAGGTAAAGCCCCCTCAGAGGTCCCCTTCCCCCTCTACTGCCATGGCCCTGGAGGAGCCGCCGGCTACAGATGGATAGAAGTTTCTGGCATGTGCCAGCTCACTAGGAGGCCGAGGCTCTGTAGCTCAGTGTCTGAGTCTGCCACCTCTCCCCCTGGCAAACATCAAGCTGTGCCAATGGCCTCTGTGTTTCTCTCCATTCTAGCTCTCTTCCTCCTGGGGGACAGAGGGCCTGAATGGAGTTGCATTCACGCCCCTCTGGGGAATACAGTGCTGGGAGTTCAGGACTTTGCTGTTTGTGTCTGTCCAAGTGGGATGTGGCTTTCATCCAAGGTGCCAAGCAGGCTCTTCTTGCTAAGAAAGACGGCCCTCTGGGAGATGCAGGGGAGTGGCATAGGGGATGTCCAGGCAGGGCCATTGCTATTTATAAACTGGCTCACCAGAGATGAATGTGTAGGAGAATGTGCGCTGGAGGCAGTGGCGGTCATGGTGGATGGCGTGTGGCATGGAGTGTGGCCGGGGGTGAGGTGGGGTGGGCATGGCCGCCTTCATCTGCCGGAACCGCTGCTGGTGGTGCTGCAACCACTGAGAACTCTGTCCAGGCAGGCACAGCTCCAAGAGCGACAGCAGTAAGGTGGGGGAGACGAGCACCTAGGATGCCATTGTGGGCCGGCTCCACCTGAGAGCGGAGTGTGCTGGCAGATAGGAGCTGGGTCCTGGACTTCTAGTCCGAGCCCAAGGTGGCGGCTGGGGGCTGCGAGGTGGAGGGGGGCATCTGTCCCAGTCTTTGGAGGTGCTGCCACACCATAGGGTCTTCCCCCTCCTAGGTGCAAGTCGTCCTCCCAGTGCCCTCCATTTTTCAATACAATTATTTATTTTTATTGGAAAGGCAGATTCACAGAGAGATGGAAAGACAGAAACACAGCTTCCATTTGCTGATCCACTCCCCAAATGGTTACAATGGCTGGAGCTAAGCCGATTCAAAGTCAGGAGTGTCTTTCCTGGTCTCCCACGTGGGTGTAGAGGCCTGAGGACTTGATCAGTCCTCTGCCGCTTTCTCAGGCCATAAGGAGGGAACTGGATCAGAAGTTTTGAGCAGCCAGAACAAGAACTGGTGCCCAAATAGGATGCCAGCACTGCAAACAGAGGGTTAAACCAGTAGGACACGACACTGGCTCCCCAGTTTCCTCTTTCTGCAGGAACACTGGCCTCGTCTAAATGTGTTTAACGCTGTGGAGACCCTGTCCGTATAAGGCTACATGCCGAGGTCCTCGGGGGTCAGGACTTCATGCATTTGGGGAGAGAACAGCTCGGGCCACAACAGGGCTGTCATCGCTCAGGTGTCTGCTCCTTGTCTTTCTTCCTCAGAATCCTGACAGCTTTCACAGACAGAGCTCAGGAACAGGACAGAGAACCTGCGCTGTTGGAAATCAGAGCAAAAGCTGCTCAGGGGCGCAGAGTGGCTGAGGGGGCCCTTGGCCTGGGGTTCGCTCCTTGCTCTGAGAGCTGTTTTTGCTGTTGGCAGAACCGTGTGGAGCTGCTCACTTGTCTTTGGAACACACCTGCGTTCTGGGTCTTAGATTTTAGTGAAAAAAAATACCTGGAGAATCTGTTCAGCACACGTGTTAGGACACCTGCTATGACTTTAGCTATAGTTTAAGAGTCTGTGGTTCATGTTTTTTTGATATGTAAATATTGAAATAAGTCATTCTCAACAAGAGCTGTCAGGAAAGGAGGAGGGCATAGAGTTCAGGGAATTAAATAGCAGGTGCAGCCTCTTTAATTACTGTACGCTGCTGCTTTTCACAGGCCTCTCTGGACACATGGACAAGAGACCTGGAGTTCCATGCTGTGCAGGTAAGCACCTGGGGTGGAGGGGACTGTGGGGAATGGGGAGGGTCAGAATCTACAGAGAAACAGACACACGTGCACATGTGTGTTGTGTATACGCTGTGTGCACATTTGGACAGAGAAAGGGGGAAACTGGGGTTGAGTTCAAGAGAATGGCTCGTGCAGTTGAGCAGGCCGGCAGGGCTGACATCTGTGGGACACACAGACCGGCAGGCTGCACACCTGGAAGAGCTGATGTTACACCTGCAAGTTCAAAGGCCAGCTAGAGGCAGTTGCTTCTTTTTCAAAATGTTTTTATTTTATTTATCTTGAGTTAAAGTTCACTCTTCAGTTGGCTGCAGTGGTCAGAGTTGGGCCAGGCTGACGCCAGGAGCCAGGAGTATCTTCAGGGTTCCCCTTGTAGGTACATTTGGGCTGTCTTTCATTGCTGTTTCAGTTACATTAGCCAGGAGCTAGATTGGAAGTGAAACAACTGGGATTAAACCCATGCTTGCATGGGATGTTGCCGTCTCAGATTGTAGCTTTACCCACTATGCCACAATGCTGCTTCCCAGACAGAATTTCTTTTTCCAGTAGTCCTCACTGTTTTCTGTTCCTTAAGCCCTTGGACTGTCTTGAGGATCATCTACTTCAAGTTTACGTATTGAGATATGAATCACGTGAAGATACTGTCACAGCAGTCTTGTACTTCTGGTGTTTGACCAAACAGCTGGGCTTCTTGGCCTGCTTGAGTTGCAATGTGAAGTTAACCATCTCATCTCATCCCAAGGGTCAGTCAGCCTGTGCCTGGGGTAGCAGGTTCTGCACACCTGTGCCTTTGGTCTGAGTTAAAATATGCAGAATCCTGGTGGGAGTGGGCTATTGGAATCTTCATAGATCAGATGGGTGTTTTCTGTGCTCAGATGCTGTGGCCACACACTTGGCTATGCATTCCCATGTCTACCTGTATGAGAAGTCGTGTTTGTAACATTCTAGAACCTGCTGGCTTAGGGGGCCTGATTTATGAACCAAGCCTTCTTTTTATCAACTCACTATTTTGTTGTCAGAGGCAAAATCAAAGGAACTCCGTTTAGTGAATTTGATTCCCAGCCAGAGACCTAAATCAACTGGCTGACAATACCTAGCCCCTCCTTGGGCCATCCCAGGTAGTAGAGACACTCGAAGGACACAGCTGCTGCTTACCTCAGCTCCCAGCACCTCCCTGCCCCATACATGTGAGCATGCGGAAGAAGGCCCATTCCCCAAGCAGCAGATCACCCCCATCTTTCTCCAGCCTGGGCCAGTAGGCAGTCTTCATCCTGTTAATGACAGTGATACGTGCCAGGTGGGTTCAAGCCATTTCAGACAGAGATGGGGATGGATTTCCCATTTCCAAGGTGACTCCCAGGGCTGCCGTCCCTAAAGTCAACTCTTTGGTGGCCAGGCTGTCCCCAGTGACCCAGCTGTCAGAAGGGAGCACTTTGGGAACCAGCTTTCTGGAGTCCAGGCACTGGAAGCCCAGCTCAGCCTCCTTCCTTTTGCCGGCACCTGTTCTCGGCTCCCTCTGACAGCATCCGTGCAGCATCATCCCTGACCCCTTTCCCTCCTCCATCAGTGTTATGCACCATGGAAAGCCTTTGGGGCAGATAGGCTTTGTAGGGCCAGGCTTTCAGGATGCCCAGTTTTATCCAAGTCCATGCTCATCTGAGGCTGATGGTCCCAGAGCATGAAACTGTTTGGACCCTGCTCTCTGATCTGCTTCTGAGAGGTGGGCGGGTGTGGCACTGTAAAGCTACCAAAGGGAATGGAGAGCCTGGATCCTCCATTCTCCCCCATTGCTGTGACACACAGGCCCCCTGTGGGCTGTGCTGGGGTAGGGGGAGGGAAAGGCCAGGATGTGGCCTGCAGCAGCATGGCTAGGTGAGCCGTGTGCTGGAGAAGAGGGGTCCGATTAGCCCCTGGGAAGCTCTTGTTCTGTTACATAAGGCGGTTGAGCATGCTGCTTCCCAGGAAAAATTGCCTTCTGAGAAATAAGCCATATGCATGGAGAGGTCCAAGCAGTTCGTCAGTTGCACTTGGCAGGAGAAATGAAGCTTGAAGACCAGTCTTGGTCTCCAGTCTCCATCCATGCCTCCTACACTTCTAGGTGATGGTGATCTCTTATCAGGGTCATGATAGACCCTCCCTCGTGAACTTCTACATCTTGATCCTTCAGTTTTTGAGAACCAAAGTAGGGCTAGCAAGGAGCTGAAAGGAATGGTTTCTGGTACTTAGAGCAAAGCTGGAAGGAAGCGGATCATTCAAAACTAGTTCTAACGAGTTCTATCAAATTGTGTTTAAAATGGGGCTGGTGCTGTTTGGCGAGTTAAGTAGCCAGTTAAGCCCTGCTTGCAATGCCAACATCCCCTAAAGGCGTCAGCTCATGTCCCAGCTGCTCCAGTTCCAATCCAGCTCCTTGCTAATGAGTCTGGGAAAACAATAGGAGATGGCCCAAGTGCTTAGGCTCCTGAACCCACAAGGGAACCCAGGAAGAAGCTCCTGACTCCTGGCTTTGGCTTGGCTTAGCCATTAGGGGAGTGAACCAGAGGACAAAAGATTCTCTCTCTCTCTCTCTCTCTCTCTCTCTCTCTCTCTCTCTCACTCACTCTCTTTCCCCACCCCCTCTTGGCAATTCTGTCTTTTAAATTAATAAATTAAATATTTTTAAGAAGTAGTGTTTGCAAATGGAGCTCAGAAATGCATCTGTTTTTTTTTTTTTTTTTCCTGTTGATGGTGTTAACAAGTAGGGCTGGTAATTCTTGTGTGAAAATGGAGAACTGGGCAAGGAAGGAGTTTTTGCAAGACTTCTCAGGCCAGTCAGCCTCCATGAGGCCGTGTGTGTCTGCGGAAGAGCTCGTTCTCCTTTGCCTCATGGCACCAGAGCAGAGTGAGGCGCTAGGAATTGTAATCATCCTCTGTTGGCCTTGATCGTGGGGTCCTGGAACACACAGGGGGACCCCTTAGGCATCCTGGATGTCTGTCCATTTCCTGCTCTGCTCCCTGAACCTGGGTCTTCCTGAGAAGACCTGAGTTTGATTCCTCCCAGTGTCGGAGGCTCAGATGTCCAGGAGCCTGGCTGTGGTAGCTGGCTAAGAATGGCTTGTCGTGTCGTCGTGTGGCAGACGGAGTGTGCACAGGGGACCGAGGAGCCACCTAGGCCAGACTCCTCCTGTGTGTCAGGAGCCCTCCCCTGCCATATCTGACTTACCTCCAGTGTGCATCTCAACCCTGTCACAGTTGTCACACTGCATTTTGGAGGGGATGTTCCAAGCCATGGCATGCTGATAGCATGAACGCATGGCCTCTGTCGCACCCAGATGACGTCATGGGAGCCATGGGACGGTGGTGTGTGTCCCCTCCCTCTGAGTCTGCCCTTGCCCTCCACCATCAGACTTGCCCCCCCAGGCTTCCTGAGGCAAACAATGTCGGCCAAGGGTTCACAAATCCAAGTTCAAGACTTGCCTGAGTGAATTATTCCACTGCTGCAGGCAGTTTCCTGATTTGCAAACGGGTAACAAGTTGGCCTCACAGCCTTCTGCCAACTACAGCATCTGCTACCTTGGGCAGTCTCAGGAAAGGCTAATGGGGGAAGAAGTGTCCCAAAACTTCTCTCCTGTCTTCCCTGCTTCCCCGGTCACTGGGTCCTGGCCACTTCAGCGAAGGGTTAGACCCCCAGGGAGCTCCTGGCCCTGGATGTGGCACTGGCCGCAGCTCAGCTCAGCCCCCACACTTCCCTGTTTTTTCTCAACTGTTCTTTCCCACTCAGACACTGGCCAGCTTCACCCCCAGCCCTGCCTGCCAGGCTTTCCAATGCCCTTGTTAGAGAGAGCTTTAAAAGCGCAAAGAACTGTTTCTTTGTGAGGCTTTTTGACAACATCAATGAAATATAGATGAGCCCTCTTGAATTGCAAATGCTGCGATGGTTGAAGAAGGCAGAGTTGGGGAAGCCGGTCCTTTTGCTTCACCCCGGGTGAGGTCAGAGATGCAGCAGCCTTGGAAAGTTGGCACCAAGCTCAGCGTGGGCAGGGCTGGGCAAAGAGAAGCTTCCTCCTGGCCCTCCCACCCCTTCTCAAGAGCTTGCAGGCAGCTAATTGCAGCTCAATTCCATTTTTTTTAATTTTATACATTTCAATAACTATTTATCATGTTGGGACTCTGAAATTGAATACGTAGAAAATAGTCGAGTGCATTCTCCTTGGAGGGAGTAGAATGTGGCTGAATGAAGCCAGACTTGTGACAGAAACGATTCTGTGTGTGTGTGCTGGTATCAAGTCTGCATCTAATTGCCCCGTGACTCTAGGGTAGAAAGGAGCACTCCTGCAGCTGGGTCTGCTCTGGGCGCCATGGACCTGTGGGCCAGGTTGTATCCTGTCCTTGGCTTGACAGGAACACACAGGCTGTGATGCTAATGTGGAGGCAGTTTTGATGTAGAGTGCCTTTGGAAGCACCACCATGGGCAGGGTCTTGGAGTGCCACCCCTCCTGCAGACGGCTGGGTCCCACGAATCCTGATCAGAATAACAAATCTTGTTGGAGCAGCCTTGCTCTTGTTGAATGACCATCAGCTAGCATTGTGCAAGTGGCCAGGGGCGATCTCAGGATTGTACGTCATGCAGGCAGAGGGAGATGTGCGAAGGTTTTGTTTGTTGCTCATTCGAGAGAGCGTTGGAGAACTGAAGAGCCAGGTCCCCTTTGAGATGACTTGTCTAAGACGAATCCCACTGTACATGCTCTGGTGCAGCAGAGTTTGTGTGATGGTTTCTGTCCTGCAGGATAAAAAGCCCAAAGAACAAGAGAAAAGAGCCGACTTTCTTCCTCGGCCATTTTCCAAGAAGTTGGACAAGAACCTGCCGGCACACAAACCACCCCCAGCCTCACTCAGCACACCAATGCCGAGCAGCAAGGCCCTGCCGAAGGACCGGAAGACCTCCAAGTCCAGCTTCCCAGACAAAGGTGGGTAGTGAGCTCTGGGGCGTCGCTCGTGTAAGTCCCCTGGCCACACGCTTTGTACAAGCTGAGGACAAGTCAGTGACAACGTAGGTGACATGAACCACCTCGCCTGTACAGGAATGGTGTGAGGACACAGAGGTGGGATATGTGGTATTACAGAAACAGATCGGGGTGCACTGGAGCAGAGCTGGGAGTACAACATTGGGAACAGGAGCAGAGATGATGGTGTAAGGTATTTCAGGGCTAGGGATTGGGTGCAGAAATACAGAACAGAGTATAGGAGCAGACGGGGTTGTGTGGCGTCATCAGAGCTGAGAGTGGGGGCACAGGAATGTGAACCTGGTGTGGTTAGAGTTAGGTGCCGGAATACAGAGCAGGGCACACAGACTAGTGGTACAGAATGGGGGGACATGGTGTCATGGAGGGCTTCCCCAGAAAAGTGGACCTTTAGAGGCACTGAAATGTGATTGGGTCTCAGCCCCAGGATGGGATGCTGTGATCTGGGTTCAAACCCCGGTGCTGCTGCTTGCTGGAGACCCCCATTTCCCTAGCCTCTGAGGGTCTTCATTGGATCCTCTCCTTGTGATGGCACCCACCTGTTGGGGTTCTTGGGTGAAAGAAATGATGACACGCATGTAGGGTGCATGCACGTGGGCTGTGCATGTCTGCTACATGTATGTGGACTGTGTACGTGTGGGCAGCACACATGTGGGCTGTGTACATGTAGGCTATAAGTGGGATGTGTACATGTGAGCTGTGTACATCCACATGCACAGCCCACATGTGGGCTACACCCACATGAGCTTGTCCACTTGGTTCAGAATTCAGCCCCTCCCAGGTACCTGGTGACTGTGAGTGTCCCTCCTCTAGGAGTGTGGAGGGAGTAAGAGGGAGAAGGGAGGGTTCCCCCAGCCCAGGATTCACACTGAGCCTGAGTCAGCTTGTTGTTACTCCAAGGAAATGCCCCAGGCAGGCTTCTTGGGCAGAAAAAGAGGTATATGGAGCTCATGATTTTGGAAACTCAAAATCCGGATAGCTCCTGTTCTAGAAACCTCATGAGGATCCCAGGAGAATCATCTTTGTCCCTTCTGGGGACAGCCTGCAATGGACCTGAGGACCTCCCAGTAAGACCCCTCTGCTTCTTCAGGGTATACCACCCCTGTTCCCACTCCCTTAGAACCAGAGTGTTCAAACCAGGCTCGAACCATTGCACTAATGGCATGTCCGGGGCCAGGCCCACGAGACAGAGGAACGGCTCTCATCACCACAAAGGTGATAGGGAGGAACCATGGGGCCCATTGATCCTGAGAGTACCTGACAGGGACGTGGTCATCTGAGATCACCTCCAACTTACCATGCACATGGGCCCTGGATGGGATTTGAACCCTCATCTCACATGCTGCTTCCAATTGAGAGGCCTAGCTTACCCAGAGTAACTGCCCTTCTTGGCACCCAGCACACAGTAGCTCCTGGGGCCAGCAGGGACATCAGAACCCTGTGTCGCTGGTGGCTTGTTTCCTTCTCCTCCCACCCCCACTGCATACGCTGTCTCTACAGGTGGAGCTTGGTCCCCTGATTTGGGTGTCTATGTGTTTACCAAAAGCGAGGAGGATGTGCAGTGTCCTCAGCTGCTCTTAGTTGCTCCCAGCAGGCAGCAATTTGCTCCTGCAGCGTGGCTGTGACGGGGCCTATAAAACGTTAGTCAGGAAAAAAGCAGCTCAGACAAAGCTGGTTCCGCATGAACTTGGCTTTGGTCCCTGCATCTCCAGATCTGGAGGGGAGTTTTCCCATCCTCGTCTGGCACAGTTTGCAAACCTGGATCGTGGTCTGTGCCAGCTGGAGGTGGAAACCCTGGGGAACTGGCTGACTGCCTTTGCTGCATAGAATGAGGGAGGGGAGCTGTGCACCAGGGCCGAGCTGGAGGAGGCCAAGCCAGAGACTGCAAGTCAGGAGGACCCTCATACGAGAAGGGAATCCTGAGCTCTGCTGTGCAGGGTTGAGGGCGGGAGACATGGTGGTGAGTGCTGTGAGCTGGGCACAGAAGGAAACTCCTGCAGTGGTCGGAAAGTGGCATGGTGGGAGAGGGGTTGAGGAGTTGGTGTGGTGGTACGGAGCGTTGGGTTGGCAAGGTGTAGAAATCTGGAGGCAGGTTCTGCTGGAGAGTGGACACTGCTGTTGTACCATGTTCTGGCAAGTGTCAAGACTGCATTTCCTGTTGCTCGCTTTTTACAAGAGGTAGATGAGGCAGAGGGGCCGGAAGGAGAGAGCCTTCCAGTGTGGGCTACCCTGAGGACCAGGCTGGATATGTGCTCATGTGTACCTAGGAGTTTTTGTGGAGGTTGTGTCAAGCATGTATACCTTTTCTATTCAGAGGCTCTGGCAGGCTGCAAGGGAGCAGGTGTGAAGCTGGGACTGTGGGGCAAAGGACTGTTCAGGAGGCCTTCTGCCCATTCTGCCCTGGAAAGGTGGAGTGGGCCCCAGTGGCGAGGGTGAACACTGCTATTCCCTCTGGTTCCAGGCAGCCATGGCCATACATGGCTCCTCTTGCTTTGCTTGGGTTGCTATGCAGTCTAACTGGCAGCCTGGGCAGGCCAGAGAAGGACAAGGGAGTGGTTACCATGACTCAATGGGCGTGGCTTCTGTGTCTGGGTGTAGTTTCTGGGCGTGGTCTTCATGGCTGCCTGGGAGTGGCTTCTGTGGCTGGGCAGGCTTCATGAGTGGCCTCCTGACTTTACTTTCTTGGTGCACAGATACCTTTGGCTGCCGCAACATCTTCCGCAAGACCTCTGATTCCAACTGTGTGACTTCCTCTTCCATGGAGTTCATCCCGGTGCCGCCACCCAGGACCCCCAGGATTGTAAAGAAACTAGAGCGCCATCAGCAGGGGCCTGCAAGCGCCTGCCTCACCTCCAAGGAGGACCCCCTGCTGCTGGACTTGGTGCACTCCTTCGAGTCCGTAGATCGTGATGACTCCACGGAACTGCTGTCCCCATCCCATCACTACAGGATCCTGAACTCACCCATGGGCTTGGCCCGCAGGAATTCCAGTGAGCGGACGCTGTCCCCAGGGCCGCCCCCTGGCAGTGGGTCGCTGCTCCAGACTTCTCTGCACCCCACTCTGGTCTCCTTTGCCCATGAAGACAAGAGCACCAAAGAAGAGGGTGTGTGTTCCCCGCCCCCGGGCACCCCACAGCCACTGGGCAGCCCACCTTGTGTGAAGAGCCGGGGCAGGTTTCCCATGATGGGCATCGGGCAAATGCTGCGCAAGAGGCACCAGAGCCTGCAGCCTTCGGCGGAGAGGGCCCTGGAGGCCAGCCTGCCCCCTCTGCAGGCCTCGTCCCCAGGAAGCCTGCCTTTCGACCTGGCAGACGGCATCAAGGGCCAGTGTTAGCCAGGGGCCTGGTGGAGTCCGAGGCTCTCTGAGGAGAAAAGAGCTCGCAGGTACACCCTTCCTCCACCCCAGCCAGGAAACATCCCAAATGCGCAGACTCTAAGCCTGTAGCACACAAGCCTCTGCCAGGGACCCCTGGACATGCTGGACGTGGCGAGGAAAGCTGGCTGCAAGCACAGCCATTTCAATCATGCCATCCTCTTCCTCTGCCCACTTCCCCTGCAGGAGCGAATGGGGGAGAGGGTCCCTGGGCCACTGCCAGGACAGTCACTATATCCTCCTTTGTGTCCTCACTTCAGCTGGCCTCACTCACCTGGGGGCCCACAGCATCACAAAGAACACAGGCTCCTCTGTGGGGGGACCCTTCTGAGGCCACAGGGAGCTCCCAGATCAGAGAGAGCAAGCTACAGGAGGGGCTTTGGTCAAAGATGAAACCGTTGGGAACCCTGATGAAAGAAAACAGCTGAAGAGCGCACTCATTTCCCGAACATGATTTTGACAGATTTATTTTTTAATGCTTCAGTTGTATCTTGCTCATGGTTGAATGATCTTCCAAAAAGATCTTACTTTGTGGGATATGGCTAAATGGAAATGACTTCATGTTTGAGAACACCAGGCTGTAGCCATGAAAAGCTGTTCCACCAAGTGTGTGCCTCACCAGAAGTTCTGCCAGCATTGGCAGCTGCAGGGCCAGTGGCCCATGGGGACCCAGGACCCCAACTACCCTGTGTTCGTCCCCACTGTGTCAACATAGCCCTGATCCTCCTAGGAGAGCCCGGTTCCAGCTGGCTCCTTAGGAAGAAAGACAAGGATGGCCGTGGTAGAATTTGGATGACCAGAAGACCCTGTTTCTTCTGTGTGCTTCCAGAAGCAGGTGTGGTTTGCAGCTTATATTGTTCACTGTGAACTGCCTTGCAGAGAACATGGCCAAGGACAAGATGGTCTTCTTCCCTGGAACAAACAGCATTTCTCCAGCAGGGTCCCCAAAGTCTCGTGTCTTCACACCTTTGCCAAGGATTGAACCAAAGAGGTGCCTGTGGTTTTGTGTCCTACGTGTGTTTTGTGGACCCCAGTGGTGTCTTGACCGTGACGAGCCAGAGCCAGATGGGGGCTACCTCCCCGCGGACCACATGGATGACAGCAGAGTGGCAAGGAAGGTGCCTGGCACAGGGTGCATAGCCGGTCGTTTAGATGAGCAGCAGGTGGCTGAGAGTCTTTGATGACACCAGCACTGTGGCCATCGCAGGCTAGCTTTGCAGTTCATGGTGGAGTCCACAGTGTGCTGGGGTCCTTGCCCACTGCAAGCCAACGACATTTGCCCGGAAGCCAGCCAAGTGGGTCTTGGTTTCTCATCGGCCAGTGACATTTGTTCGTTGACCCTGCACATCTCCAGCTGAACAAGGAGACGACACATCTTTGGCTGCCCCCAAGAGTGACTGAGAAGCCTCTGTGCTGGGTGCCCATAGTGGAACCTAGGGCTGTTGATGCCCTTTCTGGGGACTGGCTGCAGCTGCGGTGGGGGGTTGCTCCAACTCCAGGGTACACTAGGAGGAAGGGCAAACTCCTGGGTGCTAGTGTTCCTTTCCTATGGACCAAAGTGCAGGATTTCACCTAGAAAAGGGAACCCATTAAAGCAGAGAGAAAAAAGGACTCCTCTATCAGATGTTCTTTCTCCATCGGACCCAGGATGCTGGGATTTCCGGTCATCGCAGGGGGGTCCTTTTGGGAGGATGGTCTCCAGCTGCAGCTGTTCTGCCCTGTCAGCTCGCTGGGTGTGCGCCTGTAGGTGGTGAGCTTTCTATAGCCCCTTTTGTCTTTTTCCTGCGTTTTCCTCTCCCCTCACCCCTTCTCCCTGCTGCTGGTAGCCCGTAGAGAACCTGCCTGCCATCTATGTGAGCTTCAGGGGTAGCGGCTGCATCCTGCCCCTCATGGTTGCTGCAGTTTGGTTACATGGATTTTGAACTCAGGTTTATTCCAGTAAGCACGAAGGCGGAGTGAGGAAGGGGATAAACTGTGAGTAGTGTGTATGTGTGTGTGTGCCCAAGCATGTGTGAGAGCACCTGACGAATCTATGTAACCAAGTCAATGGAGAAATGATTAATGCTTTATTATTTTATTATATTTATATGGAAGATTTGACCAGCCCTTTGGAAAGTACGAGGTGTGTTGTCTGTCTGACCTGTGAGTGTCTTCCATTGGCCAGTGCCCGTGGTCTCGGCTGGCAGCCTCCACCAGTGGAAACCACAGGGCTGCTGTCACGTGAAGCTCGGGAGGAAAAAGTCCATTGTAAATGTATGATTCGGTCAGGAGTCAGGACTGTATTTATGTCACTGTGATTGAATACATGTACTTTTGTAATGACTGTGAAATACATTTTTTTCATCACTGTGACTGCTTCTTTATTTGGTGGTAAGACTGGGAATACGGAACACATGACAGCTAGCACCGTCTTTTCCCGAAAGCTCAAGACTCCGCCTGCACCATCTCGCTTGAAACAGGTGCACCTGTGAAAGTCTGACTGGCTTGCTGCCAGTGCGAACTGGCATTTTCCACCTTAAGGGCGTCAGGATCTCCACGGGGACTCTTGGTAAAAATGGCACAGGGGGGAGGATGCTTGTGACCGTGACTTCTGAATCGCGTCCTTGTCTTAGGCTTGGTTAGGGGCAGGGCAAGTGTGCTGGCCTGGGATTTGGAAGCTGGGATTGGCTGCTGGGACTGTCCCAGTTGTCCCAGTTACTTTGTAACTGTTCACAGCTGTTTCTCCTAGCGGCCAGCTTCTACCCTCTGTTCCTGTCCCTGTCGTTTTGTATCCAGAGGCTAACAGAACCAGAGTCTAGTTCCGATGACAGCTTTCCTTGTAGGAATCACCGCATTTTAAGGCAATAGGGGACCTGACTTGCTTTGGTACAACACCAACCTTTTGTCTTTTCTTTGAATTGCAGTAGTATATAATGAATGCTTTGTTTAATTGAAATTTAAAACAAAGTTTGATAAAATGGAATTTGCAGTAAAAACTGATACATGCAGGCATTTCTTTCTTGAAGGGGATGTGCTGACTTTGCACAACATCATGTCCTCCAGTTGCATTCATTTTTCTGCAAATGGTATGAGTTTGTTCCTTTTGATGGCTGAATAATATTCCATTGGGTGTGTATGTAATTATATTTATCCATTCAGCTAATAAGGGACACCTTGGTTAATTCCATTTGTTGTCTATTGTGTGCAGTACTGCCATCAACATGGTGGTGCAGCTGTCTGCTTAATACAATGTGATCCTGTCGTTGAGGTCTATACCCAGGAGGAAATAGATCAGGGACTGCTGATCATACAGCAAGTCTATTTCTAGTTTCTTGGGAACTCCCCACACTGTTTTCCACAGTTAATGGAATCGGTGGCTGCACTAATTCACATCCCCACAAAGACTATAAGCGCCTCCGTTTTTCCACGTCCTTGCTGGCATCCTTGCTTGCTCTGTCTTTTGGATAACAGCCATTATGGAGATGATATGACATTTCATTGTCAACACCAGGCTTCTTGAAGAAGAGAAGACTGGGGTTCCAGATCATTTAAAGATGGCTGGAGGGGAGTCCACAAGCCAGCTGGCATTAGGGCTGGTCTGGGCACATCACTGTACCCCCAAAGAAAACTGCCGTGGCTTAAGGGACAATCTGCAGTGGATCAAGGTGCCATGACAGCAAGGACTTTCGAGGTCCCTACGAGGACCAGGTCTTGGCATGGTTTATTTTAGAATTATTTGTGAGGCAGGATTACAGAGAGAAGGGGAGACAGAGAGCTCCTCCCTCTGCTGCTTCACTCCCACAAATGACCACAATGGCCAGACCTGGACCAGTTTGAAGCCAGAAGCCAGGAGTTTCTTCTGTGTCTCCCATGTGGGTGCAGAGTCCCAAGACCTTGGGCCACCTCTGCTACTTTCCTAGCCACAAGCAGGGAGCCGGATTGGAAGTGAAACATCCGGGACATGAACCAGCGCCCACATGGGATGCCAGTGCTGCGGGTAGAGGCCCAGCTCACTGCACCATGGTGCTGGCCCCCAGCTCTTCCATTTTTCAAGGGAGCCTCCAGATTGTGGCCCTCCTTCATATTCAATACATCATTCTCGGCCTGCCACCATTGCTCTTGGACTCTGCATTCTCCAACAGATCTCCCAAGTAGGCAGCAGCCCCTGCACAACCTTGTTACCTGCATCAGCTGTCAAAAGATGACTGGGTTTTAGTGGATGAAGTCGATACAGCATGTTTCTATGAAGCCCAATCATAAAATGAGACTTCCCCTCCCCCCCCCAAAAAAAGCCAAACTGACCTCGTTTTAGGGGGAGTTGGAAATCTCCAGGTTATTGTATTCATTCTCACAGTGAGAGTAATTCAGGCCAGTCCTGGGAGCCGGTTCAATTTCATGTCATCACTTCTCAATGAAAGGAGCATATTTCCTGAGTAGTAGGCGAGCGTATTCTTTGTGGCAGGTTTTTGGTTTTGTCAAGGGAGCTTTTCAGACATCTGGTTCTAAAGACAAATGGGGCCCAGATTTGTGCTTCTTTTCTGAGCACGTGTTCTCGTGAAACACAGTTAGTTCTGAGGCCTGATGTTTCTGGGCACCCAGGGACAGTAAGGGGAGGGGAGGGAAGGGCTGGGGAGAGGCGAGGTATCAGGTGAGAAGCTGAGTGGTGGGCCAAGCTTTGTGATCTCCGCACACAGGTCTTCTGGTTTGAGCTGGGGTTTAGGGAAGCAGAAACTTTAGGGGCAAAAGGCTGACTTGATAGGAAGCAGATGCCACTGAAGGATTAATTGGAATTGAGTGGTTAAAAAGATGGCACAGCTAGCAAAGCCACCACCTGCATTGCCAGCATCCCATTGGGCACCGGTTTGTGCCCTGGCTGCTCCATTGCCAATCCAGCTCTCTCCACTCATGGCCTGGGAAAAAGCAGCAGAAGATGGCCCAAGTACTTGAGCCCCTACCACTAATGTGGGAGACCTAGAAGAAGCTCGGTCCTGGCTTCAGCCTTGTCTCTGACCCTGGCCCTGGTCAGGTCCTGGCTGTTGCAACTATCCAGGAAATTAATCAGAGGATGAAAGATTTTTCTATTTCTTTCCTTCTTTCTGTAACTCTGACTTTAAAAAAAGAAATAAGATTGAAGATGGGGCATTGCCATAGCATAATGCTAGGAAGCTGTTATAAGTAGAAAAATAAAATATATACATGAGTCTGACTGACTTAAGAGTCCAAGCTACTTGGATTCCCAACTTGGAAAATGGCCCATGAACAACAGTTTAGCTTGTATTTGAACCACAGATCATGACACAAATGTATTTATTCTACAGCCGATGATCATAGGCGGCTGGCAAAGGGCAGTTGTTTGTAAACGTTCATTGGGAGCAAGTTGGGTAGTTAATTTGTGGCAGGATGGACAAGCTTGCCTGCTTTTGCTCCCTTCTCCAGGGTTCATCTTACGAGTTAACTGGTGTGTTAGGTGTGCTAGGCTCTACCATGAAAATAGATCACACGCTGATTTCTGTGATTTGCCCACTAAGCATTGCTGTCCAACCCCAGTGTTTGTAAGTCCTGGCTGACTCCCATGCAGCTGTCTCCCACGTGGTGACGGGGCTCCATGCCCCACCTATTGAAATGAAACTTCTCCAACAGCTGCAGCAAAGAAAGGGCAAAGAAAGTGTTTCCCGTAAGGCCTTGAAGTGCTTGGTGAGGTGGGTGGGGAAGGGTCACATCACTGCCCTTGAACTAGTCACCTAACCTTGCCTTTGAACGAGAACCTAGGAAATGTGACTAATGTATCTACTTCTTTAGGGGAAGTACAGCTGGCCCGGCCTTGGAAAGTCTCCTAAAATTGGACTGGCCTTTCCCCCATTGTCACATAATTATAGCACTGAAGGATGACATTTGTTAAAGAGATTGGCATGACAAATATTAGAATCACTTCGTTGCGTACATTTAACCCCTGACTCCCAATGCCATGGAATGTGACTCTGGAGCCAGACAGGTGAATTGAAATGAGGCCATTTATGCATTGGTGTCCTTGGGCAGAGAGAAGTGGGCACAAGAAGGAACCCCAGGCAAAGGAAAGACCAGCGGGGGGAAAATGAGAAGATGGCCAAGGAAAGAGGTCTCCGGGGAACTCCACGTGCCAACACCTTGATCTTGGGGTGCCAATCTCTCGAACCTTGAAGAAATGCACTTCACTTGGTTGGGCCTCCACACTGTGTGCTGTGCAGTGGCTGCCCAAGCACTGACTAACAAGTTGTCACAAGGTGAGTCCCAGGTGCTAAGTTCCATTCACCAGTTCTGACACATGCACTCTACGGTCCAATCACAGATCGTGTGATTTTTCACAGTGGTTGGAATTCTGAGTCTCGTGATCCGATTGGGGTGGGGGAGGGTCCCCAAAGAAATCTCACTAGAGGTGGTTCCAACCTGACTCCTGTGTGTGCCAGCCAGTTCAGGGTCCGGCTCAGTCCCACATGGGTGCAGGGGACTGAGCACTTGGGCAATACAGGTATTTCATATCTCTCTGAGCTCCCTGCTAATGCTCCTGGTGATGCTAAAGCAGGAGCAATGGCCCAAGTACTTGACCATGGTTACACGTGTTGTAGACCAGATGGAGTTAAAGGCTCCTGACTTCAGCTTGGCCCAGTATTGGCCATTGTGGCAGTTTGGATACTGGATCAGTAGATGGAAGATTCATTTTTTGTCTCTCTCCATCTCCCTCTCTTCCTCTCTCCTTGTCTTTCTCCTCCCTCCCACCCGCCCCCGTCACTTTGCCTTGCAGTTTTTTTAAAAACCTTTTGGAAAAAGTCTAGCCAATGATTTCACTCGAGGGAACACGGAGGTGGGGAGAGACCCGGTTTCTTTCCTGGCCACTCTTTCTATCTGTGTGGATTTCTGGGCTTGGCTGTCACCCCCAGGTATGACGATGCTTCAGAAGGGCTGTGATGGTCACGAGTCTGCCGTTGCCATTGCGTCCTTACCCTCAGTCTGTCCCTGCCCTGTCAGGGCAAGATGGAGCATGGCCCTGCCCCGTGAGGTTGTTTTTCCTTCAAGCCATTGCCCACTTCTCCTTTGTGAATGGCTGGTCAAAAAATGAGCCGTTGCTTGTGGATACAAAGACAAGCTCTTACTCAAGGTCTTAGGGCACAAGTCTAAATCAAGGGCAACATGCAGCTGAAGGATGTTCGCAGACAAATCATGACCATTACTCACAGCCGGATGACGTGAGACCACGAGTTGGACAAGTGTCCTGGACACTGAGAGATGAATCGTGTCATCTGAGTCAGAGGGTTCTGAAGGGCCCATTCAAGCACTTGAGCTCCCACCCACAGCTCCCAGAGTTACATAAGCTGTTCTCGCTCTCAGAACCCTCAGACCCAAGTCAGAGAATCCCAAGGCCCTGGGAGCTCTTTCAGGTCCAGGCTGGGATCCCCAGGAGTTTGACAGTCACTGGGAAGCACAGATTCTTAGGGTAGAGACAGTGCAACTTCACAGAGTGCAATGTGAGAATTAACTGGTAACAATACTGGAACAGTTTCACTTAAAAACTAACACAGCTATTGGTTGAAATGCAGGCTTGGTGTGAACTTTATCACTGTAGCTCTCATTGTTTTCTCTGCTTGGAGATAGTGGAAGGATAATTTTTAAGCAGAGGAAATCAAGTTCAACTTCTTTCATTTATGGCTACTGCATTTCGTGCTAGGATGGAGAAAAACACAGTAACAAGAAAAAAAACAAACAAACAAAAACAAAAAAACTTGTGCCTTGCCATGAGTAATTCCTTGCTCCACACTCTGTTCTCTTCCCCCCTAAGTTAGATGAAGGGCCCAGAATCCAGAGGATGTTTGAGGATGTCATGAAATTTGGAGTCTACTCACTCCCCTCTGCAAAACTGTGGCCACAGTGGGCATGAGCCTTGTGATGATCACACAGGAAGAAGGACACTGATTTGTGCAAGTGTTGGGAAGAAGAGGGTATTTGTCAGGATTCTTTACCTTCCCAAGTGTGGTTTGTTTTTCTCTTAGCTGAATATTTCTAGTAATAGTTGTGTGCTGGAGCACTGAGTACAATAATGACTGTCAATTCTGGGATGCTGTCTTACTCATCTTTGTATCTGTATCCAGTGATCTAAGCATGGTGGATGGATGGATGGATGGATGGATGGATGGATGGATGGTGAATGAGTGAGTGGGGTATGGATGGACAGTGGGTAGGTGGGTGGATACATGGGTGGACAGAGGTGGCTGAGCGGGTGGGTGGATGGATGAGTGAAGAGATGGAAAGAAGGAAGGATGAACAGAGGGACAGGTAGTTGGGTGGACAAATGGACTGTCAGAAAATGAAAGTTGAGAACCAATATTAACAGGAGTTACAGGATTTAGATTAGTGAGTTTCTAGAGGACAACTCCAGAAAGAAAAATGCTGTCCTCATCCAGGGTATAAGCTCTCTGTCTTAATAAGCAAAGAAAGAATGGTTCAAGGGGAAATAAATAGGGATCTGACTTTGGGTGTTGATATCCTTTACAGAGGGCAGGGCTGTTACTCCCAGCACAGGTCCATCTGTCCCCTTGGAAGTGAGGAATCATGAGCCTCAGTTGTACGTTGAAGCTGCTGTCTCCAGTCATCAAATGTGTGTTATGTCTGTGTGTTGTCATTTGGTGGCAAGATCAGTGCCTGTCAGATAAGCTGGGACCATCACTTCCTACTCTCTCCACCTGCAATTGTTTATCAGGCTGGTATGCTGAACCCCAAGAACACTGTATAGAGCAAGAGTGAACACCGACCCTGAAATCCTGTTACTGCCTCTTGCTGCATCGGCCAAAGCTAAGCCATCTGAGAGCCACTGTCGGTGGGCATAATGCATGTTCACAAGGACATGGGGAACTGATGGAGGGCGGCATGCCCACAGCTGTCCTCTCCTAGCAGATCTGGACACTTCTCCACTGTTGCAGGCTGAATTGTATCCATCACTGCACACACACACACACACACACACACACACACACACACACACCAATTCCTGTTGAAGCCTTAACCCCCCCAGTACTTCAGAATGAGACTGGCTTGCACAAAGGGCTATAAAGAGGTGATTATACTAACACAAGGCCATCAGGGCAGTCCCTAACCCAGTCTGGCTCATGTCCTCATATAAGAGGGAATTAGACACATAGCAAAACATGCCAGGGAGGCAGGCTAACAGAAAACACATAGAGAAGTTCATTGCTCTCTGAGAGGACGCAGATGAGGAAACCAAACCTGTTAACACCTTGATTTTGCTTTTTCAGTCCCAGAGAACAGAAGTGTCTGTCATCCAAGTCATTCAGTCAGAGGGATTGTATCCCTGTATCCTGAGCCAACCAGCACACCCACAACCCCCAGACGTGGGGACCTTGAAATCTGTACAGAGAAGCTGATCATTCAGGGCTGGCTGTGGTGAAGGGTCAGCCTTCCTCACTTGCACTTGACCAAGACTCAGTGGTTAGTAGAGGAAGGGGGAAGCTTTTAAGTGGAGTAGAGAAGGTTTCAGGTGCCCTCATGGGAGGTACTGGCCTGGAGCACTTGGAGGTGGCCTAATTGGAAGGGAGATATCCTAGGTGATTGGTTCAGGGAGCATATTTGACTTTTTCTCTGGTTGTTTCTGACTTGGAAGCAGTGAGGCTGGTTGTCTCAGACCAAATCATGACTATTGGATGCTAAGATTCCTGTGAGAGCCAAGGGCCAGGGATCCATTATTGGCCATGACCTGGCCTTGCGTTCTGTATCTCACAGGACAGTAGGATGTCTTTTCACCCAGTTGCCTGGCCATACCAGTTTCCTAGAATTGCTGTGACACATTACAATGAACTTGATAGCTTAAAACAGAAATTTGGTTTCTTACAATTCCCTTGTCCCATCCAGAATGGCTTTGTCTTCACACCTGTGAAGACCAAATCCCCAAAGATCACATTCTGGGGTCCTTGGTGAACATGAACTTAGGGGACACCATCCATCCCATCTACTGAATGGGATCTTCTGCTGTCTCTAAGGCTGGAAGCCTGGCAGGTCTGAACCTCTGACATGGGTACCATGGAGGGATTTCATTCTACAAAGTCTCCAGGTGTCCAGACACAGGATGTTAGAAAGTGCTTTGGGACCATAGAAACAAAGAAGGGTGACCAGTGGAATGATGGGCGGGCCCACTCCAAGGAAGGCCGACTATGGGGCCAGGTTGGTTGACTGGTGACCTCCTGACATGAGCTTTTACAGAACAACCACAGAGACAGCTAGGATACCATGGGGAAGGGAGTGGGAACCCTGAATTGCAGGAATGACATCGTGTTAAGACCTGCAATCCACCCTAAAGAATTCTTCATAAAGGTTGTGGAATGGGAATTAAAAGATAGGTGTATTTCCATTCAGAATATTTTGAAATACATAGGCATAAAGGTCTTCAAAAAGTGCATGAAATGTGTAGAATTGAAAATGAGGCATGAATTTCACATTGATATTCAACATCTTGGTATTCTCTGGAGCAGCAGTCGTGTTTGCAAACCCCTTGTTCCATTTGTCCAGAGCCAATGTTTGCACCTTCCAGGGTAGCACTTCCCAAGCCTCCTTCATATGGAAGGGCACCTCAGCCTCCACCAGGCCGCATCCCCAGCCTAAGCAGCCCCTTGGACTGCACTCTCCCTGGCCCTCCCTTCTAGCCCATTCACAGCTTCTCTCAGTTCCACCTTCTGTTGTTGTTTCTCACTAAGTCGAGTGCCCCAGAGAAGCTGATTAGCAAGAACCCTGAACATGACTGGAACCACAAAGCCCATTTTCATCCCACCCTTGCCATGTAGGTAGTAGGGTAAAAGGCACATCAAATGAGAAACCAACGGAGTAGGGACTTGGGGTGAGAGAGTAAATGTAAGGATTAGAGAATCCATGTATGCCAGGCACTTAGAACAGTTGAGTGCACAGTGAGGGTTACAGAAGGATTAACAATTGTGTGCTGGCTGTGTTGCGGTGCTGTTACGCAGAGTACATGGGCCTGAGGTTTCAGCTTTGATCTGCATTAAAGAGCTGTGGGCAGGTTGCCTCCATCTCTGGTGAGCCTCCTCCCTGGGATAAAAATTAGAAACACAAAAGACAGATTTAAGAGACTGAACCTGCCTTCTAATGCCACTGCCGTTTTTCAAAATGCTTTTATGAAATTCTGTTTTGCTCTTGGGATTCCTCATGCTCTTTAAAACACATACACACAAACATATTATTATTTGGAAAGAATTTGATTTACAGAAAAATTTTTTTTGCTAAGATGACATAGAGAGTTCTGGAATACCTTTTACCCCATTTTCTCCATTGGCAACATCTTAGCATAAGCCATTAGAACGTTTGTCAAAACCAAGAGACTGACAAGGGTATTTCTGTGAACTAGACACCAACGTTTATTTGCATGTTGCTGTTTGTTTGGAAGCTGGATTCTCCCCCAAAATCCATGTGTTAAAGGATTGGCCCCAGGGTGTGGTTGCTATGGGGAGGCGATGGAACCTCTAGGGGGTGTGCCCAATGGAAGGTCCTCAGGTGTCTGCGCACACCGCCCTCAGAAGGTTGGTCTCACAGGAGAGTCGTTAGAAAACCTGAGGTTGAGCCCAGCCTCCATCTCCTGCTCTCACATTCTCCTGCATGGCCTTTTGTCTTTACCAGAGGACAAGCAAATGGGGCTGCCCAGGCTTGGCCTTGAGCTTCCAAAATCTGGAACTACACACATCTTTTCTCTTGAGTAATTTTGTTGCCCCAAGTACTGATACAGCCAATTAATACAGCTGTCACCCATTTCCCATTCATGTCTTCTTTTCAACCCAGGGAAGCCTTGTAACTTTCCAGCCTTCTCTTGCTTGAGGTAGCTGGCCCATCTTGCGTTGCCTCTCACCATCTTGGGGGTGGGGGTGAAGGAGCTTGAGGTGGACTGGCCTGGTTCTGTTGCATGTCTCCCTGTGTGGGTTTGTGGTCTTTGTCAGGATTAGACTGGAGTGGTGGGTTTTGCAAAGAATGTTGCCGCGTTAGAATGTCCTCATCACATTGTGTTAGGGAAAATAGAAATACCACGTGATATCATCTGCCATGTGAATGCCCGTCATCTCCTGGGTCCGTCTCCTGTGTTGTGAGGCTCTTATTTTTCCCCTTTTCCTTCTCTAGTCTTTAGATGTAAATCACTAAACCCAGCCCCAAGGTTTGTGCTTAGTGGGGATGGAGTTGCACTTCGCAGAGGGGACAATGTTTACGTACATTATTTTAAATTCTTCTTTAGGGAAGATGTACTTCTCTACCCCCTCATCTCCTCCCATTATTTTGTTCAGTCACTTGGTTGTATTAGTATAAGCATATGGTATTTAACTTATACATTGGGTTATTTATTTATTGTTTAAGATTTATTTTTATTGGAAAGGCAGATTTACGGAGAGAAGGAAAGAGAGAAAGGTCTACCATCTACTGGTTCACCCCCCAAAAGGCCCCAACAGCAGGAGCTGAGATGATCTGAAGCCAGGAGCCAGGAGCCAGGAGCTTCTTCCAGGTCTTCCATGTAAGTGCAGGGTCCCAAGGCTTTGGGCTGTCCTCAACTGCTTTCCCAGGCCACAAGCAGGGAGCTGGAAGGGAAGTGGAGCAGCCAGGACATGAACCGGGACCCATATGGGATCCCAGTACTTGCACGGGGAGGATTAGCTAGTTGAAGCATTGCACAGGGCCCTGTATGTTGGGTTATAATCTAGGACTGAATGGTTTGTATTGTTACCTGATTGCTCCAACTATGGCCATCGGGACCCCCTTTTCAGGTCTTTTGAATGTACCCACTTCCCTTGGTATTTGGAGTGCATCCTTGTTTCCTAGCACAGCCAGCTGCTCTGGGCTTGTCTTATATTTTCCCTGTTTCTGCTTGGAATGAGATCTTTCTCTAAAAAACCCTGATTCATTGCCTTCTTTAGTCTATTATCATGAGTAGCAACTCCGGTTCCTTTGTGGGTGGATGTTAAAGCTATAATCACAACCAGAGTCATGTCTGGTGAAACAGACAGGAAATCAAGTACATCAAATTACACCTTTTAAAAAAAGAGATTGACTTATTCTGAAATTCAGAGTTAGAGAGGGAGAGAGAAACATCTTCCATTTACTGTTTTACTGGACAGCCTGAAGCCAGGAGCTTTCTCCTGGTCTCCAACATGGATGACAGGGGCCCCCCAAAATTGGGCCATCCTCCGCTGCTGTCCCCAGGCCATTAGCAGGGAGCTGAATTGGAAGCAAAGCGGCTGGGAGCAAGCACCCAAGTGGGATGCCAATGTCACAGGCAGTGGCTTTGCTTGCTATGCCACAGCGCCAGCCCCGGAATTACACTTTTCTTTTTTTAAAATTTAAATATTATTTTTAAATAATGATTACATGGTTGATCAGGGTGGGAAGGATTGAGATTTAGGGAAAATTGGGTGTACTCATTGCTTCCAAATTTGATACTTCTTGTTGTTCCTGGGGGAAGGGGAGAGACAAAGGGGAAAACCACTCATGACTTTCCACATGTCCCAGTCCCCAGGGATGAGGAACCGCCACCTTGTATCAACCCAGAGTCTCCATGTGGACATATTCTGAAGGAATCACGTATTTCATCAAAACTCCTAGAGTATTGAGTAAGCAGTGGGCCAACAATTGCTGCGGTTCTGATGCTCTTTAGAAAGTATTTGCTAAGTCCTGATCCCATAGTATTTCTGCGTAAAAGAATCTGATCATCTCACTGCTTCCATGGGATGAACTGAGCACAAACAAGGTCACTGCTGTCCAAGAACAAGTTAGCGCCGCCTCTGCTTTTTTTATTTCAGCGTGGGTGTTTCTCCTCCGTCTCAGGGGAGAGGCAGCATTCCCCATCAGCCTGAATGCTTCGCCTCTGATCACAGCGCAAAGCACAGGTTCTACAACCAGGAGCGCCACTTTCCTAACAAACTCAGAGCGAAGGCTGAGGCTTTCCAGCACGAGTCCTCATTCAAACTCCCTGGTGAGTCTTCCCAGACATTTCCCTGTGTCCTAGTCCGCTTGCCTTTGGATGTGCGCACCACCAGTACATGCGTTGGGGCTTGCACAGCACCCGGCCCTCTGGGGATGTCCTCCACTCTATCAGTGGCCAGGCAGCACTTTTGTGTTCCATGACTGGCCTGTCCCCTTTCATTGTTTTTCCCTCTTCTCTCTCCTCTCTGCTCTTCTTTCCTTTCCCGTTCTTTCTTCCCTTCCCTTCCCTTTCTTTTTCTCTTCTATTACTTCACTAAAAAACTCGAGGGTGCCAGCATTGTGGCATAACAAACTAAGCCACTGCCTGCAATGCTGGCATCCCGTTTTGCATTGATTCTTGTCCTAACTTCTGCACTTCTGATCCAGCTGCCTGCTAATCCCCCCGAGAAAGCAGAAAAGGTGGCCCAACTCCTTCAGCACCTGATCCCACACAGGAGACCTGGATGAAGGGCCTGTCTCCTGACTTTGGCTTGGCCCTACACTGGCCCTTTAGACCATTTGGAGGGTGAACCAGCAGATGAAAGATCTCTCTGTCTCTCTCTCTTATTCTATGACTCTGCCTCTCAGATAAAAAAATTATTTTGATGTCAGAGAGAGAGAGTTCCTGTATCTGCTGGTTTACTGGTTTACTCGAATACCCAGTAGAGCCCTAACTGGGAACCAGGAACTCAAACCAGGTCTCCAGCGTGTTAGGCAGAGACCCAAGTGCATGGGGCATCGCCACAGCCTCCCAGGCGTGCATCAGCTGGCAGTTGGAATGTGGAGCTGGAACTTGAACCTGGTCACTGTGATCAAGAATGAGACCATCTTAGCTGCTGCACCAAACACCTTCCCCTCCCTGCTTTCTTAAACTTTCTATGACAAGCAGTGGTTCATTCCTGCTATCTGTTTTTGGCTTTTTTTTTTTTTCTTTTTTTTGGTACATGTCTTGTGTACTCATTGTTTTACTTGTTACAGACTTTGCAACTCTTTGCTCTGAAAATCACTATCAGTTTTGCCAGGTGTGAAGCAGCATGAACTTTCTTTACTCCTGGCCCAGCGCAGGCCTGCCCATGCGGTTGGCCCCAGGCACCAACCGGCTACAAGTCCATGCTGAGGGCAGGCAAGCCCCGCAAGACACCAGGTTGGAGCTCACACAAATCTGCCTCTTTAGATGGACAAGCATTGGTGTGCTCATCTTGTCTTTAGAAAGACCACATATCGTTTAGCCAGGAGTGACCCCAAAAATTGTCCCTAGAGCTTTGTTCTATAAATGAGAGCAAGCCAGCTCCTGCTGGATCCAGCACAGCTCTAACTAGAACCTCTCTCTCTCTTTCTCTCACGTGTGTGCGCACCCACTCTCTCTTGCTCATCTTTTTTTCTTTTTTAATCTATTTATTTTATTGGAAAGATGATACAATATTTTATATGTAAGCAAATATACATGGGTAAAGTAGAAATTCCAGGACTGGGGCCCGGGGTGAAGCATAGTGGCTAAAGTCCTCGCCTTGCACGTGTCAGGATCTCGGGTTCTATTTTTTTTTCTTTTGTTATTATAATTTTGACAATCTTTACATAGTTAATTAGGGTAAAAAGGTTCAAGGGCTATAGGGAAGTGGGTAAGACTATTATTTCCATATTGTTTCCTTCATGTTTAAAGGGGGATATTAAGGGAGAAGGCCCACCCAGTTTCCCACCCTCCCCAGGTCCCGGATGTAGGGCATGCCCCTAGGTTCTTGCTCCGATGGTTCACCAATTATGAATCGCTACCAATCTTTTTTTTTTTTTAAAGATTTATTCATTTTATTACAGCCAGATATACACAGAGGAGGAGAGACAGAGAGGAAGATCTTCCGTCCGATGATTCACTCCCCAAGTGAGCCGCAACGGCCAGTACTGCGCCGTTCCAAAGCCGGGAACCTGGAACCTCCTCCGGGTCTCCCACATGGGCGCAATGTCCCAACGCATTGGGCCGTCCTCAACTGCTTTCCCAGGCCACAAGCAAGGAGCTGGATGGGAAGTGGAGCTGCCGGGATCAGAACCGGCTCCCACATGGGATCCCTGGGCTTCCAAGGCGAGGACTTTAGCCGCTAGGCCACGCCGCCGGGCCCGCTACCAATCTTGCCACTCCAAGCATTTGAGGTCTTTGAAGAATCCACTGATTGACATAGTCCATCATAGAGTCTCCGTTTGCCCAGTATTTCATTGCCAACATATAGCTGAGATGGTTGATTGACCTGTTCCGTCTTCTGTCTTTTCTTGGTTAGGGTTCTGAGTCCAGCATTTCGATTGGGGAGATCTCCAAAGAAACTTTGTCTGAGGTGTTCCCAGACCAGATTCTTGTATGTACTAGCAAGCACAGGGCCTGGCACGCGGGCCTGGTGGGGGTTATTGTGGGTCGCTCCAACTAGGCTGCAGCTCCCACTGGTTTATGCGAGGACCAAGTTTGTGCTGGGCAGAACCAGGCTGGACTGCAACACCCAGTGGTTCCAGTGGAAGTCAGGGCTGAAAACAGAACCAACCCACCGATTGCAACCACCAGCTGATCGGGACAATGGACTATGCCAGGCCCTGTGCTTGCTAGTACATACAAGAATCTGGTCTGGGAAGACCTCAGACAAAGTCTCTTGCTCATCTTATTCTAGCTTACCCAGGCTTGTTTGAACAGTCAAGATTGAAAGTCACTGAAAATGAAATTTCTGCTCAGTCTTACACACTGTTCAGCTTGCCCTGTGTCACTGCCTTCCAGATGCTTCTCCCACTGCTTCACTGAGTTTGTTTGTCAGCATCCTCCATGGCTAAGGGAACAGACATGTCGCACGGATTGCTCCTGACGCTCTGTTGTGGATTCAGTTGTGTGTTTGCCCCACCCCAGCCCTAAGTCATGCAGTTTGCTAGTTATCCCCTTTCCTTTCCATCTCCCAGGATGGTCCCCAGAAGCTAGATATTATAGGTTAGGGGTGTGCACAGGCTGGGCCACCCTGCAGACTCAGACGGGGAAGGCTGAGGGGCCTTGATCCCCATGCTGGAGTGGTTGATGTTTTCCACACTGCTCAACCATACAGAGTTGGAGTGGTTCCATGGTTCCCTCCCTCAGTGTGGATTGTGGGCCGTGGGCTGTGGACCATTGGCAGTGGGCTGTGGGCCGTGGGCTGTGGGCTGTGGGTATCCTTGGTTATGGACCAAGCCGTGAACTGTGGGTTTGGGGTCACCATCATGCCTTCCAATCTAAGTTTTTGAAGGCTATCCAACTGGTTGTTTAGAATATCCTGTGGTGGGGGTGAGGTGGCAGGGCAGCAGGGGGCTGGTGCAATGGTTCAACTGGCTAATCCACCCTGGTCAGTGTCATTATCTTATATGAGTGGAGTTTTGTGTCCCAGTTGCTCCACTTTCCGTCCAGCTCCTTGCTTGTGACCTGTGAAAAAAGTAGAGGATGACCCCAAAGTTTTGGACCCCACACCCACTTGGGAGATTTAAAAGAAGCTTCTGGCTCCTGGCTTCAGATCAGCTCAGCTTTGGCCATTGTGGCCATTTGGGGAGTGAACTAATGGATGGAAGATCTTTCTCTCTGTCTCTCTTCTCTCTGTAAATATGCCTTTCCAAATAAATAATTCTTAAAAAAAAAATGATGCCCCATGGAAGGACTGGGTTCTGGCGCAATAATTCAGATTCTGTTTGGCACCTCAGCATCTCCAGTATCCTAGGAGGCAGCAGGTGATGGCTCAAGTATTTGGGTCCCTGCTACCCATGTGGGACCCACATGGAGTTCCAGGTTCTGGTCTCCATCATGGACCAGGTCATTCTGTGTCTGCCTGCCTTGAATTACGGTGAAGGAGAATTGGTACACAGAGCTTCCGAGCGGGTGTTCATGTCAGGGGCCAGTTTGTTTCACTGAGCAACATAGCTGAGTGGGAAGTCATACAGTCAGAGGGTTGGAGGAACACAGGAGACAAATGTCCATCTTGAAGACCTCAGTAGGAAGATGGCCGTCTCAAGTTTGGGCTTGGCAAGGACCCAGCTTGGAGCAGTCTTGTCAGGGGAGCAACAGAGGACCACACACTGGGACATGAATAACATGCATGCTTTGTCTCACAGCTCCAGAGGCTGAGGGTCCCAACTGAGGTGCTAGCAGGGCTGGCTTCCTCTGAGAGCTGTGAGGGAGGGGCTGTCTCAGGCCTCTGCCTTAACTTCCCTGCCCCTCGGTGTTCCTCACCTTGCAGGTGGCTCCTCCCTGCTTGTCATGTCTCTGGGTCCTCCCTGCCCAAGAACACCAGCCAAGCTGGATCAGGGTCCCCCTGGTGACTTCATTTTTTTTTTTAATATTTTTTTTAAGATTTATTTATTTTTATTACAAAGTCAGATATACAGAGAGGAGGAGAGACAGAGAGGAAGATCTTCCTTCTGATGATTCACTCCCCAAGTGAGCCGCAACGGCCAGTACTGCGCCAATCCGAAGCTGGAAACCAGGAACCTCTTCCGGGTCTCCCACGCGGGTGCAGGGTCCCAATGCTTTGGGCCGTCTTCGACTGCTTTCCCAGGCCACAGGCAGGGAGCTGGATGGGAAGTGGAGCTGCCGGGATTAGAACCGGCGCCCATGTGGGATCCTGGGGTGTTCAAGGCGAGGACTTTAGCCGCTAGGCCACAATGCCGAGCCCAACTTCATTTTTTTTTTAAAGATTTACTTATTTTCATTTCAAAGACAGAGTTACAGAGACAGAAGGACACACACACACACACACACACACACACACACACACAGAGAGAGAGAGAGAGAGAGAGAGAGAGAGAGAGAAGGAGAGATCTTCCATCTACAATTCCTCAATTGGTTGCAGTGGTTGGAGTTGAGCTGGTGTGAAGCCAGGATCCTGAAGCTTCCTCTGGATCTCCCGTGTGGGTGGCAAGGAGCCCGAGAACTTGGACCATCCTTCACTGTTTTCCCAGGCACATTAGAATGGAGCCAGATAGGAAGTGAAGCAACCGGGACTCAAATCAGCACTCAAAGGGATATCAGTACTGCAGGTGGAGGTTTAATGTGCCACAGCACTGGCCCCCAACCTCATCTTGATTGCTTCTGTCATGAGACCCTATCTAATTCAGCTTGGGCTGCCTGACCCAGGCTGCCTCTTTTCCAAAGTTGTAGAGCTTGGGAAGTTCAAGATCATGGTTGGTCTGGATGATGATCCTCCTCTGGGCTGGCAAACAGCTGCTTTCTTGCTTTGTCCTTACTTGGCAGAGTGATGGTCTTGCACTCTTCCTAGAAGGAAAATCATCCTGTCACAATCATCCTGCCACAGGGCACGCCTCCAGGTACCCCCACCTTGAGGTAGAAAAGCTAGGACTTGGACCAGCACCATACGGGATGCTAGTGCTGCACGCAGTGGCTTAGCCTACTATGCCGTAGCAATGACCCAGTCAAAGCTCTTTAACCCTGGGTCAGTCACTTGTTCCTCTGTAGAGTGGTATGCTAAGAGTACATGAATATTGATGCTTGGCCTGGGCCTTCAGAAATCCCTTTGAGCCCATCCTTCAGGCACACTGCCTGCTTTCGGGTGCTCCCTCTCTCCCAGCTTGCACCTGCCGCCCTCCTCCAGGAGTATGCTCTGGCCCTGGTTCACCTGCAAGAGTATGACTCCACAGGCTGCTGGCACTGTTTGAAGATAAGGCATGCTGCTGGCCTCCCCTGGCCTAGTGGCTTACACTATTAATACTTGGGGATTGATAGGAAGCGTGACAAAGGGTAATGACCCCATTGTGCTTGGTCCAGGATCTTCCCAGTCTCAGCACTCCAAGTACCTGGGATGGTTGGTCACAGATGCAGAAGCCCTGGAAGGTGGCCATTCTGGCTGCCAGACCTGCCCCAGGCTATGCCTCTGTGCTCAGGTGGATGTTATGCAACCCTCTGGCCCTGGCTGCCACAGCCGAGCCTGGCCCTGGCATGCAGAAGCTGGGGCCTCCAGGGCATCCCCTCCACCTGCAAGGCTTTTCCAATCATCTGTCTACTCCCCCTCAGCTGCTTGCCATACAGAGTCTGCATCCAGGACAGCATGTGGCAGCAGGGATGTCCTGAGTCTTCCCCCATTTTAGCATGCTGGGCAGGGGTTCTTCCCGAAGGAGTTGGCCTTGGCAAAGCTCATGGAAGCTGTGAATGAAAAGCAGCTGCCCAGCCAGCATCCTCTGTGGCTGGGAACAGGCGCGCTGTGCTGGCGCCTGGCCTGTCCCCACGCGCAGGGTGCCAAACAGCTTCTGGGCGGGCACTGATGGGAACTGCCAGGCAAGGCCTGTCTTGGTGACCATAAACCCTGGTTGGGGAGTACCGAAAGCTGCAGGCCAAATGTCCCACAATAGCCATGTTAGAGCAGTTTGCAAGGGAAGCCTGAAGGAGTCCCCCCTGCCACCCCTGCCCAGTGTTTTTGTTTCATGTGGTCTTGCTCCTTGATTGAAGTGTTTTGTTGAACTTCCCCAGTGATCATGATGCTGCTGATCAGTGAAATTCAACCTAACCTTCCTCTACTCCCCACTACTTTCAGAGCAGTTGGAGAATCCCCACCTGCCACAGTGCAAGAATTCTGCCTGCTTCACTTTTCCAACTGTTGCCAAACTACTACCCAAGTTTTGTGGGATTCCCTGGCATTGTGTGGAGTTATGGGAACCACTTTGGGAGGTGTGCAAACCAAAACATATACCTCATGGAGTTTCTGCAATGCAGAAGCTTCAACTTCATTTCTTAATGGTTCCCTCTAGCTTAGTGGAGCAGGGGCTCCAGAAAGGAAGAGTAGGCAGTTCCTTTCAGTGTATGAAAGAAAATCTGTCCTTCAACAGGTGAGGGGTGACAACAGCTTGTGAGTGTTCTTATAACGTGCAAAGCAGCTCCAGCTTTTTAGCAGAGGAAATGCAGACTCTTAGCTATGCGTCCAAAACCTGCCTTCTCAGGCAACGGAGGAGGTACCTGTGTCTCAGTAACTTCTTAGTGCTGGTGCACCTGCTAACAGGCAGGGATGGATGAGGGGGAGTGATGACGGAGTGTCTGAAACTGGAAGAAAAGAAAGTTCAGGCAGTCCAGAATCGCTTCGTTTACTTGGGCAAGGTTCAGTGCTGCCCATCAGCTTTGATTTCTCCAGGCAAACTCTCCAAAAGACCAATGGCAAAGGAAAAGGACTGTCATCCCCATGGGTACCTTGAGTTATGACTTCAATAAGTTCTAGATACTGTGCTTTTATTGGATTCCTAAATACCTGCAAGTTGTGCTAGTATTATGGTATTATTTTACTATTCCATAAAGGTCCATGAAACTAGGAGCATGAGGCATGCCAGGGAGTTTTAAGCTTCAAGGTACCCTTATTTGGTACGAGTTGGGTCTACATCCCTGGGTTGTTGAAAACCCTCCCAAGAAATCATGTCATTGCTGTTGCTTCCCGCATCTGGGGTTACCCGTGAGATTGAGCGTCATTCATTCATTAGTTATTTGCAATATTCCTTGAGCCTGCAGGCAGCATTGAGCTCCTAAACGCTTTCCTAGACTCATTTTAGAACTATGAGGAATTGGGCCCAGTGCTATGGCCTAGCGGCTAAAGTCCTCGCCTTTAATGCATCCCATATGGGCACCGGTTCTAATTCCGGCAGCTCCACTTCCCATCCAGCTCCCTGCTTGTGGCCTGGGAAAGCAGTCGAGGATGGCCCAAAGCTTTGGGACCCTGCACCCACATGGGAGACCTGGAGGAAGTTCCTGGATCCCGGCTTTGGATCGGCACAGCACCGACAGACCGTTGCGCTCACTTGGGGAGTGAATCATTGGACGGAAGATCTTCACTTCTGTCTCTCCTCCTCTCTGTATATCTGACTTTGTAATAAAAAAAAAAAAACCTTAAAATAAAAAAGAACTGTGAGGAATGATTAAGGGGGAAAGCAGCAGAGTGTCCGTGGTAGATGCACGGAGGAAAGAGAAAGGGGACAATTAGGGCAGTGCTGAAACTCTGCTGCCCTCAGCTGCCTTCTCCTCCCTTTCCTGGCACCCCATACCCACGCCAAGTCCTTCTGATTCGATCCCACATCTCCTGGAATAACTGACCTGCCCAAGACTCTTCTTACTCAGCCATTTCATGGAAAGGAAACACTTCAGTCCTGATCCTGCACCCTCTCAGATAGAAAGGCGTCTGAGGACAAGAGTAGAAATGGTTACGGTGACAATGTCTCATTAACAGAGTGAGATGCTAGTGCAGAATTACGCTCAGGGAAATACACAAAATATGCAGAAGAAATACACAAAAACTAGCACTCAACTCTGCTCTCCCACATGAGAATCGCTAAGGCCAAGGGCTGTTCTGGGCTCAACATTGGCACAAATATTCAAGTTCATCCATGTTGTTGAAGGAGCAGAGGACGACCCCAGATTGAGAGAGAGAGAGAGAGAGAGAGAGAGCTCTAGCCCTTTAGCCCACACCTTCCTCTTGCAAAGTCAGCTGTCAGTTACAATAGCCAGGTCCAACCCAGAGCTTAAAGTCAAGCTTTCTTCCACAATAGTTAGCAACATTTGATCCTTTTTTTTTTTTTTATTGTATTGTTGTTGACAATCTTTACATAGTTAATTACAGTTAAAGGAAAAAGAAGGGAAAAAAAAAGGTTTAGGGGGATAGGAAAGTGGGTAATGCTATTATGTCCATATTGTTTCCATCATGTATCTGAGGTAAAGGGGGATATTGAGGGAGAAGCCCCACCCGGTTTCCCGCCCACCCTAAGTCCCGGATGTGGGGCATGCTCTGAGATATGTGCTCGAGTGGTGTTAATAGTTCTGCAGTTATGAATCGCTGCCAGTTTCGCTCGATGAGGTCGTCCACCAATTGATATGGTCCATCATAAAGTCTCCGTTTGCCCCATAATTTGCTGCCAACATATAGCTGAGATGAATGATTGTCCTGTTCTGTCTTCTGTCTTTTCTTGGTTAGAGTTCTGAGTCCAGCAGTTCGATTGGGGAGATCTCCAAAGATACTTTGAGGTATTCCCAGACTAGTTTCTTGTATGTTCTAGCAAGCACAGGGCCCGGCACAGTCCATCACCCTGATCAGCTGGTGGTTGCAATTGCTGTGTTGGTTCTGTTTTCAGTCCCGAGTTGCACTGGAACCAATGGGTGTTGCAGTCCAGTCTGGTTCGGCCCTTACATGACCCAGTGGGAGCTGCAGCCTAGTAGGGGCAACCCACAATAACCCCCACCAAGCCCGCCCCCTACCCTGGTTTGCCAGTAAGTATAGCAGAAGACCAGTCTGTCCCCCATCCCATTTGGCTCTGGTACTTGTCAATGGGTATTAAAGCTTAGTTCTATCTAACCAACTCAACCATCCAGCCCTCCCAGATGTTGTTGAGTGCCTCTCTATCTAGCCATCCCAGCCCCCGTCCTAGTTTTCATGCCCTCCCTAGGGAATAGTGACCCAAGAAGGGGGAACCCACTTTTCCCTCCCAGGTCTCTCTGTCCCGGTTTATGCACTCTTTAGGTGGTCCTGAGATTTGACTCGACAGAATTAGTCCCCAGTGCCAGCTTCTGCCAGCTGATGCTGCGGCCTTGATCTAGTCCACATGCAGCGCACAGGTGTTATAGCCTTGCTTGGTCGGGTCTGTCTCTATCCCAGCCCACGCTCTCCAGTGGGAGTAGCTGACCGGCGAGGGGACCAGCCCCTTAATCCCCCCGCCAGCTCTGCCCCTTCCTTCCTGGATCTCACGTGTGCTGGATGGGTGCTGCATTCACATCCAGTACAGGCAGCCACGCCCTGGCATTCCATAATGTGTACTGGTTTTGTCGCAACCAAACCCGGCCCATCCCACACTCTGTTCTGGCGATCGGATTTGCCAGTGGTTGACATGAACTGATTCAGCCTGGTCTGCTCCTGACCCATGCCGAATGTATGCCAGTGGGAAACTTTCCATGGCCTATTCTGGGCTGTTTCCTATCATGCTTCTTGCGCTTACCTGCAGGGACTGTGTCCTGCCAGAGGAGTTGCCCAGGCTCCTCCATCAGAACCCCTCCCAATGGCAGGTTTTGCGCTTGCCAGGGGGTTCTTGAGCCAACCCTACTCAGTTCACCTCCTGTCCTAGCAGGAACAGTGGTTTTTCCTGGCTGGCTTTCACCCCATTCTGGTTCTTGATGTTGGATGTTTCAGCCCAGCCATGGCTCATCCATACCCACATACAGCTCACACATGGCTCAGAAGAGGAGTGAGACCCAGCCTAGTCAGTCCCACATCTACCCTGGTTCTCCATAACACCAGATGGTGTTGGGATCTGAACCGGCCTGGTGCATCCAATCCCAGCCCACACTAGTGCCTAGGGTGACTACAACTGTTTCCTAGATAGAACGCAGCCCCCATTCCAGCACATACACTCCTTGGTGGGAGCCTCATCCCAGTTGTGGTGTCCCCTTACCTCCCAGATTGGGCCTGTTCCTAGCCGTAAATCACACACCTGCCCGTGGTTGTTCTGAGGAGCATTAGCTGCAAGCCTCAAGTTCATTTGGGATTCCCTCATTGCCAGCATTCTGTTTCCTCCATTTTGATTGAAGGGATCCCCAAAGAGACTTTGAGGTGTTCAGAGATCAGGTTACTAGCAAGCACAGTGCTTCACGCCCGCAGCACTGTGGGTTCAGGAGGGAGCCTCCCAGGCAGCAGGTCAATGAACCAAAAGTCAAAAACTCTCTGGCCGGGCGGCCAGCAGGCGGAGCCTGGCGCCAAATGGTGCACTGGCTGCCCTGGAGCAGCTCCCCACGTGTACGTGGTAGCTACTGTGTGTTCCCAGGCTTGAGGCGAGGCCATCCCAAGGCCCCCCGGCAGGCAGCAAGGTAGCTGCCTGCCGGAAGTTCAAGTCCTTGGGCCCCAGTCCCACCCTTCCTGGCTCCTCCCCCCAGCTCAAGCCACATGGCGAGCAGTAGGGGAGGCCCAGACCCGCTACACAGACCCCCGGGACTCACCCAGAAAAGGGGTAGCCATCGAGGTTCCGGCAAATCTGGGAGCAGCTCCCCACGTGTACGTAACATTTGATCCTTGACACTATGTAGGAAAACAACCTCAATCTAGTGATTGTCTCCAGGTACACCACTCCATGTGACCAACCCCTGATCAGGACACACGTACAAGCAAAAATCATATGGTTTATTGTATCAACTCTGAGCCCACAGCAAAGAAGAACAGGATGGGACAGGTAGCAACATGTAGGACAGCCAGGGTGAGTGGGTCTTCTGCCATGAGAATTCAGTCGTGCTCCATAGTGAGTGTGTCCCACGGCAGTGCTGGGCAGTGCTCCATGGGCAGAGGAGCGGCGGGAAGCCCTCCTTCTGCCCTGGCTCCTCGACCCTTCTCCTCCCTCCTCCATGGCAGATTCTGATCTGCATCCCTTCCCTGGGTGAACCAGCACCACAGGTGGACAAGTCTGCTGGTCTTTCCAATGATGCTGGAACCCTGGGGTCAGGGACGTGCTCTCTGGTCTTGCCCTTGGTGTCGGAGGCCAGGATGGTTTGGGGGATGCCCCTGCATTTTGCATCTTCTGCTGCAAGAGAGGACCAACAGAGGGAAGAAACAGGAGGAAGCTGGGTCCTCCCCTGTGAGCATCTGTGGGCCTTCTCCTCCGGCCTCATCTCTTTCCCTTCCTGCTCACTAGCCCTGCACAGGTGCCTCTGGGAGCCAGGTTTCTAGTTATCAGTGGAATGATTTGTCGATTTCACTGGGCTTTAATTTTTTTTTTCAAAGGCAGATTTACAGAGAGGAGGAGAGACAGAAAGATATTCTACCTGCTGGTTCACTCCCCAAATGGTCGTAATGACCAGAACTGAGTCAATCTGAAGGCAGGAACCAGGAGCTTCTTCCAGGTCTCCCTTTCAGGTGCAGGGTCCCAAGGCTTTGGACCATGCTGCACTGCTTTCCCAGGCAACAAGCAAGGAGCTGGATCAGAAGTGGAACAGCCAGAACCTGAACCAGCACCCATGTTAGATGCTTATGCTTGAAGGCAGAAGATTAGCTAATTGAGCCATGGTGCTGGCCTTGGCCTGTTAAAGAAAAAAATATTTATTTTGTACAGTGAGAGAGAGACAAATGGAAAGAGAGAGAGTTCATTCATCCAGTGGCTCACTCCTAAAATGACTGTGATGTCACGAGCTAGACCAGGCCAAAGCCAGGAACCAGAAACTCTAACCAAGTTTCCCATGTGGGTACAGTGGCCTGTCTTCCTAGGCACAAAAACAGGGAACTGGATGGGCTCAAGTGGGATGTTGGCCTTGTACCAGGTAGCCTAACTCACTGCATTACAATGGCTGCCCAGGATCTCAGACTTTTTGACCCGTGAACCCTATGAAGCCTGTTCTACATTGCAGGATGTGGGGGAGGGAGGGGCAGGCATTGCAGCATAGTGGATTAAGCCTCAGCCTGTGGCCCCAGCATTCCATGTGGGTGCTGATTGGTGTCCTGGCTGTTCCACTTCCATCAATCCTGGGTCTTGGCTTTGGACTGTTTTGGCTATGTGAGTAGTGATCCAGTGGATGGAAGATCTTCCTTCTCTGATTTCTTTCTCTCTCTGTAACTCCATCTTTCAAACAAATAATAAAAGGAAGGTGGGTTAGGAAAGTGGCTTTATGTTTGCTGGCTATCAGGCACAACATAGGCTGTGGTTTGGTCCAAAGCAAGAAGCAGGCGTCTCAAACCTCCACAAGGCTGGATTCCCTCACCCCATAGGGACAGACCTGCTTGCCTGGAGGTTCATTTTATCCAGGTGAGACCTCCAAGTCAGGACACCTGGAAGTCACCAGGATTCCACTGTTTCTCTTTCAACAGTCAAACCCAGCCATGAGTTACAGAGAAGAGCAGTCAGCCCATCCCGAGAATGATCAAGTTAACCACGTGAAATTGCCATTTTTGTAGGTTGATGCGATGCTGCTTGACTTAGCTTTACCTGCCCGCTAATGGCTGAAGTGGTGGGTCTCAGTTTGACTGGATGTGAGACCAGGGGTTTTCAAAAATAACACAGGATGTAAACAAGCCACAGAGTACACTGCAGATCAATTAAACTGGAATCTCCAGGGCTAGAACTAAAACAGCAAGATTTTTTTTTTTAACTCTCTAAAGAGGGGGATTTCATTAGGCAATCAGAGCCAAGGGTTCTGAAACAAATTAAAATTGTATGGTTTCTCATAAAGCGTCAGTCATCCCTCCACGTGGGTGACCTTCACGTGGCAGGTGTTCTGTGGGGATTCCATGTGAGATTGACAGGGTTGTGACCCCAGGCACAGCAGAGAACACACTGTGGTAGCTCCCAGCAGTTCTGCTTCTGGATCCCCAGGCCCAGCACTCTGCAAACCTGTGCCCAGCCTCATCCAACAGGCAGATTGCATGGTTTTTGGATAATGGGGATCACAGAAGTCCTGGCTCTCTTTAGGGGACCAGTGGGCTGGGTTGTTGCCTCTGCTGAGCTCATGGATGGCTCCTCTTAGCTCTACATGTTTTCTGTGGCTCCCATCTAGAAGCAGAGACCTCTCTGTCCTCCAAGGCCACGTTTGTCAAGACAAACCACCTACCCCAGAGCCACGTGCAGATGGTTGTTTCAAGGGGACCCACCCTGGACCACACCAGATTCCTTGCAAGTGGATTCAAGAGTCAATGTTTTAAACCAGATCCCTTCCCTTCCTAGCCAATGTGATGTAAGGTGGCGGGAGTGCGAGGACTCTGAAGAGGCTCAGCCTGGCCTCTGGCCATGGCTCAGGGGATCGTCCAATTCCTACTACTTCTTCTTTTTAATGTTTCTTTTTATTAGAAAAACAGATTTACAGAGCAAAGGAGAGACAGAAAAACAAAAAGACCCTCCATCTGCTGGTTCACTCCCCAAATGGCCATGATGGCTGGAACTGAACCAATCCAAAGTCAGGAGTCAGGAGCTTCTTCTGGGTCTCACATGGGCGCAGGGTCCATCTTTCCCTTCTTTCCCAGGCTGTAAGCAGGAAGCTGGATGGGAAGTGGAGCAGCTGGGACACAAACCTGCACCCAGCATTTACAGGAGGATTAACCTGTTAAGCCATTGTGCCAGCCTCCAAATGGCTACCCTTACCTATGACCAGAGGCCAGTGGTTTCCTAACGGAGATTCTGGGAGTTTCATCTCATGGATCTGCCCCAACTCTCACATGTTGGTGGTGTTGGAGCCCCCAAACATCCCAAATATCCTCTCAGTACTAGAGAAGCATCTGTTTCCATGTATAACAGTTTTGTGTCCGTGGCGATGTATCCCAAGACCCTTGTGGGTGCCTGAAGTTTAGATTATACCAAGCCCTTAGACAGACTGTATTTCTCTATATTGTGATAAAATTTAGTGTACAGACCAAGCGCAGTGAGAGATTTACAACCATAGTGATATAGCAGAGTGACTGGAGTGATATTATATTATAAAATCTACCTGGATGTGACCACCCTCTCTTGAAAGAATCAGAACAAGTATTATTTTCAGACCATGGTTGATCATGGGTAGCTGAAACCATAGAAATAGAATTGCAGATAAGGATGGGAAGCATTACATAATCTGCTCATCTATCCACCCACAAACTCACTCACCCACCTATCTTCCCTCCATGCACTCTCTCATTCACTCATCTATCCCTCTAGTCCTTCTCCCCCTTCCCTCTCTCTCTCCTTTGCCTACTCCCACCCTCTCCACATCCACTGTGTGCTGGACATTGTTCTTTTTTATTTTAAAATACCAGATGTGTTTTTTTAAATTATTTATTTATCTGAAAGGCAGAGTTACAGAGAAAGAAGGAAACACACGCAGAGAGAGAGAGCGAGAGAGAGAGAGAGCGAGCGAGAGAGAGAGAGAGAGAGAGAGAGCCAGAGAAAGAAAGAGAGCTTCCATCCATTGGTTCACTCCCTAAATGACCAGCCATGGCTGGAGTTGGACTGATCCGGGGCCAGGAACCAGGAGCTTCTTCTGGGTTTCTCCTGTGGGTTCAGGAGCCCAAGCACTTGCACCATCCTCTAGTGTTTTCCTGTTAGGTCATTAGGGGAGCTGATTAGAAATGGAGCAGCCAGAAATCAAACCATAGGGGATGCGGGCACTGCAGTAGGCTTAACCTACTACATGCAGTGCTAGCACCTGGACACTGTTCTAAGCACTTGCAATGCATAAATGAACAACATATTCAAAAATTTCTGCTGGGCCAGCATTGTGGTGCAGTGGATTAAATGGCTACCTGTGGTACCAGCATCCCGTACAAACACTGGTTCAAATCCCAGCTACTCTACTACTACCCAATCCAGCTCCCTGTAAATATACCTGGGGAGACAGTGGAAGATGGCTCAAATGCTTAGGTCACTGTTGCCCACGGGGGTCACCTGTATGGAGTTTCTGGCTCCTGGTATTGGCCTGGAATTACACCAGTTGTGTCAATTATTTGGAGATTGAACCAGTAGAAAGAAGAGCTCTTTCTCAACCCTGCCTTTCAAATACATAAATAAATCTTTTTTTTTTTAATGGAATTTTCCTTCTGGCAGGAGAAGAAGGCTACTGAGAGCAGAAGGCATAGGGCAGAGTACTTAGGAAAAGTCTCCAGTATGAGTGAGATGAAATGTCTTCTTGTGTCTTTTAATTTATTTACTTGAAAGTAAAAATAGCAGAGATAGAGACATCTTCCACCTGCTGGTTCACTCTCCAGATGGCTGCAAAGACCAAGACTGAGCCAGGATGAAGCCAGGAGTTGCATCTACATCTCCTCACATGGATGCTTTCAGCTGCTTTCCCAGGCACATTAGCAGGAAACTGGATTGGAAGTAGAGCAGCTGGGACATGAACTGGTACCGATATGGGGTGTTGCTGTTGCAGGTAGGGGTATTACCTGATATGCCACAATGCTAACGCTGCAGTTTCATTTCATTCTCTCTTTAAAACTCCTTCCCTTTTCTGCAAAACTTTTTAGCCATAACAAGCTGCAATTCTGCACCTGCCCTTGAAATAAAGAATATGCTGGGGCTGTTTCTTGAGTGTGGCTCATCAATTTCTGCCCAGGACAAGGGGAGGACTTGCAGGCCACTTCTGAAGTCAAGTGGTGGGAGGGTTGGGTAGAACCGGTGAAAATTAAGTCATATGGGCTCTCATCACAGCAATGGCTCCCCAGGACCAGCCGGAACACAAAACTTCCCCACCGAGGGCCAGGGCCAGGACAAACAGAGACACAGCAAAAGGTAACGCTGAAGGAAAAATAGTTGGTTGTTGCCATCCCATACAGGGAGTGGTGGCAAGGAGTATCTAATGGAACAGTGATGTTTGCTAGATGAAAGCAACCAACCCAGAGCAGACAGGGAGGTGGAAGATCACCTGGTCCACCTCCTTCCCTCCCTGGCTTGTCCTGGAGCCTCCCGTAGGGCGCCAGCACAGAGCCCACTGCACCACATGAGACCCTTCTTAACTGTTCCTATAGACGGCCCTTCCTCCTGCCCCAGGGTGTGGCCTCTGGTTCTAGCACCGTGTGTGTGTGTGTGTGTGTGTGTGTGTGTGTGTGTGTGTGTGTGGTGTGTGTGTGCTGGCAAGAGGTATGCGCATGTGTGTATGCATAGATGAGAGCCACATGGGTCTTGCTAACTAACCTTGCACAGTAGTGACTAGGCTGGATGACAGCTGGTAGCCACAGAACCCCCGGAGAAGAAAGTTCTTCCTGTGTGTACCATTGTCCTGGGAGAGGGGAGCCCAAATGGGCCACATGGAGTCAAGGCTTCACTTTCTCTTTTGCTCCATCCCCAGGATGGACAGGCCAGGTCTATGCCTGTTGAAACTCAGAAGTGAGAGCCCTCTCCCCCCTGGGGTAAGGGAAATTTTCAAGAATGGAGAACACAGTCCATGGGAGAGTTGAGGAATTGTTCCTGGGCCCCAAGAGAGACCACAGACAGACAGAGCTCCCCCCAGATAGCAGGGCCTGGGCTTTTCCTTTCAGAGCTGTCCTGCTGTCTTTGACCTGCCGCCACTCCACTGCAGAGAAGGGAACATGACTCCATGGAGCTCACAGTTTGAATGTGTCTATGCGATCATCCATTTCCTTGGTCAGGTGCAGGACTTGCAACACAAAAGCTCCAGCCCAGGCCCAGGTCCTGGCCCTGGCCTGGGAGGGGTGAAGGCTGTCCTGCCAGCCCCTCCTTTGCTCTGGGCTCTAAGTTTCTCAGCTGTTCCTGAATTCCTAAATGGAAACAGGGCACTCATACACAGCCTTCTGGAGCAGGAAGTGCGAGTTCCCCACATTAGTCTTGCCTTATTGGCCTCTGCTCATGTGAGAGCATGAAGCGCTGACCTGTTCATCTGCCTCCCACGCCTGTGTCCACCAGGGGCCTCCTGGGGCTCACCTTGAGCAGTGCCTGTCCCTTCCCCCTACCATCAGATCTCAGTGTTCCTGGAACTAAGTGCAAATATTCAACAGGCAAGGCCAGCAAGGACAGCCCCACCATGGCTGCCCTTGACATTCATATCCACCATTATGTGGCTGAAGATGCCAACAACTGTGGAGAGAAAACATTCAGAGGCACCTTGCTGGAGTGGGGAGTGCCCAGCCCACGTGGTCTATCCAATTAGCTGGTCTGGCTCTGCCAAGGCAACCAACCACAGGCAGGACTCAGAATTCCACAAATCCACCACCGGTGAGCTTTTGACCTTATCCTTTTGTACGACCCAGTGCTGTTGTAAATCTCATACAACCATTGACAGAAGAAAGGTTTCCCGGCCCTGCACTAAACAGCATCATAGAACCACTGCTCAGGGCCAGGCAGCGTGGCCTAGCTGCTAAAGTCCTCGCCTTGAAAGCCCCAGGATCCCATATGGGCGCCGGTTCTAATCCCAGCAGCTCCACTTCCTATCCAGCTCCCTGCTTGAGGCCTGGGAAGGCAGTCGAGGATGACCCAAAGATTTGGGACCCTGCACCCGTGTGGGAGACCCGGGGGAGGTTCCTGGTTCCCGGCTTCGGATCAGCGCAGCACCGGCCGTTGCGGCTCACCTGGGGAGTGAATCATCGGATGGAAGATCTTCCTCTCTGTCTCTCCTCTTCTCTGTATATCTGGCTGTAATAAAATAAATAAAAATCTTTCAAAAAAAAAAAAAAAAAAAAAAAGAACCACTGCTCAAGGAACAGTACGTGTTGTACGTATCGTCATGCGCCAGGCAGGGTGTCCGTCAGAAACACAGACCCCACAGACAGCAGTGGCTAGGCTGCACAGTGGTCACACACACAGGTGCCTGTGAGGTTTACCCCAGGACCTCACCTCTGGGAAACACTGCCTTTATGTGACACGCAGTCGCAGTCTGGAGTTGGCTTCAAGCCTACGGGAGGAAGTGTAGTTTTGTGCAATGACAATGCCATCTGACAACAGGGCCGGAGCACCTGCAGATTGAGGGGCTGCTGGGTGGGTTGGGATGGGGTGTCCCCGGACCCATTCCCCAGGCATGTGTGAGGGCAAGTGGTGGCTGTTACCCTCAGCTGGGAGCCAGATCTGTGCTGGCTGACAGGTGGGAGAAGCAGGCAGAAACAGCTTCCAGAAGAAACCTTGCTTGTTTCGCACAGTTGTTTCCTGGAAGACCCAGCCGAGAGGCTTGCCAGTCACCCCAAATGCAAAGTCAGGGGAAATAAACATCAGCCACCCTGCATGATTGCAGACCACTCCCTACTGTTGCCACATGAGCCCCCTTTTTCCTGGCGTATTCCCAGGCACTTGACCTTGAGTGAGCCTGCTTGGGGCAGGGCAGGCTGCCTCTATCTCTCTCACCACCCTGTGTGTGTTTTCTCACCTTCCTTCAAAGGGCCAGAAAGTCCACTGGGTGCTCTGTAGGCTCCTGGTAAATTCCCCCCCTTCCCCCCCAAAAAAAACTTATGTATGTGAAAAGCAGAGTTTCACAGAGAGAGGAGGGCGGAAGAGAGATCTTCCACCCCCTGTTTCACTCCCCAAACAGCTAAAGCAAGAACCCTGGGTCTCCCCTGTGGGTGAACAGGACCCCAAGCACTTGGGCCATCCTCTGCTGCTTTTCCAGGTGCATTATCAGGGAACTGGATTGGAAATTATGCAGCTGGAACTTGAACCGGTGCCAATATGGGGATGCCAACTTGTTTGGTGGCAGCTTAATTTGCTGTGCCACCACACTGAGCTCGGCGTCCAGTCATTCTAATGGATGCCCTTTAGCTTCTTTTTTTTTTTTTTAAGATTTTTATTTATTTTATTACAGTCAGATATACAGAGAGGAGGAGAGACAGAGAGGAAGATCTTCCGTCCGATGATTCACTCCCCAAGTGAGCCGCAACGGCCGGTGCTGCGCCAATCTGAAGCCGGGAACCAGGAACCTCTTCCGGGTCTCCCACGCAGGTGCAGGGTCCCAAAGCTTTGGGCCGTCCTTGGCTGCTTTCCCAGGCCACAAGCAGGGAGCTGGATGGGAAGTGGAGCTGCTGGGATTAGAACCGGCGCCCATATTGGATCCTGGCGCGTTCAAGGTGAGGACTTTAGCAGCTAGGCCACGCTGCCGGGCCCGCCCTTTAGCCTCTTTAATCTGTTTCATATTAGTGTGAGCTGTGCAGCTCCTGCCTCTCAAGCTAGATTATGAATCACCTAGGGGACTGTCCCTGCTGTCTCTCCCTGCCACCACTCAGGGAACCTTGTAGGCAGCGTGTTTCTTTGACTGAAGTGGGGAATTCAAAATTGATGGAGTGCCTAAGCATGAGCAGGAGCCTTTGAAGCGAAGCCGATCATGTCCTGGGAAGTCCCATATCTTTCCCGGGGTCTTTGACTGACATGGTCCTACAAATTTAATCTCAGCTCAAAGAAGCATGGGGTGCATAGAGCAGGGAGGGGTCCCCAGAGTGGAGCAGGCAGACAGGAGGAGGCTTTTATCCCAAACCTGAAGAATCCTAGATGCTCATCAAGGACTATCAGTATGAGCACCGAGGACTACATCCCTACTGCCAAGGAGACCACGGGGAAATGGAGTGCCTTCGGAGGCCAAGAACTCTGAGGTCACCCACACCCAATTGGATCTACCACATGGGGTGGAAAAAGCCCACATCTTGCCTTGCAGGATCCAAGGACATTGGAACAACAACCAGGATCTCTGAGCGGTCCGCAAAAACAGAAGAACAGTAAACTTCCTCCGGGACTAGGGAGAGGAGCTTTCTCTGGTGCTTGTCTGCTTCCAATTTTGGGTCCCCACCCCCTCTAGTAATAACCATCAGGAGCGCTCCAGAAACCCCTCAAAACAAGCAAACAAACAAACAAACCAAACTAGAATAGATAGAGAACAACAAGGAAAGCTTAGAAACAGACAGGAAACGGTCAGCGGGGATGCACTTATAACTCACTGGGTGGGGCACAAAGATTAGTTACTCCTCACTGGGGTATGGAAGATTTCTCTGCACACCCTCCTAAACATGCTCACCTAAACTGTTGACATATATCCTGTTATAATTATAGAGCTAGACCACCTGAAAAACAGCCAGGTTCAGCAAAAACATGCTTCAATGCTATAAACTGCTAAATACTAAAATTAAAATAGGCATGAGACAGCTGAATAGCAATCTAAGCCATTTTAAGGTGTATAGAACATGGTTGAATATAAACCAAAATTGAAATGTCTATGAAGAAGTCACAGGTTGTGGCTGAGAACCTGCATTTTGCTATTAATATATTGGTTGATCAATACCATGTCAATTAATGCCACAATGTTGTAAATGGTTGTAGATATTATGTTGGGGCTTTTAACTGATTGAGATGATACTCTGCTGGCTCTACCTTCAGACCAGAGATGGTCTCACCAAGAAACCATTGAACTTACCAGGACAATAAGATGCTGGACTTTATGATTGGTCAAAACCTCCAATGAAAGAATCTCAACTGAATTTAAACTATGGAAATGCAACAAGGTGGAGCAATCCGCCGTGGGGGGAGGGTGTGGGGAGGGGCGGGGGGAATCCCAGTGCATAAAAAATGTATCACATAATGCAATGTAATTAATTTAAAAAATGAAATGCAATAAAAATATGTTTAAAACAAAAAAAATAAAACAATAAATAAATAAAAATCCATGAGAAAAAAAAAGAAGAAGCATGGGGTGCCCTCCAATAATTTGGCAAGATGTCCCATCTCTGAACTAACCCTGGCAGGACTGGATTCTACTGCATCTCCCTCCTCCTATACAAGCCCCCAGGGGGCACCAGAAAGCTGAAATCTTATAAACAAAGCATTAAGAAATAGTCCCTGCAGAAACAGACAGTGGCAGCTTGAGAGCAGTTCCTGTCTTATTGTAAGCAGGTGACTGAAGGGCTTTGGACACTTGGAAAGTTGATGACCATGTGACAGGTTGAGTTCAGTGGAGAGCTGGTTGTCTTCAGTGACCAGCCTTGATTTCCAATACGGAGGACCAGAGCTCGGGGTGGATGGCTGTCAGGATGGACTGAGGGGGTGACGGAGTGGTGGGACAATGCTCTTCTCTCCTCAGCCTTACCCTTCATCCCTTTGCTTTCCAAGAGCCTGGACTGAATTTGGGGCGGGAGCTTCTGAAATGCTTCCATCACAGCCTTAGGTTGCTCTGGGGGCCAGCAGAGGTGAGCGGTGTACTCGGATCCAGTGTAGAAAGGGGAAGGGTCCCAGGCTGACTTGGTAAGTCTCCCACCACCACCACACCCAGCCTAGGAGGGGTACTCTGTTTCTGCTAAGGAATGGCATCCAGCACACAGGTATCTCACCTGCCTAAGGTGCAGGGGTGCACCTGCCCAAGCTGCCATCCTCCCTCGGACTCACTTTGTCAAGAGTTTCATTCTTCCCCAAGGTAGAGGGACTTCTCACCAGGAAGGACTCCCCGCTCATGGACACTCCCACATCCTGAAATAGAATCTCCCTGCAGCCAGGGTGGGGCAAAGGCCCTCACGGGAGGCCTGGTAGACAGAGAACCAGAGACTTCTGCTGCATGCGGCAGGGGCTGTGAGCAAGGTGGGACACTTTTGTAGGTGCAACGCTGACAGCTGCACCTGGGAGCAGGTCGGCGAAGGAGGACAAGGCCACCCTAAGGCTGATGCACCTTCGATCCCCACCCACATGGTGTCAGTCAGCACACTGAGCTACACCAGGGTGGTTGCCTCCTCCCTGCCCCTGAACTTCAACCCTCAGCCTGGCCCTGACACACACCACTGATGGTATGTGAGACATGAGCTTGTTGAACAAGCCTCTACAAGAACAGAGGCTCACAACGGTGCCTAAGCATGGTCCAGCTTGCAGGTGCCACTGTCCCAGCCTTTGCCTCTTCCAGATGTAGCCTTAATAGGTACATGTGCTGTTTAGACCCAAGAGACTACCTAGTTCAAGACATTCACTTGCAGTGTTATGGGTGGGTGGGCTGTGGGGGAGCCTAGATTTGTTTCTCCAGGACCCCCCCCTACCCCAAAAAAGAAAAAAGATCTGGGAATTGGTTCACAGAGAGGGGAAGCCCAGGGAACCTTTTACATCCTTTATTTTTCTGGTCTGGAATTTCCTGACATGGTTTGATGTGTGTGTTTGTGTGTGTGTGCCTGCGTGCAAGCACAGAGAAAGATCCACTTTAATGCTGTAGGAACGCAGTGATCCTAATGATGCCACCCACAATAGCAACCCTATGCCCGGGCAGATCACATTCAGTGTGCAGATGGCAAAGTCACGAAGAAAACCCCAAAGGAAGCCAGAGCGGGAGCATCACTTTCCCAGCAAGGAGCAAGGATAATGAACCCAGAGGGGCTGGCATTGTGGCATAGAGGTTTAAGTTGCAGAATAAGAAGCCTGCATCCCATTTTGGGCACTGATTCAAGTCCTGACTACTCCACTTCCAAATCAGCTCTCTGCTAATGTACTTAAGAAAGTATCAGGAGATGTCCAAGTGCTTATATCTCTGCCATCCGCATGGAAGACCTGGATGAAGCTCCTGGCTCCTGGCTTTGGCCTGGCTCAGCCCTGCCTATTGTGACCATCTGGGGGAAAGAATCATCAAATAGAGATTCTCTCTGTGTGTCTCTTTCAAAAAAATGAATCTTTTTTAAAAAGTTCAAATGGGGAGTGTGGCATTTGCTCATAGGAGCTAGATGTAGAAGCTGAGGGTGGGACCCTCTGCTATTCCCATTCTGGTGGCTGCTTGCTGGGCTGGGTGGGCAGTGGGAAACCTGTGGGAGCCTGTGGATGTGGGTTTGGGGGTGGAGGGATAAGAGCATATCACCGGTGGGTATGTGGGGAGCTGGGAGCTCATCTCTATGCAGGTGGAGCAAACCTGGGGATTTCCCCATGCGCTTGGTCCTGGGCAGGGAGAGGGGAGAGGCCCAGGTCAGCATACTGTCATGGAGTTCTGGTGGATCAGACCTGGAGAACTTCAGTGGGCCTGGATCTTGGGTGTGTGGAGGGGTAAGGCACCAGGCCAGTACATGTGCCAGGATCTCGGGAGCCTGGTGGATGGGGAGAGCTTTGGATCAGCATACCACCCGCTGGGCTTCCTAAGTCTGGGCTGTGGATTGAATAGGGAAAGGAGCAAGGGGATATGGGGTAAGGAGGACCACTGTGGGAGTATCTTTCAGGTGAGCAAGGATTCCTGAGGGACTCCCACCAAGGCCACTGTACTTGCAGGTAAGTGAGGGAACTGAGACCTGGTATTTTGGAGGGTAAAGATAGACAGACCTTTATGGGTCAGACTAATGGACGAGCCCATATGGGAGACCTGAGCTGGGCTTGCTAGCATGGGTCATTGCTGACCACCACACTCCAGCCCACATGAAAACTAGAGCTGGGGGCCTGATTGGCAAGGCTAGATTGCAGCACCTGACAGTGAGTGTCGGAAAAGGGGACAGGTCACATTAGACTGGGCCATGACACTAACTAGTACACAAGAGAACCAGATTCGGGGGTAGAATCTATGGGGGATATGTGGGCCTAACCCTGTGGAATTACAAGTCCAGCTGGTAGTTTAAGAGTTCAGGTGGTGATGGGCCGAGCTAGGCATGACCATGGAACCTGCTGACATTCACGGGTACTGGGGCTGGGAACAGGCTGGGCAGGTCCAGGCTGCAGTACCTGCATGAGCACCCTAAAACAGGGTGTGGGGTGGGCAGGGCTACAACATCCACCAGCCCATACAAAAGCTGGGATGGAGAGGCAGGCTATGCTAGCTTGGCAGCTGCTGGCATGCATGAAATCTGGGTCTGGAGTGGGCCTAGTGGGAGAAACTTGGGAAACTCCTCTGGTGGGTCACAGCTCCCATTGGTGAGCACAGGTCTAGGCCTAGGTTTTGGGCAGGCTGGGCAAGGTAGCTCCATCTGCTGGTGTGGGTTGGTTTTAGAAAGGGGCAGACCAGACAGGGCTGAGCAAACGTTAGCTCACTGGCAAGTGTAGAAACCAGGCTGGAATGCAGGTCATGCTGGGCTAGGCTATCACACCTGTTGTTTTTCATGAGCCAGGGATGGGAGCAGACTGGGCAAGGCCAGGTTCTAGCACCCATCAGCGAAAGTTGGGACTGGGGACTGGCTGGGTCAGGCCAGGCTACAGCATCCAAAGGCAAAGGCCAAGACAGGGGAGGGGCTATGCCAAGCTAGGTCAGAGGAACCACTGACATGAGCGAGATCTGTGGCTGGGAACAGGCCTGGCTGGAGAGCTAAGGGTTATTACTGGGTTGTGATTCCCACTGGTTAGTATGAGGGCCAGAGTGAGGGCTGTGGTCTGGGCTGGACATGGCTGCAATGTCCCTTGGAATGCGTGTGGATTGGGTCTGAGATGTGACAGACTGGGCTAGATTCCAGATGAATGTAGTGTGGGTTGGGCCAGGTTGGGCCACAATACCAGCCAGTCCACACTAGGACTGGGATTGGGGGCTGGCAGGATTGGACTAGGCTGTAGCCCCAACCAGTGTGAGCTGGAATTAGGGGTGGGCCAGGCCCAGCCAGGCTATAAGAATTAGGGGTGGGCAGGATTGGGCTGAGCTGCAGCACCCATTTGTTTATGTAGAAGACAGGGCTGGAGACAGAACCGACCCAGAAATTGCAATCACCAGTGTGTACATTGACAATGGGTGATGGACTGTGCCAGACCTTGTACTGGCAAGCACACACAAGAATCAGGTCTGGGATCACCTCAGATGAGGTTTCTTTGGCAGTTCCCTCCCAACTGAGCCGCTGGACTCAGAACTCCAAACATGGAGAGAATTGCAGGTTTCAGGCTCCTACCACGGAGTGCAAGTGTCAAAGTGAACCTCCTCAGAGGCTCAGATGGCTCAGTGGACAGCATATCCAGGTGCAGATGGAAGATATGGCAGCCCATCGGAACTTGCAGAGAACACCTGGTACCACAACAGAGGACGGAGGACAGAGGACAGAACAAATCAATCAACTACCCCAGCCATGTGTAGGGAGTGAAAATCTGGGCAAATGGAGACTCTAAAGTGAACTATGTCAGCCAGTGGATTCTGGAGAGATTTCATCATGCTTGGAATGGCGAGATTGGCAGCAATTCAGAACTGTTGAACTATCAAAACTGCTTGAGCGGGACCCTTAGAGCACGCCCCACATCAGGGACCTGGGGTGGGTGGGAGGCTGGGTGGGACCTTGCCCTTTATCTCTCCCCTTACCCTAGATACAGAAAAAGAAATAATAATGTGTAAACAATGGTCTTGTCCACTTTCCTGTAGCCCTTGACCCTTTGTACCTGAATCAACTATGTAAAGATTATCAAAATAAAATAATTACAAAAAAAAAAACCCAGAAGAGAGAAAGCTAAAAAAAAAAAAGAAAGCGAAAACACCAAGACCCCAATGAAGTCTTGAGAGAGAAGTGCAATCACTTTGTTTCATGTGTTACTAGAAAAATCTCTCCAACTAGAATTCTGCACCCAGAGAAGTTATTCTTCCGCAGTGAGGGGGAAATAAAGGCTTCCTCTGACATATCAAGGCACATATATACCTGGCAAAGGTGCTAAAAGATGTAGATATTGTGATGCAGTGGATAAGCTGCTACTCACGATGCCAGCATCTAGCACCGGAATGCTTGGTTGGATCCCGGCTACTCCACTGAAGATCCAGCTCTTTGCTAATGCACATGGGAAGGCAATGGGCCAAGTCCTTGGGCCCCTGCACTCATGTAGAAGACCCCTATGTCAAGTTCCAGGCTCTTGGCTGTGGCCTGGCAGCCGTCTGGGGGAATGAACCAGTGGATGGAAGATCTCTTGCTCTTTGTATCTCTACTTCACCCTACCTTTGGAATAGATTTTAAAAAATGCATCTTCAAAAAAAGACTTTATTTCAAAACTTGTTGTGTATTAGAATCTCAGATCCACACGAATGAACACAGATGATTAACATGAGAACATTCACCCTCGCTAATGTCCGGAATAGCTCAAGCAAGGAGCTGTGACATGGAAGCCAAGAATTTAAGACAAGGAGGAACAAGCAGAAATGCCGATACCTTTAATGTATAAGCGAAGCAGGCTGGGAATGACACAGGGAGGCCATTGCCTGGTCACTGGTCACTGCAGAGATCACACATGTGGGGGGAAGGGGACAGTATTCAAATGGAGAGAAAAAATGAGAAGCCAGAAGTGGCCCGCTCTCAGTCAGTCACAGGTGAGTCGGAAGTCTGTTCCTTGGTTGAGACGTCAAGGCTGAGGTTGACTCTGACGTGAAACTGAGGATTTAAACCTGAGCCAACAGGTCAGGGAGGGGCCTGAGTTGGATCACAGGTGTTCTACTTTTCTTGCAAGGTAGAAACATGGCATTGAATCAGTGCTGATCTGTGTGTGGTCATCAGCCCATTCGCAATTCAAGAATGCCTGATGACAGCTGACCAACTTGACAGTTGATGAAGAAATAGCTTTCCATTCCGACACTCATCCCACACGGGCTGCAATCCACATGCAGAGAGAGGAACTCTGCAGTCTGTAATCACCCTTCTTACCCTTCTTATGGCCCCAAGCCATAAATCCCACCCTTTTGAAAGTGCAGGGGATGCCTTCTTGTCCGCTTGTGGATGGGGTTTCCTCAGTTACAGCTGTTACCTGGGAACCAGCTGCAAGGACATTGTCACAGTGCAGACAACATCGTGGCATGAGACTGATACTAACTTCCACTTGTGGCCTTTGACAGACCCGAAGGGAAAGAAGAAGCTGGCAGAAATTGCATGAAAAACATCAAATGATCCAGGAACTTCAAAAGTCTCCAGACCGAGCAGGTACCTTTGCAGCATGCACCTGCGCGAGATGCAAACCCTTCCGCTGCAGCTGAGTCCTACTTGAACCACACAAGGAATCGGTACTGCATCTTCCGAGAAAACAGGTCAAAGAGGAAAGACCTGGGTTAGCCGCATGAACCCCACATGACAGGGTCCCGAGAGGGTGGTCCAAGATGTGGGCAAAGAAAGGGCAAAAAACCTACCCCTTTCCTGGGAAGCTGAGTGACCCCTTGTCCATGGAGAGGAAGCTCATCCAGCTAAGAAGACAATGATGGCCACTAGCACACCCTGGCTTATGTGGGGTTCCAGTTCCCATCTTTGTTAAGTGACCCCATGTAGAGGACATTATGACCCTGAAAGGTCAGCGAGCACAGGATTACAGTTGATTGGATAATATTTGTATGATAGCAACCGAATGGATACCTTTTGTATAACTAATTGGATATCATTTGTAGGAGAACAGTTGATTGGACCTCATGTGAATGAGAACGCTTGGTAGAATATACAAGACAAAAGGAGTTCCAAACAAAAGTACAAAAACAGTTGATGGGTTTTGTTGATCAGCTCAATACCTCCTCCCTTATCCCATATGACCCTCAGTGTATAAAGTCTGATGCCACTAATAAACTTCGGTTTTCGACCATCAGTCAGAGTCCACACTTGTTACTATCGGCTCCGTGCACCAAGTCCATCCCTGCAGGACAGCAACAGCCCCGGGGCTGGAAGGTTCCCCCTGGGAGGAAGAGGATAGTGCTATGCAGGCTGAGATCCAGGGCCACAGTGGAACACCTGTCTTGGCTGGACCGTCTCTCTAAAAAGCTTGCAAGGTTCAGCTACTGTGGCTTCACGGATTGTTCTCAGTTAAGTGGATTATGATTCCAAACGCTGTGTTTTTCAAATACAGATATATTATTCTAATTTTTCTGAAATGCATTCTCTCTCCACATCATTGGGCCCATAGAATTAGGCAATTTAAATATTGCATTTTGATTGAAATAAACGACCTATTATGACCATCAAAGCTGAGTAACGGCGTTTGAGCAATAAAATGCTTTTTCATGATGTCACAAGTTGTTTTTAGAAATAAACAATAAAATAAAGCAAAAGCTAAATAGCCTATTCAAATTTGTAACTCTTAAATGAGCCCTTAATTCATAGATTCATTTAGGGGACTTGGAATTTTGGCTCAGTTTTGGGGGGCTCTATTTTAAAAATTGTTTTGCAGAGAGTGCTAAGAGACCTAAAAATTAACCTGCCATATGACCTAGCTATCCCACTTCTTGGAATATATTCAAATCTGCATATGAGAAAGGATCTGTAATCCTATATTCACAGCAGCATAATCTACAATAGCAAAGACATGGAAACAACCCTGATGCGCATCAAAAGAGAAGTAGATAAAGAAGTTGCAACCAAATGGTCCTAGCTAGAGATCTTCATGGTCAGTGACACTAGTCAATCCCAAAAGCACAAATGTCATATGATCTCTCTGATATAAGGCAACCTTCATGCAAAATACGAGATCAATAGCCCTTTCCGTACTGTTTTTGCTACATCTCTGGGGCGTTTGATATTTTTGCTCTTATTTTCATTCATTAAAAACAGTTTTTGTTTTTCTTGTTAATTTCCTCTCTGACTTACAGTTCAAATAATAGAATTGTTTGCTTCAGGACGATCTTTAACTTCATGCTGTTGTAAACATTTTTCTCTCTGGTGTTGATTTTGTTTTATGACTTCACTTACAGGGTTGTACAGTAACTGTAGAGACTATCACATACAGCTGTGAAGATACAGTGCAGTGTGCATCTCTGCTTCCAAATCAAAGATGGACTCCCAGTGAAACTGTTGGATGTATCTTGACAATAGGATGCTAGAATCTCTGCTATTGTCTGTACCTACAATGTCAGGACACACTTAAATAGCAGAATGATGAACTTATGATTGACTGTGAAGGACTATACTATTGCAATGACAGGGAGATTACTGGGGGAAGGAAACGGAGGTTTGGGGAGGGAGGAAGAGAAATCCTGGAGCCCATAGAACTGTATCATGGATTAATAAAATAAATAAATAATTTTTAAAAAAGAAAACAATCACTTTGGAATTTTTTTCAACCTAGACTGTTTTAAGATGTTGCTTAAACACTTAGAAATGTTATCCAGTCAAGATGAAAAGATTCTCTTGATGGAAAACACACTCACATGTAAATAAGAAACACACGCACACACACAATGGCAAACACACACCAAGATGCTTTTATTTGTTATGCTGGCACCTGAGGAAAATGTGAAAATAAGGAGAAATGCACCTTTTAAGAATAGATAAACAGGGGCTGGCTGGTGGCACTTGTGACACCAGCATCCCATATCGGAGTGCAGGTTTGAGTCTTAGCAGCTCCACTTTCAAAAAAAAAAATTATTTTATTTTTGGTGACGTTTACATGGTTGATCAGATTGGGAAGGAAGGGTCAAGGATCAGGGGAAATTGGGCAAGACTATTGTTTACATATTTTCCTTTTCTTCTTCCTGTACTGGGAGAGAGGAGATAAAATGACCACACCCAGTCTCCCAACTGCCTCAGTAGCTGATGTCATCCCAGGGTCCCTGTTGTGGGGCATGTTCTGATGGTTCTGCTTAAGTGGTTTCAATAGTTCTGAGATGCTGCTGATACTACCACACCAAGGATGAAGAAAAACTTCCAAGGTCAGTTGGCTGACAGAGTCTACCTCAGAATCTCCATTCACCAATAAGATTATTGTCAAGTTTCACTGGGGGATGTCCCAAGTGATTGGGTCCCAGTCACTTGTGTCATGTGGGAGACCCAGATAGAGTTCCCGCATCTTGGCTTTGGCTGTTTGGGGAGTAAACTGGCAAATGGAAGTTCTCTCTCTCAATGTCCTTTCCTTTGTCAGTCTGTCTGTTTCTCTCTCTGTGTGTGTTATCTCTGCCTTTCAAATCAGGCAATAAATCTTTCAAAAAATAAAATAGACCATAAGTGAAGAGAAAAATCAGGTGCACCCAATTTGTGTGTATCAAAAGATTCATAAATTGTGTCCACATCCAAGCAGAAGAGGAACAGAGTGTACAAGACAGGCAGACAAAGATCTTCCATCTACTGGTTCACTCCTGAAGTGTCCACAACTTCTAGGGTTGGCCCAAGGACTTGAGCCATCATCTGTTGCCTCCCAGAGTGAGCAGCAGCAAGAAGCTGCAATGGAAGTGGGGGAGCCTGGACTAGGAAACAAGTGTCCCAAGGAGCATCTTAACCACTGCACTAAATACTCATATTCCCCCAACACACACACAAATGCCAATGCATACAAGCATACACACATACACATACCACCCACATGCACACATACCGAGGCACACATATGTCCATGCACACACAAACACCCATAAACATGTGTGATTACACACACACAACTCCCACGCACAAACACTCCCACACATAGGCATGCACATACATATACACAATACATTCCCCACACATGCACACCCACATGTGCTCCCCATGCATATGCATACATACTGCATACGCATGCACACTCACACACACACAAACATGCCCATACACAGCTGTCCACACATAATACACTCCCACACATGTGCACACATACTTTTTTTGAATAGATACAGAATGAACTTCTTTGATGTCGTCAGCATTGTTCCAGGTCCTTGGACTGCAGCAAGGAAAAAAATCAAGCTGATGGGTCCAGACAATAAAGAGGAAGTGGAGGGTGCTGTGGAGAGGCAGAGGATCACAGGTTAGCTTTGGAGCATGGCTGGCTCTCTTGGACCTGCAGGGACTGTCTGACAGACTGGCTGAGGCCTCAGCAGGGGTTGATCTAAGACAGAGCTGGCCCAGCATGTGGTGGGTCAGTCCCAACACTGACACCTCTGTCTCTAGCAGGTGTTTTGTGCTCTCCCATCAGGTACTGGAGTCCCAGGCTGGTGCAGAGAAGATAGAGTCAGCCAGCAGGAGGGCCAGCTTAGAGGTGGCAGGCCAGCCTCACCTCCAGCAGCCTGTTGTGTTCCTCTCTTGGGGATGTTCTGCTGTGGCTTCCTCACACCCCAAGGGCCCAGGTCACAGGTATGCCTGTTTATAGCTTTCCTTCGCATAGTTTTATTTACCTAAAGTCAGCCACAAAATAGTAAACAAGACATTCCAGAAATAATGTTCATGGCTGATGATTTAAACATTTGGCAGGATTTATTTGAAAGGTAGAGAGCTAGAGAAACAAAGAAATAGAGAATTTTCCATCTGCTGCTTCACTTCCCAAATGTCTATAAGCAGAGAGAACTGAAAATTTCATCCAGGTACGTTACATGGTGCCTCCCCAGAAGCTGGGCTGGGGGAGGATCTGGGACTTAGGCTGGACACTCCGACCTGTGATCCAGGTGTCCCATGAGAAACCTTAACCACCATACATGGGACATTCAGGAGCTGCCACAGTCATCATGGTACCACGGTGGTACTTATTTACATATTAGAGTTGTTTTTATTCTTAAGTATTGTCAATCTCTGCCTGTGCCGGATTTATAAATTTAACTGTATTGTAAGTATGTAGGTGTTCAATAAACAAAAACAAAACATAATCTATACAGAATTTATCATCATGTCAGGTTTTGGGCTTCCACTGGATTGTTAGATCACATCCTGTACAGACAAAGGAGATTTCATCCATATAGGCAGAGACTATACTGTGCCTGCTAGCTGTGTGCTCTTAGGACAGTTTCTGAATCTCTCTGTAGCTTGGTTTCTCATCGCCAAATAAGGATGCTTATAAACAGTCCTTTCTCTGTATGTCTGCTGGGATCACAAGCACTAAGCTGTTGGGTCAGTGATGATGCCTAGGCACAGGTTTACCAGTAGTAATTTTCCTCTTAACTAAATGAAGTTCTAGGATAGCAAAATGAGCCAGGCCCCAAAGTCAAATGGGCGAGGCAGGTGCATAAGCTCAAGAGATGAGGAAGGCAGGTGGTACAGGCCGTAGCAGCAGGGGCTGGTGCCAAACCCTCAGCAAGCTCTGGTGGGCCCATACCCCAACAGAAGGCAGCAGCAGCCACAGGGAAGCAGGTGTGGTAGGGTCCCAAGCGGCCATGATTCACTGAAGGTGGCATTTGCTCCTTGGACTGCCCTCACTCTGTCAGGCACTCATGCTGGTGCTGGGCTGAGCTGGGCAGACATCACCAGATTCAGTGGAACAAAGTCCATCCTCTAGTGACCATTGCAGCCAGGGTCAGCAAGAGGGGGGACTAATGCTATGGCTTGGACAGACACTAGCAGCACCAAGATGCTGGCCGAGTCGGCTTGCAGGCTCCAGGAGATCTTTCTTCTCTTGTCCCCATGTACTGGAAACGCCCATGATACCATTGGGCTGGTTTAAGTCCTCTGATCCCTTATCCATCCAAGCCTGCCTTTTCCATACTAGACCTGTTTAACAATAACACCTTCCTCTGAAGTGGTCCAGCTCCTTGAAGCCACCGCAGCTGGCCACGCTTGAGGGTAGATCAATGGGACTTCTGGACTGCAGAGGGAGTGGCTGACAACCTTCAGGGACATGTGTTGTTTCCGGAGCTGCTGCCTGTTAGCTGAGAACATGCACAGTTGGAAGAGGCTTCAGCTGCATTGTTGCCAATACAGTAGCTCTTATTCATTCTCTCCCCATCCATCCCTGTTCCCTCTTTTTTTTTTTTTAAGATTTATTTATTTATTTTATTGGAAAGGTGGATATACAGAGAGAAGAGGCAGAGAGAACGATCTTCTGTCCGATGGTTCACTCCCCAAGTGACCTCAATGGCCGGTGTTGCGCTGATCCCAAGCCAGGAGCCATGAGCTCTTCCAGGTCTCCCATGTGGGTGCAGGGTCCCAAAGCTTTGGGCCGTCCTCGACTGCTTTCCCAGGCCACAAGCAGGAAGCTGGATGGGAAGCAGGGCCGCTGGGATTAGAACCTGCGCTCATATGGGATCCCGGCGCGTGCAAGGCAAGGATTTTAACCACTATGCTATCGCGCCAGGCCCCCTGTTCCCTCTTCAAACCTCTTCTCATGGCCTTTCCCCTGCCCAGTGAAGGTGTTCCTGACACCTAGAATGTGTAACAAAGGAGAAGAATGTAATCAGAATATAAACTTACATTAATCATGTAAACATAAATTTACATTGTCAAAATTTTTAGCAAGTATACGAGAAACTGAGAGAAAGAGAGAGAGAGATTTTTCCATCTACTGATTCACTCCCCAAATGGCCACAACAACTAGCTCTGTGCCAGGCACAAGCCAGGAGCCAGAAGCTCTGTCCAGGTCCCTCACCATAGGTGGCAGGGGCCCAAGCATTTGGGCTGTCCTCCAAAGCTGCCTTCCCAGGCACATTACCACGGAGATGGATCAAAAGCAAAGCAGTGGGACTCAAACCAGCACTCCAATATGGAATGTCAGTCTTGTAAACAGTGACTTACCCCAGTGTGCTGTAACACCAACCCACAGATTTCTTACTAAGAAATAACGCTACCTTTGATTTTCTGACTTTGCAGCAACTAAACAATGTCTGTCAAGCCTTTGAAAGTCTGCTCTTTTCCTTTTTTCCTCTTTCCTCTCTCTTTCAGGTTCTCTTTCTTGCTTGCTTGCTTGTTTTGAATGTCAGAGCTTCTCCACTGTTCCCCAAAGGCTTCAAATGTTTTTAACTTTAAAGTTGTCACTGAAAAAAAAGTGAAGTTGTCACTGATCTAATATTCATTGAAGGAAGCATACCTTCAACAAATATACCATCTCTTAGACTATTTCGCTCTCACATGATACCAGAGACTGGGTAAGTTTATAAACCACAGAAATGTATTTCTCCCAAGCTGTGCTGTCACCAGTGGAGGCACTAGCCAATTTAGTGTCTGGTGAGGGTCTACATCAAGCCCACCTTGGGACCACACTCGTCGTTTGGGGAGTGGGAATGTATCCACACCAGTGGACCTTCCACCCAGCAACACTGAGCATAATCAAAACTTCAGTGTATTAGGCCAAGCTTTAGTCTATTTTTTCAGTACTTGGACCAAATTATAGTGACTTATTGGGAAGGGGATTTACTGCATGCAGCCTGAAGTTCAGAGGTGACTACTCAGGATCAGGGGCCCCTCAGTCTGGGTCTCTGGAAGCCGTATAGGAATTGGGGTAACTGGGAAGCAAACTCTAACAGCATAACTGTCGCTGACCCGCAGGGATGGACTTGGTGCACGGAGCCGATAATAACACGCGTGGACCCTGACTGATGGCATCAGACTTTATACACTGAGGGTCATATAGGATAAGGGTGGAGGTATTGAGCTTAGCAACAAAACCCCTGAACTGTTTCTGTACTCTTGTTTGGAACTCCTTTTGTCTTGTATATTCCACCAAGTGTTCTCATACACATGCTGTCCACTCAACTGTTCTCATACAAATGATATCCAATCAGGTATACAAAAGGTAGCCATTTGGTTGTTCTCACGCAAATATTATCCAATCAACTGTAATCCTGTGCTCGCTGACCTTCTAGGGTCACATTGTCCTGCTACACATAACCAACTGTGAGACCCACCCTCAGAGATTTCTCACCAACCAGAATGACATCAAATTTCCATCCTTCACCCATCAACCAGTAAGATATCAGCAATTAAACATGGGTCTGAATTTTACTGTACCCAAGACGGTATTCCTTAACTTCCTTTAGTAACATATTCTACTTTCTTGTGTAGAGGTCTTGCACAGATTTCGTTATACTTGTTTCTGAGTATTTAATGTATTTAATCCTAGTACAATGGGTATTGTGTAAATTTTTCATCTTTTAATTATGTATGGCTATATATATGCCAATACTATTGGTTACTGATTAGTAAAGGTTGGTCTTACAGTTGATAAAATCTACATCCATTTCCAAAGACAGTGTGGCATTCGTATTAACTGCTCAGGGCTGTGATCGTAAATTCCCACTCACTGGTTTAAAATGCAGATGTATTCTCTCATGGATTTGGGGACTGAAGTTTGAGGGCCAGGGCTTAGCTGAGCTGTGTTCCCTTGTCCTACAACCAATACATGACTGGATTGAGGGCCCACCCTAAATCTAGGATGAGTTCATTTCAGCAAACACCCTATTTCCAAATGAAGTCACATCCACAGTTTCTGGTGTTAGGGCTTGCACATGTCTTACATAGTAAGAGATTATATATGTATAATACACACACACACACACACACACACACACATACACACATACACAGGCGGGCACTGCAGCTCAACAGCTTAGTCCTCCACTTTAAGCACCAGCATCCCATATAAGCACTGGTTCATGCCCTGGCTGCTCAATTTCCCACTAGTTCCCTTCTTGTGGCCTGGGAAAGCAGCAGTGTGTATATGTATATGGTATATGGTATATATAACATAAGAGTATCTTAATACATATAATTCAACTCAAAGTAGTATCTAAGCTCCTATAAACCCTGTCCCCAGCCTTTACCTTGATAGTCACTGCACCTGCTTCTGTCCACCTAACCATGCACCTCCCAGATGAGGCACAAGTCAATGGAAGTTTGCATGTGTTGAAAATGACAAAGGATCAAGGTTCCTTCCATAAAAGCCTGAGTAGAGGACAGTGAAAGCTTCCAGAATGAGATCCAGAAGTGAGATGTGTGCACACTGAAGCCCGGCTGAGCCAGATCCTTGGGAACTGGGGGAGAGAAACTCGCCAGCCAGCATTACTGCCTTAACCAAGCCAGCCAACGCTAGCCTTTGGACTGTCTGGCTTGCTTTCCAGCACCTTGCTCCAGGTTTCTAACACCCTCAGACTCCTGCAGGCCTTACTGCTGCTCCTGGAATGGAAAACAAAGATGTTTGATGACTCTGACCTGTGAATGCTGTTCTCAAACTCCTCTGTGCAGCTCCCGTCTGGGCAGGGGTGGATGGGTGGTGGTGCATGGCTGCTGTGGCATCGTACCTGTTGGCAACTGCAGGGAGCTTGAAGCTGTGCTGCAGAAATCAGGTGTCATAATATTGTTCCCCAGCATGGTTAATTATGGTAATCTTTCTGTACACAGGCAGCTAGGAGGTTCTCTGTGGCAGGTGAGGATCTGGTTGCTGGATTTGTCTTCCCACTGGCCTGGATGTGGCTGCCTCCAGCGCAAGGCTGCAATTCTCAATCCTGCAGCTCTGCTTTGGGCTCAGCTTGGACTGCAACCTGTCATCACCCTGAGCCCAACCCACCTCCACACACTGTCATCACTGGCAAATTGCAGCAAATTTGTTAAAATATTGATTTATTTTTGAAAGGCAGACTGATAGAGACAGCTGAGAGGGAGGAGAGATTGTCTTATTTATTGGCTGAATTACTGCAACAGCCAGGGACTGGATCAGACTGATGCCAGTAGCTTGGAACTCCATCTGTGTCTCCCACATGGGTTACAGGCACCCAACCACTTGGGCTATTTTCTATTGTTTTCCCAGGTAATTTAACAGGGGGCTGGATAAGAAGCAAGTGTTCCAATAAGGGAGGCAGCTGTGGCAGAAATGGCTTAACCAGCTATGCCACATGTTTGGCCCTCAAAATATGGCATTTCAATGGATGATACATGAACATGGGACATAGGACCAGGTGACCAAGTGTGTCTTCCTTAGCCTGTTCTTATCTCCTAGAAGTGGCTTTTTTGCATTGGTTGGAGCCAAGTTTTCAGACACTAAAGCCGTAGCCATGATTTGGAGAAATGCATGGCAGGGTGAGGATGAAGAGTTGGGGAGAGCGGGGAGCCTTGCCTGCTGGCTCTGGCACCACCTCAAAGATTCTCCTTGTCGGCATCATCTGTCACAGATAGACTCTCCGAGCCCCAGTCTTTGCCCATGTACTTCAGAGTGGAAGCAGGCACCGATTCCCATGCCCTCAAGGAGCTTGCAAAGCCAAGAATGCAAACAAGGGCTCGTTGGGGTTCTACATGCTTTATCAGGAGTTTGTAGGGTTTACTGTGGAGTACATTGGAGGTAAAACTCAAGGCCACTCTGTGATGGGAAGAGACACATAAGACACACTTGTTCTGAAAGTTGGAGGGCACAGGACCACTGCCCCAGGGATGCGGATGTTAGCACTCCTGGAGGGACATGAGCTGGTTGCCTGGATGGCAGGAGCCAAAGGCGCTGGCAGAAGCAAGGCAGGGAGAAGCTGAACAAAGACCAAGGCTGTGGTAAGATGCTCTATGTGCAGAGTTACCTGGCCCCAAGGATGGAGAGCGCTCAGACAGAGAAGCTGACTTTTCCCAGGTAAGGGGGCTCTTGAGGGCTTGCTCATGCTACAAAGGTGTAGCTTGCTCATGCTACACCTGTTATGAACAACAGAGGACCCCTGTTCGGAGCAGTCCAATTGTGGGCACTGGTCCAAACCACTTTCTCTTGGTGTGAACTGCAAGCTGAGAAGAGTTTACATTTTTACCTGGGCCCAGCATGATGGCTCAATGGCTAAATCCTTACCTTGTAAGCACTGGGATCCTAAATGCGTGCCCGTTACTATCTCAGATGCTCTATTTCCCATCCAGCTCACTGCCGGTAACCTGGGACAGCAGTAGAGAATGGCCTCATGCCTTGGGACCCTGAACCCGTGTGGGAGACTTGGAAGAAGCTCCTGGCTCCTGGCTCCTGGCCTCGGATTGGCTCAACTCCGGCTGGTGCTATTCAAGGAGTGAACCATCAGGTAGGAGATCTTTCTCTCTGTCCTTCCTTCTCTCCATAAAATATAATCTGCCTTTCCAATAAAATAAATCTTTTATTAAAAAGAATATATTTCACATTTTCAATCATTACAGGAAAATAAGAGGCCAGTACTGAGGACAGCAGATTAATCTGCCACCTGTAGCAATGACATTCCATATGGGTGCAGGTTTAAATCCCAGGTGCTGCATTTTAGATGGGGCTTCAGGGCCTGACTGAGCACAGGCTGTGTGGTCATCTGGGGAGTGGATGGAAAATAGATCTTTCTTTCTCTATGCCTTTCAAATAAATAAACAAATAAATCTTTTAAAAAATTAAAAAGAAATCAAAAGGGAAGTGTGACACGGAGTGAACGATTGAGGCCAGCGTCATGGTGGTGAGAACTCACCAGAGACAAAGCATGTTGCAAGTAGACAGTGGGCAGGTCAGGTATGGATTGACACCTGCTTCAACACAGGGGAATGCCTACAATGGCAGTCCCTAGTACTGTTAGGGTATCGTTATCATATGCTTGTAGGTCAGCAGACAGAACAACCTGAGGCTATATGTTAAAATATGTACAACAATGCAAGTAGCTTCATTGTAACTGCAGGATTTCCTTAGTTAGGATTAATTCTCTATGACCCGTGGGGTTTCCCATAATAAGTGATTTGCATCTATGGCAGGCATTATTATTTTTTTTTTAGTAATGATTGCATAACTGAGAGGCCTTTAATTAAGATGGGGAGGGATGACGTATGGAGGAAGGTTGGCGAGACAGAGATAAATGCTGCTTTTGCTTTTTCTGCTCCCACAGAGGAAGAAGGAAAGGTGTCCATTCCTTATTGTCAAACTACATTAGCACCTGGGGATGGAGGATGATCATTTAATGACACACTAGATCTTGACATGGGGAAGAATGTTCCAAAGGTGTTACTTGAGCAGTTTTTATAGTTCTGAGAATCATCGGTTTCATTGCACCAAGGCTGAAAAAAATCTTTCTGTCTATTGCCTGACCAGGTTCACCTCTGTGTGTATCCACAGACCTGGACACTTGCTGCAAGGCTTGCCAGGAGAGTTGTCCACCCTGTTCTAATTTCCATCCTCTGGTGAGGCATTTGATGTCCTATGCTGGCCTAAATGAACTGGCTGACACGTCCTCCATGTGCATCTGGACATGTTGTCCACTGCATGGGCATCAGCAACTGAGGTAGCCCAGTGTTGATACATGCTCTCCTAGATTGGATCACATGTCTTGTGGTTTCCGCTATGGCCAAGGATTGAGTCTAGTGGCCTAATTGGGGAGTTCCCCAAGAAAACTCACTTGGGAAGTACTCAGACTTGATTCTTGTGTGTACCGGTTAGTGCAGGATCAAGTTTCATCTGTCTCTTGCACCAGCCAATGCACATACTGGTAGATACAACTGTCTGGTCAGTTCTATCCTATCCCCAGTCCTATCTCTCACACAAACCAGCAGGTGCTGTGGCCTCTCCCAGCTCAGCTCACCCCAGGCCTAAATCTCAAAAACACATCAGTAGGTGCTATGGCCTAGCTGGGTTTGGAGGATGAAGTAAATTTGGCTTGGAATATTCTTGGAGGAACTGTAAGACATTTACTTTGGATAAGAGGATAGGGGCCTAACCAAGGTGCTGGGCTACAGGTGAGGATTCACAAATCTCCAGCCTGTGGAGGGCAAATGATGCCAGTGCAGCAGTAGAAAGCTAAAGACAACAGGTGAGTTTGAACCTCATATGAGTGACAGTGTTCATGGGGGGCGGTGGAGAAAACATGGGGAGGGGAAGGGGTCTATGGAAAGCATAGATCACTCTGCATGATTTCAGGTTCCAAAATCATGCACATCCCAAATCCTACACTCAAGATGAAGGAACCCCAGCCAGGAATGATAGAGGGGAAAGCACAGGTTCCTGGGAATAGTCCCACATTCAAGGAATGGGCAGAGAAAAGAGAACCTGCACAGACAAAGAGGCCCGGAGGCTGGAAGAGAACCTACAGTGCTCCGGGAGCGAAGCCAAGCAGGAGAGGGCCATGAAGAGATTGTGGATGGGTCAGCCATGATCTGGACCACCTGCAAGGTGAAGAGTGTCAGCCGAGAGTTGATGATGGAAGTGCCTGGGCAAGGCAGAGATGGAGATGGGAAAGAGGACTAGAGTGAGTATAGCAAGTGAGGAAGGAGAAACAGTGACTGTGGCGTTTTCTTGCAGGCGGTTTGTGTGTGAAGAGAGAGAATGGCATCAGTGGCAGTTGTGGGAAGGATGTACGGGGCTGAGGGACAATTATTGTGTGTTGCTGTCACTCTTCATCCCAGAAGCCATGTGCTTTGTGATGTTTTGGCCACCACCACTTGACAGGGAGAGGTTGAAACTTCAGAAGACAGCAGAGGAAAAGGGCGAACAAGAGCTGGTCCTTGGGCCCAGCGGCATGGCCTAGCGGCTAAAGTCCTCGCCTTGAACGCCCCGGGATCCCATATGGGTGCCGGTTCTAATCCCGGCAGCTCCACTTCCCATCCAGCTCCCTGCTTCTGGCCTGGGAAAGCAGTTGAGGACGGCCCAATGCATTGAGACCCTGCACCCGCGTGGGAGACCCGGAAGAGGTTCCAGGTTCCCGGCTTCGGATCGGCGCAGCACCGGCCCGTTGCGGCTCACTTGGGGAGTGAATCATCGGACGGAAGATCTTCCTCTCTGTCTCTCCTCCTCTCTGTATATCTGACTTTGTAATGAAAGTAAATAAATCTTTTAAAAAAAAAGAAAGAGCTGGTCCTTTGGGAAAGGGAGTGGGGATGAGTGAGTGAAAAGTGACGACTGAAATGGAAAGGAGTGAGGAGGAAATGGAAAGGTTAAGAGGTTTTGCTGCTACCTGGCCCCTTGCCAAATTCCCTATACCCACCAGGCGACAACCTACTTGCCCACCAGCCCAAGCAACATCAGTGGAATGCCTCAGACTTCTTTAGTCAATCTTATAGACATTGATCTAAAGGGGATGTTTGAACTTGGAGCCAAACGATATAGCTTAAATTGAGTCTCATCAAAGAATCCCAGGGCTTAAAGGCTGTCTTTAAGCAAAGAATGGGTAAGCATTAATAGTTTCATGATAGTGGTCTCATTGAGTGTCATGTGTCAAAGAGGTCGTTTTAAGATGTTTGAGCACATCAGTCCCACCTTGTGTCAAATGTGCTGTGTAAACCATCCTTGTCTCATAGGATCGCCGAAGTTAAGAAATATAATATATGCTACTACAAGTTTATGTGGCTAATTTTCAGTACTGTTATTTTGAGATATAGGCCTTTTTTTTCATAAGACACATTTTCCACGAAACTTTTGAACAACCCTTATAAATGAGGATTTTAACTTTTTTTTGGCACAAAAATCAATTTATCTTTGAATTCAATATCCTGTGAAGTTCTTAATGCACCTTGCTAACAGTGGTCAATCAGTCTGCATTTCCAGAGTATTCATATAAAAAAGGATCCTGTGAAGATTGAATGTGGGGGAGAAAGGTTTTGGAGGGACTCAGTGAAGTACTATCTGTTCATTTGTTCATTCCCTTCGAGCCCGAACTTACCTGATGACTGGAATGTGGCAGACACAATGCTGTGTCCATTGGGAATCCATCAGCCTCTGCTTTTATGTTCTGGGGAAGCTATTAGCTCCCCTAGGAGGGTCAGACCAGGGGAAGCCCAGGCCAACCATGTGAAAAGGCTGTATGGAGGATTATTTTGCTTCTGAATTCACACAGGTGTTGAAGCTCCAAAGTCCTAAGTTAATAGTTCTGCCGGGGTAGAAACAATGCAATTACAGTGGGTAGGAAGTGGTCCTGGAAGAAGCAATACGACTTCAGTGGATAGAACACAGTCCTAGCAAGTGTTCTCAGGCCTACAGGTGTCTGCTTTCAGAGAGTATTTTCCACAGCAGGGCATAAATTACTGAGTTGAGCCCAACCCTTCTTGCTATTTCTTGGTTTGTTTTGTGATCTTTCTTCTACCTGCTCTGCCATCACCATCTGCTGCCCTCATGAGAGTCCAGATGGAGACAGACTTGAGCCTCTAACACTGTGATCTCAATAAACCTTTTCTCTTTAAAGGTAGCTGCCCAGGCATTTCATTGCAGCAACAAAAATCTGACTAAATCAGAGAATCAAGGACTTGCAACCCACCCCAGTGAGGGCCAATGCTCAGACATCTGACCCAAGTTGAGTCATTTGGGACAGCCCTTGCTCTTCAAGTGAACTGAGTTGACATCATGTAGAACAGCAACAGGTTCTTCCATATTCAGCTCTCTCCAAATTGCAATATGTTGAGCAAGTAATAAAAGCATCACTGCTTTAAGTCACTAAATTTTGGGTATATTATTTGGTAACAATAGCTACACAAGCATAAAACTTTCTGGGATATTTGAAATATGCAGAATGGGACAAAGTCATCTACATTAAATATTTGAGAATGATGAAACACTAACACTGAATCTGTGGTTAGTCTTCTCTAATGGGGTGGGGGGGTGGAACTTAGATCCTCCATTTCAATCCATCTGACAAGTGATTCCAAACCCTATTTGTAGAATATTTCTGTGAGATGCTGTAAAGATGTTTCAGAAAGACTGTTTTTGTCAGCATCTGTGCTACTTTGTTGGTGCATGAAGGTAGAAGCATAAATATTGCATGTTCATTGCATAAACAGCCCCAAGTCCAGATAAGTAAAAAAAGAGAAACTAGACCTATACATAATCCCATCATACAGATAACCATTACTGGCATTATTTTTGTTTGCTTATTTATATTCTTGTGGGAGTTTCCAATGTTTGCTAATAATAATAAAACACGAGCTTCTATTATATGGCCATAATGACCTGCTTTGTTTTGAATGTATTTCCATATCTATCAATAATGCATGTATTACAGCCGCATACTATTACATCAAATGCATGCGCCATAATTTGTCCAGCCACTTCCTTACTGCCAGACATGGAGGCTAGTTCTAGGTTTTCAATTCCACAACAAATGCTTCAGTGAACATCTTTGCAGTTAAATTGTCATGCACATATTTAATTATTACTTCAGAATAAATTCTGAAAAAGGGAACTGCAGAGCAAATAAGCTTGCATAGAGTGAAAGCTTTGTTATATAAAATTCATACATAAAAATCATTCTCAAGAAGGGGATTAAAAGTGATGATCCAGGGCTGGTGCTGTGGCACAACGGTTTAAATCAATGCCTATGACTTGTCTCAAATGAGTACCGGTTCAAGTCCTGGCTATAAATGTTCCAATCCAGCTCCCTTTTGATGATCTTGGAAAAGCAGTGGAAGGTGGTCTGACTGCTTAGGCCCCTACCACCCATGCGGGTGACCCAGATGGGGCTCCCGGCTCCTGGTTTTGGCTTGCCTCACTTCTGGCCATGGCAGCCATTTGGGGGAATGAACCAGGAGACCTAAGACTGCTCTCTTTATCTCCTGCCTCTTCTCTGTAACTCTGCTTTTCAAATAAATAAAATAAATCTTCTTTAAAAATAGTAAAAGTTATTATCCTTCACTATAACATAAAAAGTAACCTTCCCTGTTCCCTGGTGCTCCCTAATTATATCAGTGTTCCCCACTTGTCCACAGGAGATGTACTCCAAGTCCCCATGCCTGAATCCAAAAATAATACTGAACCCAGTATACACCATTTTTTCCTTTATATGCCCTTAATAAGTATTTGTTTACAAGCTTGGTAAGAGCTAAATAACAACCGGTAACAAAAATGGGCAATTATAACAACACACTGTGTAAGGCGATATTCCAATATCCCATCCTGGACCTGGCGCCATTTCCTCTTCCTCATAGCTCACGAAGTTCGCGCCAGTTCAGCCGTCCTCCAATCAGGAATTTCACCTGCGAACTCCACCCCAATCTCCCAGCCCCTTCCCCAACCCAGCCCACTTACCAATCATGCTTAGACAATCACCCGTGACAGTCTCAGGCACCAATCCCATGGGGCCTACCCTCAATCCCTCCCAATCCCCGCCCCCACACCTTGCAGGCCCACCTGAGTGACAAAAAGACCCCACGTGTGGCTCTCTCTCTTTCTTTTCGGCCTCCCCGCTACCTCATCCTTCCCTTTTTTACCCGCTGATCTCCCGCCACCTCCATCCCGTTCCTGCGCGGTTGGAAAAAACCTCTTAAGATACTTCGTTGCGACTGGTGTTTTCAGCTCACAGTAAAGAACTAGGTTGTGGGAATTGGCTGAGCGTAATAATATCGTAATAGCTAGGACTTTTAACTTTTTAAAATAACGAACACACTGTAATTACATTTATTTAAAACTTATAAAGTGGGGTCCTCTCCTTGAACGCCCCGGGAACACATATGGGCACCGGTTCTAATCCCCGCAGCTCCACTTCCCATCCAGCTCCCTGCTTGTGGCCTGGGAAAGCAGTCGGGGATGGCCCAAGGCCTTGGGACTCTGCACCGACGTGGGAGACCTGGAGGAAGCTCCAGGCTCATGGCTTCAGATTGGCACAGCTCCGACCGTTGTGGTCATTTGGGGATTGAATCATTGGACGGAAGACCTTTCTCTGTTTCCTCTTTGTTTATATCTGACTTTGCAATAAAAGTAGATCTTTTGAAAAAAATGAACTGTTCATCAGTGGAAATTTCCACGTCATAGTTTTGAACCTTGTTTGGCTACAAGTAACTGAAGTTGTAGAAATTAATACTTTCTTTTGCTTTTTATTGCAAAGTCAGATATACAAAGAGGAAGAGAGAGAGGAAGATCTTCAGTCTGATGGTTCACTCCCCAAGTGACCGCAATGGCTTGTGCTGCGCCGATACGAAGCCTTGAGCCAGGAGCTCCTCTAGGTCTCCCACGCGGGTGCAGGATCCCAAGACTATGGGTCGTTCTCGACTGCTTTCCCAGGCCACAAGCAGGGAGCTGGATGGGAAGCAAGTGTGCTGGGATTAGAACCAGCACCCATATGGGATCCTAATGAAGGGGAACATTTGGGATTGGAAGGACAGAAGGATTTAATTTGCTTTTTCTTTGCTTTCTGTATTTCGCTTGCAGTAGAAAACAGTGAACAGCTGAAGGAATATTTCATGATTAACTTTAGATAGAGCCTGGGAGCCTGAGAGATAAGGGGCACCTGCAACTAGCCCCCGCCCCTAACTGAATGGTCCCCTCCCTGTTTATGATTATGGTTTCCCCTCCCTGTTTATGTTTATAGTTTTGCCCTTCCTGTTTGTGGTTATGGTTTTAGCCTTTGCTTTCCTGTTTATGGTTTTATGGTTTTAGCCTTGGTTTAGCCTTTAAAAAGAATGCTACGCCATTATTCGGGTCGATGCCTAGCCTCCTGCGTGAGGAACTGGCCCCGGCCCTAGCCCGCTGGTAATCGAATAAAGCCTCTTGCTTTTGCATCAAGCCTCGTCTTCGGTGGTCGATGGGGAAACTCACTCTCTCGAGATGTTGGGGGGCCTTACACCAATATGTTCAGGGTGAGGACTTCAGCCGCTAGGCCACGCTGCCGGGCCCTTTCTGCTTTTCAATGAAGGCATTGTATTTGGAAAACTGTAGAATGTTGGCTATGGCATAGATTTATCCCAACAACCTGACACCAAGACGGAGTGGGAGGGAAAGGTAGGAAATAATTTAGGCTTCTAGTTCAAGGGATGAAACTAAGAATATTATGCATGCGAAAATGTATATGTCAGGAGCAGGTGCTGTGTTCCCCCAGGCCTGAGTCTACTGATCCTGGCTCTAAACTGGCTCAGCCAGCCTGAGATGTAGTGAGGTAGTCGGCTAGTTCCAGCAAGCCATTTTCCATCCTCCTCAACCCACCCCCCCACCACCTAGGTGCTCCCTCCTGCCCACCTGTGACTTACCTATCACCTGAGAGGGGGTGGTATTGCACTGATGTGTAACCACTCCCCTCAAAGCCCCAATAAAGGCTCATGATAAGGAGGGGCTTGCTCTTGGTGGTGTGCTTCCATCGCTCTGGCACTCTGGCTTTCCCAGCACAGGTATCCCCTGAGCGTATGTCTGTATTCCTCAACCTCTGTTTACTCCTTGGTGGGACAAGGAGAGGTGAGGCCTAACAGTGATGGAATGCGGGCAGAGAAACCAGGGAAGGGTGAATGTCTGCTGCTTTGTAAGTGTGTCCAGGTTATTCATTGCATGTTTCTTAGGCTAACATTGCTGGGGAAGCTGGGACATAGGTTTTTAGTTTAACAGATCGACTTCAGGGTAATGACGATTTGTTCCTTTTGGGGTTTCGATTGATTGGATTGCCATATGGACTTGTAACTTGCTTTTTCTAGTGGGCCCTGTTATCCCTAAGCTTGGTTAATAAAGACTAATAAACCTTAGAAATATCTGGCATGATCTCGCTCGTACCCCTCAACAGAGACACTCTAAGTTTTCAGAAGTCAAGTGCTGAGTCCACACTTGGTAACCCTCAGGGTGGCACTGTGCAAAAAGCCCCTGTGGAAGGATTTGCTAGAATCATGGGTTGCCATCATTTTGTGTGACCCGTTAGAAATACCTGGTCATGGTTTAGGTATGAGTTGTGTGGATGTGGCCAATCCAACATGCACGCAAAGTTCTAGAGTACACCCACGGGGAGCCTGGGCTTGTCATTATCACTGCATATTCCACAGTAGGAAAGTTGATGTTGTCTTATTGGAAGATTGCATACTTACAAAAAGATATTAATTGCCAACGTCACAGAGATAACCTCTAGGCATATTTTTCTTGAATTTCTTAGTCACATTGGTGGGAGCGGTACGTACAACCGCACAGACAGAGCAAGGAAAGGAGGGGGAGCGAGTGGCAGGAGACTGACAGATCTACTCCAAAACTGGGATCAGATTTGTACCCAGTGCAGTATACTTTGATCCACCTGTCACTAGTTTCAAGCCTGTTGATATTATGCAGTGTTTGCAAGTGAATTGCCAGCTGAGGGGACATTTGGGTCCTTCCTAATTGCCTGATACTATAAAGCTGCAGACTATACCTCAATTCAAGTCTTCAACCCCCCCAAATCTTTCATTGAGTCCTTCGAACAGATTCCAAAGCAGGAGTTGTTGTTCAAATAGGAGTGTACCTTGTATCTTTATGCAGATTTCCTCTTTGTTTTTCTAGAAAGCTCCTGGCTAACTTTGAGCAGCGTCCTAGGATGACCATAACCACATCCTTATGATCCTGAATCTTTGAACACATTCACTAACTGATAGGTAAGATGGCATTTGACTGTTGATTTAAATAATATTTAATTTCAAGTAGTTTTTCTATTATTTCCATTGCGTGTATTATCCCTTTTTATTTCCTTTGGTAATTGATATTCTTTGTCCATTTTGCTTATGTCTCCCATTTTCTGGTTATTTCATAAGAATTCTTTCAATATGAAATCAATTAGCCCTCCTGTCTCGGCATCCATTGCACGCAGATACGGTGCAAGCTTTTATGACTGGTCCTCTCAGCTCGCCTAGGCTGGGTTTTGCAGAGTTCAGTATCATGTATTCACTTCCGCAAGCATGTTCTTTGCATGATCTTTTTTTAAAGATTTATTTTTATTACAAAGTCAGATATACAGAGAGGAAGATCTTCCATCCGATGATTCACTCCCCAAGTGAGCCGCAACGGCCGGTGCGCGCCGATCCGATGCCGGGAACCAGGAACCTCTTCCAGGTCTCCCACACGGGTGCAGTGTCCCAATGCATTGGGCCGTCCTCGACTGCTTTTCCAGGCCACAAGCAGGGAGCTGGATGGGAAGTGGAGCTGCCGGGATTAGAACTGGCGCCCATATGGGATCCCAGGGTGTTCAAGGAGAGGTCTTTAGCCGCTAGGCCACGCCACCGGGCTCAACTCCCTCACTTTTATGTTTGGGAAGTTTATCTGTGGGAGCATCCCCTAACCCGTGGCACCTTTGAAGTTTTTTTTCAGTGGTTTCCTGTTTGGTATTGAATTCTCTCAGCCATCTGGGATTCATTTTGGTCTAGGCTGAAGAATGGAAGGATCATCTAACTTTATTACTCACCCTCCCCCCCAACACCCCCCCCCAAAAGCTACTCATCTGATATGGCTCTGCAGACTAATCCTCTCCAAACTCTCCCCTGGGGCAGGACTTTCTCCCACTCCTCTGCAATATTGGAATGAGGAAGGGGAGAGGTCCTTGGGTCAGTCCAGAGCTGCATGGTGGGGGAGGGGTGTGTTTTGTAGAGACTTTTTTTGTCTTCTGTGAGGTCATCCCCACACGGGATCCTCAGTGGTGCTGAACATCCTGGTGTATACTGCCTACCCTAGAATTGCTGTTCTTATTAAGTCACAGAGAGATGGGCTAAGGTCATGTCTGACTGCAAGTCTGAGGCTCCTGCCCCTGCTCTGGCTTGCAATGAACCCTCAGCCAGCGGTAGAGCAGGCACTGCAGAACTGTGCCCCAAGTCCCTGCCCGTTCCTTCTGTACATGTATGGATAAGCACTCGTGACCAGCATGTTCTGAGTATCTTCCCTGCCTCCATGGACCAGTCCCTTGGCCACTTTACTGGTTTTCATTCTGCTATGGTAAATCATTTAAATCTTTCTTGGGTAGATGGTGTAGGATCCCAGCCAGGTCACGTATGCACAACCCTCCTGCCTGCAGTTCAAGGTGGCCAACAGCCTTACTGTGTGAGGAGTAAGACAGGATAAGAGGTAGTTAGGGTTTCTGGTCCCTGGTGAAATTACTCAAAAATATAGAAACATTTCCCATTTCTTGAAAGCATCTTTTTTTTTGTTTGTTTTTCTTTCATGGACACCTTGTCCCTCTGAGGAAGGACAGAGGGAAAGAATTATATCAATTCACCGTCTCAGAATTGTTGTCGTAACAAAAGCAAGAAGTGACCCACCTAATCTCATCTGGGTCAAAGAGATGGTGCTTACAAAGGAGGAAGTTAACCAGTCCCACCTTTTTTTTTTTTTGAGGCTTTTTTAAAAAATAGTTACATAGTTGATTAGGGAAAAAAGGTCAAGGTAAGACCCATTGTTTCCACTTTTTTGTGTGTGTATCTGGGGTAAGGAGGGAGACAAAGGGAGAAGCCCCACCCAACCTCTCACCCCATCCCAGAGTCCCTGACATGGACCTACATGCTCTCCTCGGTCAGACCATGGAACCTGCAATTCTCCATGATTGCGGTTCTGAGATCGGCAGTCCAGTTGGAGGGATCCCCAAAGAAACTTCATCTGAGGTGATCCCAGACCTGATTCTTGCACATTGGGTCCGGCCTGGCTGGGGAAACCCCCTCAGCTGCCAAACAGCCGGGAGCTGCTTTTGCCCCAAACCCATGGCCGAACTGGAGCTAAATCTGTCAAATTGAACTCAAGAACCAGCTGGAGAGTGCATAATCTGGGAGTGGGAGTGGCCTAGTAGGGAAATAGTGGGCACCTCCCTCATGGGTTACCACTCCCACTGGAGAGCACGAAAACCAGGACAGGGACAGGGGTGGCTAGACAGAAAGGCACCCACAAGTATGTTTGAGGGCTGGATTATAAGGCTGGTTGGGTTGAACTAGGCTTCAATGCCCATTGACATGTGCGAGAGCTAAATGGGATGTGGGACAGACTGAACAAGTCTGGTATGTAGTGGCAAGCATGGGAACCAGGGTAGGTGGCAGGCCTGATGGAGTTATGGGGAGTTGTCCCGACTAGGCTGCAGCTCCCACTGGTTTGCATGAGGGCTGAGTATGAAGTGGGAAGGATTGGGCTGGACTGCAACACCCATTTGTTCGCATGGAAGACAGGGCTGGAAACAGAACTGACCCAGCAACAATCAGCATGTGCGTAAGCTGATTGGGCGATGCACTGTGCCAGACCTGTACAGGCATTCATGCACCAGAATCGGGTCTGGGATCACCTCAGACAAAGTTTCTTTGGGGATCCCTCAAACCGAACTGCTGATCTCAGAACCCCAATCATGAAGAGACTATGTTAGCCAGTGGATTCTGGATAGATTTCATCGTAATTGGAACGGTGAGATAGGTAGCAATTCAGAACTGTTGAACTATCAAAACTGCTTGAGCAGGACCCTCAGAGCATGCCCCACATAGGGGACCTGGGATGGGTGGGAGGCTGGGTGGGGCTTCTCCCTTTGTTTCTCCCCTGACCCCAGATACAGGGGGTAAAATGTTATTAGTGTGTAAACAATGGTCTTGCCCCCTTTCCTGTAGCCCTTGACCCTCTGACCCTAATCAATTATGTAAGATTTAAGTAGCTTCTTGACAACTGGCAGCTCTGATGGTAGCTATAGTTTCCTGACTGTATGTTCTGTAATGGGATAAAGTTATACAGGCTGGTTATTGCCATAGTAAACCTATGACTGAAGTGTCCTTTTTTTAATCCAAAACGGAATAGCAGTTCATCACCAGTTAGTGGAAGTTGTTTCATGTTATGTGGTTGTAAACTGCAAAGCTACTTGTCCAGATGAAATATACAGTTTTAGCAATACAGCTGTCAAGTTGACAGACACACTTCTCTGCCAGTGGAGTGAGTGCTCCTTGGTCTGATTGAAGGCCAGGAATCCTTGCTTTTGCTTTTCCCAGGTTCATCCAAACCAGCACCAGCAGAGGTTCTTGGGTATGCAAGGGAATGTTTATGGTGTACGGATTTTTGTTGATGTGTTTCTGACGGCTGTCTTTGCCCTAATTGTCTCTACTAGTATCTCCCCCATGCCATTCCCATGGCAGTGAAAGGCTAAAATGAGTATCCAAGTGAAGCCAAAGCTGTAAGGCACAGTTGAAGCAAGTCTTTCAACAAAGATTAGACTATGTAAAAAAAAAGATTCTAGGGAGAATCCCAGTACCTATGAAACTGTGTCACATAATACAATGTAATTAATGAATTTAAAATAAAATTTAAAAAAAAAAAAAAAAGTATATACAGTAAAAAAAAAAAAAAAAGATTCTAAAAAAATTTTTTAAATGCAAATCTTGAAAAGAAAAAAAATTAGCCCCTAGTGCCAGTCGCTGCCAGCTGATGCAGTGGAAGTGGTGGTCTGGCAGCGGATGCCTCCACACTCCCTCTACCAGCTTAGCCCCCTACCCTGCTGGTTCTCATGTGTGCTGGTTGGGTGCTGTGGCCCAGTCTGGCATGGGCCACCTTGCCTGGGCATTGCCAGTGGGTGCCTTGCCAGTGGGTACTGTGGCTTGCCTCTGGCCATCCCCCCTTCCAGCTCCTACTGGCAGTCCCACCCTTCTGAGAGTTTTTGATTTGGAACCAGGTTTATTGTAAATGAATTTCTTTCTTTTGTTCTTTGGGCAACTCCTTTGAGTTGGGGTGTGACAAACACTAACTCCCTGTTATTCACAGGTCTATCCTCCCTTGTTGCCCGCTCCTGCCACTAAGGCAGGGGCCGCTTTCCCTCTTTTCCTTGAATCAATCCTGCTTTGCGAACTGGAATTGTCCGCATGGAAATTGTTTCGTGCAACAAGAAATGAGGTTGCTGCCGTCTTTTGGGTGGGTTTCCTATATTACTACAATGAAGATGGTCAATGCTGAGATGCTTTGTATTTCTCATTTATGTACTATTGGGATTCCAGGAGAGGTGAAGCCTAGCTGTCGTGGAATATGGGCAGAGAAACCAGGGAAGGGTGAATGTCTGCTGCTTTGTAAGTGTCCAGTTATTCATTGCATGTCTTTTAGGATAACATTGCTGGGGAAGCTGGGACATAGGTTTTTAGTTTAACAGATCGACTTCAGGGTAATGACGATTTGTTCCTTTTGGGGTTTCGATTGATTGGATTGGTACATGATTTGTGATTTGCTATTTATATTTTTTTTCTTTTTTAAATTTATATTTATTGGAAAGGCAGATATGCAGAGACAGAGAGGAAGATCTTCCGTCTGATGGTTCACTCCCCAAGTGGTTACAATGGCTGGAGCTAAGCCAATCCAAAACCAGGAGCCAGGAGTCCTTCTGGGTCTCCAACACAGATACAGGGTCCTAATGCTATGAGCCATTCTCTACTGCTTTCCCAGGCTACAGGCAGGGAGCTGGATGGGAAGTGGGGCTGCTGGAATTAGAACCAGTGACCATGTGGGATCCTGGCAAGAACTTTTAACAGCTACGCTATTGTGCCAGGCCCTGATTTGCTATTTTTAGTGAGCCCTGTAATCGCCAAGCTTGGTTAATAAAGACTCCTCAATAAACCTTAGACTTGTCTGGTGTGATCTCACTCACACTCCTACTCAGGACTTTGGCCTTGAACCCACCTGCTAAAGCTCCAAGCATTGACTCAGTCAGGGTTTCCCAAGGAAGGGCCCCTGTTGTACCTGAGCTTGGGGTATTGAGAAGGGGACCAGCGCTGTGGCAGAGCAAGCACCAGCATCCCATATGGATGCTGGCTCGACTCCTGGCTGCTCCAAATTCTACCTAGCTCCCTACCACTGTGCCTGGGAAAGCAGTAGGAGATGGCCCAGGTGAACCTGTGGGAGACCCAGATGAAGCTTCTGGTGTCTGGCTTTGGATGCCACTGCGGGGCTGTTTAGGGATTGGCCTGGGGACCCTTTTTTTTTAACTTCCATTTCCTCTGTTACTCCCCAAGACAAGTATTGATAAAGTTCTGGGAGGAATTCCAGGAATTCCATAGCCAGAAAGCCCTCTAACTCAGCAGTATCCCAAGAAAAGGAGGGAGAAAGGGAATCCATTCTGCTACCAAGACCAACTTTAGTCTGAAGCAGACTGGGGCCCCTACTCTTTTTCGAGGTGCCCATTGGATCTCTTGAGCCACTCTCTTTGTTAAACTTTTTCTCTGCACAACTTTTTGTCTCGCAACTGCGATTCTTATGCAGAGACAAGGACCTCAGAGCAGGTGGTCTCCATCAGTGTTCTAGAACCATCTATAATTGAAATGCCAGGGCTCTAACTTGAATAGAGAGGAGAGAACTCAGGAGAGAGTAACAAAGGAACAAGAGGGGAGTTAGGGAGCAGGGGAGAAAGAGTGCACTGGCAGGTGGAGGCTGGGGAGCTCCAACTTCAGAGCAATGGTGGGACACTGGGGCAGCTTTGTCCTTCCCCGCATGTCTTACCCTACTAGTTGCCAGGGAACATTTGAATGGCTCCTTCCTTGAAGCAGTGCCCAGGCAGCCACTGTGGGCTCGGGCCCAGCTCTCTGCAGCTCTCACTGGCTTCATCTGTCCCATACACAGGAAGCCATGAACACACACCAGTATTGCTGTGCTTCTAGATGATGGTTTACAAAGGGGTCCTGTGTTGTAAACAGTCAAGATAAGCTTCACCAGGGCATGGACACAGCATGTTCATGACACCCCCAGGGAAGCTTGTTAAAATAAACATTCCTGGGCTTGTCACGCATGCTTCTTCTCTCTTCCTGCATCCCCCAAACCCAGTGAAATGTAACACTGTACACTGAGAACCACTTCGGGCACTTCACTCATCTTTATGTTGTAGGATGTTCAACATGAAAACTTGACAGCAACCTCGTTTCCTGTCTCGCACAAAAGAATTTTCAAGCAGATAATTCTAGTTTGTAAAGCAGAATTTATTTAGAAAAGAAAGGGAAAAAGGGCTGCCTTGATGGCAGGAGGGGGCTCCATGTGTCCAGAGGAAAAAACCCCAGACCTCCTGTTATGGGGTGCCATCAGTGATAGCCAGCACCCATTGACAGTGGGCAAATGGATTGTGGCTGTGTTCCCTACCCTCTGTCTTGGAGGGTGGGGCCTAACAGCAATGGAATAATTCCATCCTTAGCCACTTCCCGCCCACCTGTGACTCACCTGTCAACTGAGAGGGGACAGTGTTGTCAACCACGCCCCTAACAAGCCCCTTTAAAAGGCTCCTGAAGCAGGAGCTTGCTCTCTTTCTGGTCAGGTGCTTCCATAGTTCCGGCATCTCAACTCTTGGCTGACCCAGGACAGGTAATCCCCTGAGCATGGTGGTCCCTGTTGTACTGCTTTGATTGGACAATGGATATAGTAATGTTGTTTCTGGTTTGTGTACTATCAGGAGTTCCAGGAGAGGTGAGGCCTGGCAGCAGTGTAACGTGGGCAGAAAAGCCAGGGAAAGGTGAATGTCTGCAGCTTTGTGTGTCCAGGTTATTTGTTGCATGTCTTTTAGGATAACTTATATTGTTGGCAAAGCTAGGACATAGGTCTTCAGCTTAACGGATGTACTTGAGGGTAATGATGATTTGTTCCTCTTGGGGTTATGTTTGGTTGGATTATGATTAGTTGGATTGCCATATGGACTTGTGATTTGCTATTTCTAATGTGCTCGGTTATTACCAAGCTTGGTTAATAAAGACTAATAAACCTTAGACATGTCTGGTGTGTTCTCGCTCGCACCCCATAACACTCCTGCCATAGTGGCAGGAGGAAGGAAAGAAAAACCCAACCTAATGGTGGAGATGGTGTCTTTTATGTATCATTTCAGGGAAGTTACTACAAAAGACAAAATGGCATTTGGTTTCGAATCAAACAGAATGGTGGAACTGGTTAACTCCTTCCTCCCAGGCTAATGACAAGCTGATCACTCAGCTTGGGATGTTCAGCCCATTGAGCACTGAACCTTGTTTTAGAAGTGATCCTGTGCCCTAGACAGCTAAAGAATCCAAGTGGTGGTAGATGAGATTTTTTTTTTAATAAATTTTTTTCACTGCTTTTTTTTTTTATATATTTATTTTATTACAAAGTCAGATATACAGAGAGGAGGAGACACAGAGAAGATCTTCCATCCGATGATTCACTCCCCAAGTGAGCTGCAATGGCCGGTGCATGCCAATCCGAAGCCGGGAACCAGGAACCATTTCCGGGTCTCCCACGCAGGTGCAGTGTCCCAATGCTTTGGGCCGTCCTCTACTGCTTTCCCAGGCCACAAGCAGGGAGCTGGATGGGAAGTGGAGCTGCCGGGATTAGAACCGGCGCCCATATGGGGAACCCGGCACTTTCAAGGCGAGGACTTTAGCCGCTAGGCCACGCCGCCGGGCCCTGCAACTTCATTTTTAAAAAGGCTAAAGTTACTTATGTGGAATATTGTTCTATACACTACATGCCAATCTATATTTATGTTATATAGTTAGGTATTTCATAAGTCTTTTATTAAATATATTCTACATATTATTTGTAATTTCACCCAGGAAGAATCTCTTCCCAGTGAAAAAATATAAAATCTTTCATATTTTTACAGGTTTAGAGGAAACTAGCTCATGCTTCAGTGCTGTGCACATTGTTTTTAGCATATCAATCTTTAAATTATAGGTACAAAATAATGAATGGCATCCTTAATCACATATGCCTTGAAAATCAGCTTTTGATTTTAATACAGTTGCAAGCACTGATAACCCAATGCAGACTACATAAAGAAATAAAACTAGTCCTATGGAGATATGATTTTTGAATTTTAAGAATTCATCTCAACTCTCTAATGAGTAAGCCTGACACTGGACAGTGTTACAGATGAGCAATTATTAAGGAAAATTTCCATTTGCTGATATTCAAACACATAAAACGGATCGGACGACAAGGTTTTCTCATGTCTGCACAGTAATGAAAGCCCTGGCGCGACAGGAGTCCCCTCCCAGTCAAGGCTAGATGAGATATTTTTATATCTTGTTTTCTGTTTGAAATCAACTTCTGCCATAAACTACAGCATGGGTAATGCGGTTGTGGTGCGCATGCAATGTTTTAAATGTTTGTCAAAAAATCGACAGGGATTAGATACATATTTTTTCATTTTATGACAGTTTTGTAGGCTCTGGGGTTCCCCCAAGCCCTCCCCCCATATTGAATTCCTCCATATTGTTGCAGTAGTACAGTTCATAACCAGACCTGATCCTTCATTGCAGGCATGGACCATGCAGAGAGTTCAGCATCTTATTGTCCAGATAAATTCAACAGTTTCATTGGGAGACCATCCTTGGTCTGAAAGTAGAGTTGACAGGATATCATCCCCTCCAATAAGATGTCACTACACAATTTCAACAACAGGAAGAAACAAGGAAATTTACAACATCATGAAGTTAATTGACATGGTACTGAGTGACCAATATGTTAGAAAATGCAAGTTCTTATCCACATCCTGTAACTACTTCATGGACATCTCAATTTTAGTTTATATACAACTGGCTGCTATAAATAGCTGTCTCATCTATTCTTCATTTTTACATTTAGCAGGTTATAGTATTCAAGTGTATTTTTTTACTGAACTTAGTCCAAACAGGCTTATAACTCTAACAAGGCATGTTAATGATTGAGGAGCAGAACAGTTTTAGGAGGGATGTGCAGAGAAATCTTCGATTCCTTAGTAAGGAGTAACTTATCTTTGTGTCCTACCTAGTAAGGTATGTGAGTACAAGCTGACTATTTTCTGTCCTAAGATTTCCTTATTGGTCTCTGTCTATCTGATCTAATTTTGGGGGGGGCTCCAGAGCGACCCTGATGGTCATTGCAAGAGAGGATGGGGAGCCAAAGTTGGAATTAAGTAAGGACCAGAGAAAGCTCCTCTCCTGAGTCCCAAAGGAAGTTTACTGTTTTTCTGTTTCTGAGGACCACTCGGGGCTCCCGGCTGTTGTTCCAATGACATTAGATCCTGTGAGGAAGGATCTGGACTCCTCCCATCCTGTGTGGGAGATCCGATAGGGAATGGTTGACCTCAGAGTTCTCAGCCTATGAGGGCACTCCAATTCCCTGTGATCTCCTTGGAAGTTGGGGTATATAGTCCTTGGTGCCCATACTGGTAGTCCTTTGTGAGGTACCGGGAGTCTCTGGTGTTAGGATACAAGCTTCCCCCTGTCCTCCTGCTCCACTATGGGGTCCCTTCCTGCTCTGTGCATATGATCTCCTGTTAAGAGACAGTCAGGATCGCTCTTGGATCCAACTATATGTCTTTATAGTTTTTGCTAATGTCTAATGCAGATTCAAGTCCACTGTCTGTAAGTTACCTGTTAGAATCTCGATAGATAACATTTAACATTTTCCTTACACACTTTAAGAAGGTGGAAGATTTCTCTGCTCTCCCGACCCATTGCGGAATAACATAGGGAATTAAAAGCATATAAGACTTTTCATGCTGATCATAAGCAGTCTATTTTTAGGATTGACATCATTTCATTTTTATTTTTTAAAGATTTATTTTTATTACAAAGTCAGATATACAGAGAGGAGGAGACACAGAGAGGAAGATCTTCATCTGATGATTCACTCCCCAAGTGAGCTGCAACGGCTGGTGCTTCGCCGATCCGAAGCTGGGAACCAGGAACTTCCTCCAGGTCTCCCACAAGGGTGCAGGATCCCAAAGCACTGGGTCATCCTCTACTGCTTTCCCAGGCCACAGGCAGGGAGCTGGATGGGAAGTGGACTGCTGGGATTAGAACCAGCACTCATGGGATCCCGGCGCGTTCAAGGCGAGGACTTTAGCCACTAGGCCACGCCACCAGGCCCCAGGATTGACATCATTTCATCTTAAATTGGGGCAAACATGGTATCTAACCTTTTGGGATTGGCTCATTTCCTTTAGCATAATGGTTTCCAACTGAGCCCATTTGGCCACGAAGAAATGCATTTCATTTTTTTAATAGCTGAGTAGTATTCCATGGAGTACATGAATCATAGCTTTCTTATCCAGTCTTTTTCGGTTGCTTCCAAGTTTTTGCAATTATTGATTGTGCTGCAATGAATATAGGGGTGCATGTTGGCTTCTGGTATAACAGGTGTTTTGGATATATTCCTAGGAGTGCTATTGCTGGATCATGTGGTATGCATATTTTCAGTTTTTTGAGTGTTCTCCATACTGATTTCCATAAAGGATATACCATCCTGCAGCCCCACCAACTGTGGAGCTCACCAGTTGGTGGTTTTTTTGTATGTGAGCCATTCTTACTGGCCTTAGGTGGTACCTCAGTGATGTCTAAATTTGGATTTCCCTTATTGCAGAGAGTTGAGCATTTTTTCATATGTTTGTTTGCCATTTGGATTTGTTCCTTTGTAAAGTGTCTGCCCATTTCCTGTGCCCATCTCTTGAGTGGTTTGTTTTGTTGCTTTGGTTGTTCTGGAGATTAGCCCCCTATCTCCTATGTAGTGTGCAAATATCTCCCATTCTGTGGGCTGCTTTTTTCTTTTGCTGTACAGAAGCTTCTTAGTTTGATGTAGCCCCATTTGTTTATTTTGATCTTGTCTGCTATCACTTCTGGTGGTTTTTTTAGGAAGTCGGGGCCTACACCTAAATCTTGCAGGGTGTTTCCAACATTTTCTTCCCAAAGTTTGAAGGTTTCTGGATGAAGATTTAGGTCTTTTATCCATTTAGATTTGATTGTAGTGTATGGTGAAGGATGTGGGGATATGGGTCTAACTTCTTGTTTCTGCAGGCTGTCAATCAATTGTCTCAGCAGCATTTATTGAAGAGATCTTCCCATTTCCCTGGATTGTCATCTGGTTTTTTTTTTGTTTGTTTGTTTGTTTGTTTTTTGTGGTCAAAGATTATTTGGCTGTGTCTGTGTGGGTTCCCTTCTGCTGCTTTGATTCTACTCCATTGATCGATCCTCTCTGCCTTTGTGCCAGTACCAGGCTGTTTTAATTATATATTACTATTGATTTGAATGACTCTGAGACAATTCAAAATTCACTTTATGTATGTGAAGGTGTTTTCCTTTGGTTATCGTGGATAATTTTTGCCTATTTTCTGCACAGACTATGTTTTTTAACATTTATTTACTGTTATTTAAAAGACGGATTTACAAAAAAAGGGCAGAGTGAGACAGAGAAAGAGATCTTCCATTTGGTGGTACACTCCCCAAATGGGATCTTCCATTTGGTGGTATACTCCCCAAATGGGCGCAATGGCCAGAGCTGAGCCAATCCAAAGCCAGGAACCAGGGGCCTCCTCCAGGCCTCCCATGAAGGTTCAGGAGTCCAATACTTGAGCCATTCTCTGCTTTCATAGGCCATGAGCAGGAAGTTGGATTAGAAGTGGAGCAGATGGGACTCATTCTGGTGCCCATATGGAGTGCCAGCACTCCACGCAGAGAACTAGCATACTGTATTACTGCATCAACCCTTGGACTATAGCTTTTTAAATTTTTGTTTGTTGAACTTTATTTAGTGGAGCCAATAAGATTTTGATATAATCTGAATTCAAAATATATTCTCTTGGGCCAGTGCAGGAAAGCAGCAGACACAACCGTGTGGTGTTGCAGTGACTGATACCTCAGCGGCATTCAGCGAGCCAGGATCCAAACTCCACCGGAAGCCGGAACTCTACCAGCAGCAAGGTGGGAAGGGACGTTTACCGGGAGCTCAGGAGCTCAACTGCCCGCCCTGCTGGTCTGTTCGATTTGACCAAGAGCAGGTGCCAGACGGGCAGTGTGGAGAACAGGGTCAATTTAACAACCCAATCCATCCCCTATAGCCAAATCGGGTGCCATTTTGTACGGTGTGAAAAACTGTGGGGAAAACAGTGAGCTACACATGTGCTGAGCTGGGAACAGACTCGCTGAGCTCAGTGCATTGCAGTGGTCCCACAGGAAAATAATACTGACTTTGGCATTGTACAGGTCAAAACAGATCCCTGTGTTCCTCAGACATAACGGTCAACAGGTTCTGGCAAGATCAGTACCAAGGGAGTGGCACAAGTGACTGCAAAGAAAGTACCAGGTACCAACTGCAAGAAGTAAAATTGAACGGTAGATCTGTGGGTAACACAGCTTAGAAACCTACCCCTAAAAGAAGAATCTGATAACCCAGAAGCACAATGACCAAGGGTAAAAGAAACAGTGGCACAATGAATGTTACTGAAGAGTCCCCTGCAAAGTAGCAAAACCCTTTGCCAACCTCAGAGTTTACTGAGGAAGACATTGAGAAAATGGGAGATAAAGAATTTAAAATACTTGTTATAAAGCTTCTTATCGATAATGAGAACCATATGAAGCAGGCATTCAAGGAATTCAAGGAATATGTTACACAGCAAATAACAGCAGTGAAGCAAATGAAAGCTGATATATCAGAAATGAAGAATACAGTGGAGCAAACTAAAAGTACAGTTGGGAGCCTCCAAAATAGAATGAAGGAGGCAGAAGAAAGAATCTCAAAATTAGAAGATATTTCCTGCCATCAGAGGGAAGCAACCAAGAAGCTGGAAGCAGAGCTGGATCAGACCAATAAAAGTATTCAAGAATTGAAAGACACTATTAAGAGGCCAAATATAAGAGTTATGGGAGTCCTAGAAGGTGCAGAAAGAGAAGCTGGGATTAAGGGTGTATTCAATGAAATAATAAGGAAAAATTTCCCTAATCTAGAGAAAGAATTGGGAAACAAGATCCAGGAGGGGCACAGAACTCCCAACAGGCTTGATCAAAAGCGATCTTCACCAAGACACATGATCATCAAGCTCTCTTCAATTGAACATAAGGAAAAGATCCTTAAATGTGCACGGGAAAAAAATCAACTGACATATAAAGGATTGCCAATTAAACTCACAGGAGACTTCTCACAGGAAACTCTACAAGCCAGAAGAGAATGGAGTGACATATTCCAGATTCTAAAAGTAAAAAATTGTCGGCTCAGGATAATGTACCCAGCAAAACTTTCCTTTGTCTTTGAAAATGAAATAAAATTCTTCCACAGTAAAGAAAAGCTAAAAGAATATGCCTCTTCCAAACCTGCCCTACAAATGATACTTCAAGATGTTCCTTTGACAGAGAAAAGGAATAGCACCAACTAAAACCAAAGGCAAATGTGAAGAACATCCCAGTAAAATGACAACAGAAGACTAAATCAATGAACAACCCATTCCTAAAATGACAGGACCAAATTACTACCCACTCATATTAACCCTGAATGTAAATGGGTTAAACTCATCAATCAAATGTTATAGATTAGTGAACTGGATTTTTTTCCATTTTTTAAATTTTATTTTTGACAATCTTTACACAGTTAATTAGGGCACAAGGGTTCAAAGGCTACAGGAAAGTGGGTAAGACTATCATTTCCACATTTTTTTTCTCTATCTGGGGTAAAGGGGGAGGTAAAGGGAGAAGCCCCATCCGGTCTCTACCGATTCCAGGTCCCCTATATGGGGCATACTCCAAGGGTCTTGCTCAAGTGCTTTTGTTAGTTCAACATTTCTGAATTGCTGCAGAATCCACTGGTTGACCTAGTCTATCTTGGAGTCTACATTTACAACATATGGCTGGGATAATTTATTGATTTGTTTTGTCCTCTGTCTTTTCATGGTTAGGGATCTGAGTCCGGCAGGTCAATTGAGGTGAACCCAGACCAGGTTCTTGTGTGTACTTGCAAGTACGGGGCCTGGCATAGTCCATTGCCCCAATCAGCTGGTGGTTGCAATTGCTGGGTTGGTTCTGTTTCCAGCCCCATCTTCCACTCGATGGGTGTTGCAGTCCAGCCTGATTCTGTCCAGCACACACTCGGCCCTCACATAAACCAGTGGGAGCTGCAGCCTGGTTGGAGCGACCCATAATGTGACCTGGATTTTTTTTTTTTAAACCAAAACCCATCTATTGCCTACAAGAGATGTCTCACCAACAAAGATTAGCGGAAGCTGTATCATGGGTTTTGATATATTTTTTAAGTTTAATCTCTTGAAATAGATCATACAGTAGCATCCTTTTCTTCAAGAAGGTTCTTGATTTTCTTCAGTGACACATTATTTAGAATGTTATTTAACTTCATGGCATTGTTAATTTCTTCCTGTTTTTATTTTGTGGCTTTTCATGTAAGGGGATGTATAGTAATTGTAATGAAGACTGTCATATCTAGTAGCATGTTACTTAACTTATGGCATTGTAAATTTCTATTTTTCTTCCTGTTGCTGATTTTGTATGGTAATTTTTCATTTAAGGGGATGTATAGTAACTGTGTAATGGAAGTTTGTCATATCCAGATGTGAGGATACAATATTGTATGCATCTACTTCCAGACCAAAAATGGACTCTCAGTGAAACTTGACAATAGGAAGCTGGACTCTGCCATTGTCCATGCCCTTAATGATGGACATATGACAGTTTATAGGGGAACTTTGGAGGGGGAGGGGATTGGAGGGGGTGTGGGAAATCCCAGAGCCTATGGAACTGTATCATAAAATGATAATAATAATAATAATAATAATAAAGAAGGCTATGAAATAAAAATAAAACAAATCTAAGCAAATAAATTGAAAAAGAGAACATGAGGCCAAAGAAGCTACAACTCCTCTTTTCCCAAGTAAGGCATGAAACCTAGATATACCAACCTGATTTTGTCCTGCCCTTCTGAGCAAGAGCTGAAAACAGGGACCAGCACCATGACACTCCATATGAGCACTGGTTCAAGTCCTGGTTGTCCCACTTGCAATTAACACACCTGGGAAAAAGCAAAGAATGGTCCAAATTCTTGGGCCCTGCCACCACGTGGAAGACCAGGATAAGATTTTGTCTCCTGGCTTTGGCTTGGCCAGCCACAAACCATTGCAGCTGTCTGGGGAGTGAAGCGAGAGCTACCTTATCTGTCCCAGTTTAACTTTCTGTCATTTCACTTTTTTTTTAAATATTTATTTGAGAGGAGACAGAGAGGAAGGTCTTCTGTCCAATGGTTCACTCCCCAAGCGGCCGCAACAGCTGGAGCTGAGCCGATCTGAAGCCAGGAGCTGGGAGCTTCCGGGTCTCCCACACAGGTGCAGAGTCCCAAAGCTTTGGGCCGTCCTTGACTGCTTTCCCAGGCCACAGGCAGGGAGCTGGATGGGACGCAGGGCCACCAGGATCAGACCTGGCACCCATATGGGATCCTGGTGCGTTCAAGACGAGGACTTTAGCCGCTACGTTATCGCGCTGGGCCCCATTTTGCCCTTCAAGTAAATAAAATATATATATATATCAAAATTACAAATAGCACAGTTAAAAAACAGTAAAGGAGGACAACAAATTGAAAGACCTCCTATGATTGTTCATTTCATGTTGGCCTGAAGAGGCTGTGTAATCAAACGCCAGCGGAGGGAGGTGTTGCTGCGATTGACATCTACTGTGAAGTGACGTTTAAGACCATTCTCTGTAATGAGCATGACCTTCAGCCAACCCTTAAAAAGCTGAGCAAAGCTTGAAGCTTCCTGGAGAAGAGGAAATTGAGTTTCGAGCTTGTGGGGACTGATTTGCAGATTTGGGACTGGGCAGCCCCTCCAGGTGCCCAAGTCTAATTCTGAGTGTGACGATAGCCAGCCACATCTGTACAAGGAATGTCAAAGACTTTGAGAAGTGGAACTAAAAGGTAAGCTTGTATGAGCCAGTATAAAGCCAGGATCTTCTGTGTCTCCCACATAGGAGCAGGAGCCCAGGCTCTTTGACTATCCTCTGGTGCTTTGCCAGGGAGCTGGATCGGAAATAAAATAACCGGGACTCAAACCGGTGTCCACATGGGATAATGGTGCTACAGTTTGGAGGCTCAACTAACTAAATCATGGCACCAGCCACAATCTTATCTCTGCTCGTTTCTGTATCTGTGTGTATCTGTGGATGGGTCTCCTCTTGCTTATACTTCTCTGGAGAACTTTGACACATCCCACAGAGCTCAGCTATCTATGTGGATGCCACTCGTTAAGCAACAAAGGGAAGATCTGCCTGGTGGTGCCTCCTGAGAAGCTGTGCACTTGGCACAGTGACCTGGAGATGGCTGTCACCTTGGTGGGTCTCAGTGTCACTGTGGGAAGTGTGGCAGGTGCAGGGAAGCAATGGAGACTTGTTTAAGACTATAGACTCAAGAGTCTCATCCTGCGAAACCCTGAATCCTTGAGTCTGAGCCCTGAAGTCTGCACCTTAACCAGGTCCTGAGTAATTCTGCTGCAGCTGGACTTGGGAACTACACCTTAAAGCATGGTTCCTAGGTTCCAGATCACGCAGGACTTTCCTTTGGTGTCCCTCGTTACACAGCTGGGAAGAGGGAGTTGAGTGCATACCCTTGGTCTCTTGAGCAGTGAATGCCCTGCCCAGTGGTTTCTATTCCAGTCCCAGTGCCTGAAACCAGGAAAAGCACACCTTGGACGTTAGGTCTGCACAGCATTGCAGGGAATCTTACGGAATCTTAGACTAGTAGACTAGACTGGGCTGTGTTCGAATCCCAGTGGGGTCCTTTGTTGATTCTTCCTACCATTGCATGATTTCTTTCCTGAAACACAGGACCCTGCAGTGAACTAATTTAACTTGCTGATCAATAGTCACTTGGATTTTTTTCCTCTTTAAGTCCGAATTTAAGTAGGCAAGTATGGCCCTGGTCTGAAGCCTCTTATGCGCAAGGCACCCCAGGCACCAGCCCTATTCCAGAGTATGTACAGAACTTTGTCACTCTGCTGCAGGGGGAGAGGGCCCACCCTTGCCCAACCTTAGATGATGTGGATGCTGTGTGCCTGCGTTTGAGTGCCAGGAGTGGATCTGACTTGCCATTTGATCCGGGCTTTAAGAAAATCTTTACTGGAAAGAAAGCTCTCAGGGTGGGATGCAGGTCCCTGGGAGTAGAGGAAGGAGGAGCTTGAGGGTGGAATGCTCATAAAACACCAAGATAAGGAAGTCCAGGCGACTGGCCCTGGGTGCCACAGAAATTCCCTGACCCCAGAAATTCCCTGCCTCCCTGCTGCATTCCAGGACCCCACAGCTCCTTATCTTCTGACAGTTGCTTGCTTGTCCCCAGTTCTTACCTCTGGCCTCTCCTAGCCCCAGACCTGGAAAACATCTGGACAAACAATGCTGGTCTCCTCCTCTGGTTCCTGGGAAAAAGACCGCACGGAGTCTGCTTTATTTCACGTTCTGATTTTATCTTGCTTATAAAATCCATATGGAGAGAGAGTGTGAAAGGAGGGGTTAGGCAAAAGCAACCCGGCTATGGCCACTGAGTCTGTTGCTGTCCATACAGCCTCTCTGCAGGGGTTCAGGGCCTGGCTTAGCTGATCTCTGTGGCTCACAGCAATCACTTAGCTTAGCCTGTGTGCTTCCTTGAGAGCCACTCATGGATGGATGGATGGATGGATGGAAATCATAAGCAGAAAAAGAAGCTAAGAACCAGACATGACCTCTAGGGTTGGGATTGCTACTGATTCCATCATCTGTGCTTGTCCTCTCCCGTGAACCAGGAGAAGCTGGCGGAAGCTAATCTAGGTCCCCTCTTCCCTGCCAGCCTGCACCAGGTCTTTGCTGGCTGGATGACCTGGGGAGAAATCCTCAGCTTCTCCTGAAGTCTTGTTTTTTTGACATGGAAAGTAAAACTGATGCCTCCAGGAATGTTTGTACATCACCAAGCACACAGTAGGGCCTCAGGAGATGTTCACTTTTATTCTGTGACTGAACAAATGACTTCAGCTAGCAAGTGCTGCATTTTCTTTCCTGGTGTGGCTGTGGACTCACCTGGCGACCGTGACCGTGACTCTTCATGAAGGCAAGGATCTTCGGAGTATCTGCCTAACCCAGGTTATACTTTTGTTCATTTTTGTCTCTCTTCCCTGGAATACCCACAGCACCCCCATCTTCTGCTTTAAAAAGAAAATCGTTCTCAAGATCCAGTTGAGTCATTTCTTCTCAGCAGCTCTTTCCAGCCTCCCCAGGCCTTTGGTCATGTCCCTTACAGAATGTTTTTAGAATCAGGGAGCTGGATGGGAAGTGGAGCTGCTGGGATTAGAACCGGCACCCATATGGGATCCCGGCGCGTTCAAGGCAAGGTGAGAACTTTAGCTGCTAGGCCATGCCACTGGGCCCCAGAATGTTCTTTTGTAAATTCTCATATCTAGCACAATACTTTGTGTGTAGTGACAGTGTAGCAGATAATGGACAGGTGGATGGGTGGGTGGGTAGATGGGTAGATAGGTGAATGGATGAGTGGATGGCAGGGTGGGTGGATGGACGCATAAATGGGTAAGAAGATGGCTGGATAATTGGGTGGATGGATAGGCAGATGAATGGATGGATGGGTATGTGGATGGCTAGATGGGTGAATGCATGGAAAAACTTTCTAGGTGCATCTTAAGTACCATCAACAGTTGATACCCACTCTGCCTCTAAATACTATGATGAAGTAATTCCCTCATTCAGTTGATATTTATTGCTGTAAGTGCAATAAGCAGAGGATGAATGATGGACATTCAGCAAAAGGTCAGTTCACTTAACTCCACACTCAAAATACGGTCTTGGGAGATTTTGCCTGCATTTGGTCTCCCTCTGGGGAGGCTTCCTGCAGCAGGTTGGATGCTTGTCCCAATTGGAGGTCACAATATCTGCCCCACTTTCCCGACTGCTCAGGGGAACTGCCATGACAAACCCAACCAAGCACGTTATAGCCTTAGTGATCAAACAGGGTTTCTCGCCTCATTTCTGAATCTCTCAAGCTGTGGAAGAAAATTACTTTCTGTTGTTAGGATGGAAGATGGAATTTAACAAAGATCGCTGGGTTGGAAACGAGGACGTCTGCTCTTGGCCTGATTCTGCCACTAATTTGCTCTGGGATTTAGGGCCAAGCATCTTACCTCGCTAGACCTCAGCCTCTTAGTGAGACAAATGGGGTCTGTGGATTATAGGGCCTTGTTCAGTCCTACAACGGCTGATGATCCCATGTTTCCCAAAGCTGGGACGATCCCAGCCCCTGCCTCAGCTCCTCAAAACTTGAGACGCCCCTCTTCCTGAGGCCTTTTGCTCTGTCTCACTGTCTGCCAAAGGACCCAGAGAGGACTGTACAGCCCAGGTGGGAGCTGTTTAAATGCTGCTCACAAGCCCAGAATTGGCTCTCACAGCTGCTAGTTCTGTGATCTTGGCAAGTTACATAACCTGTCTGTGCCTTGTTTACTTCAAGTGTAAGATGTGAAAATAAGGATACACCTATTTAACATCCATAAATAAAGATGATTTATTTGAAAGGTAGAGTTAGAGAAAAGTTTTTGTTGCCAATTCACTTCCTGAGTGGCTGCAATGGCTGGGGCTGGGTAAGGTCAAAGCTAGGAGCTCAGAACTTTATCTGCGTTTCCCACATAGCTGGCAGGGCCAAGCACTTGAGTCATCTTCCGCTTCCCTCCCAGGAACACTAGCAGGGAGCTGGATCAGAAATGGAGTAACCAGGACTTAAACACATACTCAAATGTAGTGCTGGTGTCATAAGCTATGGTCTGTCTTGTTTCACCACAAGCCAACCCTGACCCTGGTGCTTAATGCTGAGCAAGGGCTGGGAAGATCACGGCATTTCTGAGAGAGCCACAGGTCATGGCCTCTCATGCTTCCTGGAGAGAGCTGCCTCATCACCAGGACTCGTGGCTTCTGGCTTACAAAAATGCCCAGGCTCTTGGCATGTGGTTGGGCTGGGTTGCGGTGCTCTAAGGGTTGAATTAAGCCAATGTCAGGATACAAGAGAGTAGGAGACATTCTAAGAGCCCTCTATTAAGGACTCATCTTCACTTACAATGACGCTGCCTCCAAAGTCATGGCTACAGTATGAGGGTTAGGATATCAATGCTCAATTTGAGAGGAAAAGGATGGCAATAGAAGGTGATGGAGAAAGGGTGTTTTTATGTCTACTGGTTGGCCCCACATTCTCTTCCTTTTTCCCCCTTTGTCATTGTGGCCACATTGATGCTGTCATCTCAGTAAAGAACTGTGGTCACTGACTGGGAGTGCCACAGTGAAGAAGGAATATGTGTAGTACACACATGGGCAGAAGTGAGCCACCCCTTGGCCCTGTCCACACATGTGCATCGGAATAGAAATGCTACTGGTGCAAAGACTCAACAGGTTAATCCTCTGCTTTTAGGCACTGGATCCCATATGGGCATTGGTTCATGTCCTGGCTGCTCCACTTCCAATCAAGTTCCCTGCTTGGAAAAGTGGCAGATGACTTAAAGCCTTGGGATCCTACACCCATTTAGGAGAATCAGAAAATTCTCCTGGCTCCTGACTTTGTATTGGCTCAGTTCTAGCCCTTATGCTCATTTGTGGAGTGAACCATGGATGAAAGATTTTTCTTGTTCTGTCTCCCCTTTTCTGTAAAATCTGTCTTTCCAATAAAAATAAATAATTCTTAAAAAAAAAAAAAAGGGGGTGGGGGGGAAACACATAAGGCCAAACAGCAGCAGGTAAATATGATGGAACCAGGCCAACTATTCATGGATGTTTTGCAATGTTGCTGCGTTATTGTTGGGTTACAAGAGGGTGCTTTATTTTCTGTGTTATTTTCAAATGTTTTTGGAGAGGCTTTGCAATGGAAGGCAAGGAACTGGGAAAACTCCAAGAGCTGGTGGGAGAACAACGGTGATCCTGGTCCACTCTCCTGCTCCTCTCCTCCAGGGCTCCCCTGTGTATGTGGGTGGACCCCTGCCTGTGTAAGTGTGGGCACACACACATATGCATACACATACATGAACACCTGCCCTGGCCAGACCTGAGGCCTGTGTGTGCTGAACATTTGGGAAGTTCTGAAAGCCTGGGAAAGGGGGGGGTTGGGTAATTCAGGGAGTGATGCAAAGCTGGTTTGGAAACCTCTCATTGTGGTCCCTTTGACCACTTTGATGGATGACCTTAGACCTGACTACAGCAGAATTAGCTGTTGGGAGCAGTGCATGAAGTTATACACGTGAGCTGGGCGTCTCAAAATGCCCAGAATAGGAGATGAATGTAGCCCAACTTCATGCAAGCTTAGCTTAGCTGCACACTATAAGCAGATAAGTTACCCACACTAGGTCCATGTCCCCAGGGACTCTTGGTGACCCTACACAGTGCAGAATACACGCTGCAGGGTGGATGATGCTCAAAGTGGGTGACCCACATGAGTAGACGCTCCAGCACTGGCCATGAAACCACCTGGGCAAGTCTCCACCTTCTTGGGTGCCTCTCTTCCCCTCTCCTCTAATGAGAGTTCACAAGAGACAGCTCTAATGGGATGAGGTAGGGACACTACAGAATGCTATTCAGTGCCCTTTAATGTCATTCCACTCCATTGGCAGCTGTAGGCCAACGTCCTCTGTGTGCTTCCTGGGTGGGATTCTGGGGGCTCGGTGCCCAATGGGGTGTGGGCCAGAGAGAGCTAACATCACAGGGAGTGGGGGAAGGGGAAGAGGCAACAGACCCTGAGCCTTACCCATCCCAATTCCAAGTTCAAGATTAGGCCAGCACCATTGCCACTGAAATCTACCATACACCCTCATCTCCACCCACAAGCACAGAAACTTTCAGAATACCCCACCCACCCACCCACCTTGCCACAGACTGTTCCACCTCCCTCAAACCCACCTACCCACCTGTCCAAGGAAACTGCCAACCAATGGGAGCTGGGCAGGGCACAATTTACAACAGTCTCACAAGAGTAACTGTTCTGAAAAGATTTGAACCAGTCTCCAAGAGTACCTGCCAATAATGGCATCTTTCAGGGAAAGGAAACAGTAAGAAAGCTTTTTTTGTATTTGGCTTTTTGATTTTTTTTTTTAAGCAAGGACAAAAGAGCAAAATGAGGTAATTGGTGCCAGAATACATGGCTTGGAAACTTTTTTTTTCCTACAAAAACACAAGCCAGCCATCTATTTATAGCGTGTCACTAATGGATATGAAAAAAAAAAAATGACGTTGGAAACATTACTGACGATGGAAAAGGTGTGCTATGGCTGAGGGCGGTGGCCACCAGGGCTGGCATCTGCCAACAGCCCTTATTCTTTGGTAAGTGTAAGGCTAAGTGGCCCTGGGTGGTTGCAGGTGTTCAACATGAATTAGCTCATCTGCTTCTCTCACTGCCCTGCATGCAGTTGTCAGGGTCCCCACTGTCAGGAAGTGGAAGCTGAGACACAGAGCAGCTACCGGGAACCTGTGACTGTGCATCCTAGCCATTACCCCAGGGGCCTCTGTCCCAGCTCAGGCTCCAAGTTGTGGCTGGGCCTAGCTTGCCTCCATTCTCAGAGACTCCCACTCACAGCCCCTGGGCATGGGATGATCTGTGAAGAAGGCCTGAGATGGAGGCCTAGAACCATAGACTTGTGAGCCGGGCGTGGCCCCTAGGGGTGCCTTGACTGCAGCACCAGGAGGCTTCAGGACAGTGCTGGTGGGACCACTCCAAGAGGTCATGATGTCCCAAGGAAGCCACTGGCTCTCTTAACTATGTGGCCTGCTCCCTGCAGCACCCTGTCTGGGAACTGCCAGCTCCCAAGGCCCCAAGCTGGGTCACTCCCCAAGGGCTGACTGCCTTCAGAGCCAGCATTATTGTCTCTGCATGGGACTGTGGGCTCCTGACATTGGGTTGTGTGTGAGCACTCACAACCAAGGGCCTAAACCATTCCTTACCAGTATTGAATGGATTAGTGGTCCCCTGCCTCCATCCTCCATGCTGCAATACAGCAGTGTCCTCTAGTCTGTGGGGATTCATTCCAAGACCCCTGAAACTGCGGATAGTATCTAAACTTATATAGACTATGTTCTTTCACTATATCTGTCACATATGCATAATCATATGTATGTATAGAAACAGTTGATAACATCTAAATTTAGCCCAGTAACAGATTAATAGCAAGAAAAATAGAGCAATCCTAAAGATACACTATAACAAAAGCCACTTAACATTTATGAATTTTTTTTAAGATTTATTTATTTTTATTACAAAGTCAGATATACAGAGAGGAGGAGAGACAGAGGAAGATCCTCCGTCTGATGATTCACTCCCCAAGTGAGCCACAACGGCCGGTGCTGCGCCGATCCGGAGCCGGGAACCTGGAACCTCTTCCAGGTCTCCCACGCAGGTGCAGGATCGCAAAGCCTTGGGCCGTCCTACACTGCTTTCCCAGGCCAGAAGCAGGGAGCTGGATGGGAAGTGGAGCTGCCGGGATTAGAACCGGCACCCAATGAAAACTAGGACGGGGGCTGGGATGGCTAGACAGAGAGGCACTCAACAACATCCGTGAGGGCTGGATGGTTGAGTGGGTTAGATGGAACTAAGCTTTAATACCCATTGACAAGTACAATAGCCAAATGGGATGGGGGACAGACTGGTCTACTGCTACACATACTGGCAAATCAGGGTAGGGGGCGGGTCTGGTGGGGGTTATTGTGGGTCGCCCCGACTAGACTGCAGCTCCCACTGGTTGATGTAAGGGCCGAGTATGTGCTGGGCAGAACCAGACTGGACTGCAACACCCATTGGTTCCAGTGCAACTCGGGACCGAAAACAGAACCAACCCAGCAATTGCAACCACCAGCTGATCGGGGTGATGAACTGTGCCAGGCCCTGTGCTTGCTACAACATACAAGAATCTGGTCTGGGAATACCTCAAAGTTTCTTTGGGGATCTCCCCAATCGAACTGCTGGACTCAGAACTCTAACCAAGAAAAGACAGAAGACAGAACAGGTCAATCATTCACCTCAGCTATATGTTAGCAGCGAAATATGGGGCAAACGGAGACTTTATGATGGACCATATCAATCAGTGGACAACCTCATCGAGTGAAACTGGCAGCGATTCATAACTGGAGAACTATTAAAACCACTTGATCAAATATCTCAGAGCATGCCCCACATCTGGGACTTGGGGTGGGCGGGAAACCGGGTGGGGCTTCTTCCTCAATATCCCCCTTTACCTCAGATACATGATGAAAACAATATGGACATAATAGTATTACCCACTTCCCTATAGCCCCTGAATCTTTTTTTTTTTAACCGCAATTAACTATGTAAAGATTGTCAACAACAATACAATAAAATAAATTAAAAAAAAAAAAAGAACCAGCGCCCATATGGGATCCCGGCACATTCAGGGCGAGCACTTTTAGCCGCTAGGCCATGACGCCGGGCCCTATTAATTATTTTTTTATGAAATTTTTCATCAAGTATTTTCAGACCACTGTTGGCCATGGATAAATGAAATCTCTGAAAACAAGACTGAAGATAATGGGAGTGAAGAAGGAAGGAGAAGGCTCAGGATTAGACTGCAAAAAACAGCAGCAGGTCCAAATACTTAGCACAGAATAATAAGATGACTCTTGCCTATCAGCCACAGTCCACATGGACTGCAGCTCAGCGGACCTGGGTCGTGGCCATAGCGTGGTCATGGGCACGGGACAGGTCACTCTGCATCTCTGCAACTGTGGGTCTCTCATCTTTAGCAAGGGGCAGGCACTCCAGACACTGTCAGGGCGGCCGCAAACGCACCCCAGACAGATGCCTGCAAGCTAAATGAGTCTTGGCAACTGTAACATTCTGACAAGGCTGAGAGGACAGAATGAGAGGTATGGGACAGACTGCTCTACTTTTCTTTAGCTAAATAATTTATACTCTGCTTTGTTCTAGGAAATGTTAAGGCTTGGCAGCTAAAAATGTCCATGAGCATCTTTTATCACCCAAGTAATTCATTCTCATTGTAAAAAGGACAGAGATAAACATAGTTTTTAGGAGAAAACAGCCATGCGTCATCTCCAACATCCCTCTGCAAGGTTCAACATTAAAGGATTCTGTGGTTTCCTTCTCTGTGCCTCAACATACCCTTAAATGTTTATCTTTCTTCCTTACCTAATGAAGTTTAGGCGGCATGGCCTAGCGGCTAAAGTCCTCGCCTTGGGCGCACCAGGATCCCATATGGGCGCCGGTTCTAATCCCGGCAGCTCCACTTCCCATCCAGCTCCCTGCTTGTGGCCTGGGAAAGCAGTCGAGGATGGCCCAAAGCTTGGGGACCCTGCACCCGTGTGGGAGACCCGGAAGAGGTTCCTGGTCCCGGCATCGGATTGGCGCGCACCAGCCGCTGCAGCTCACTTGGGGAGTGAATCATCGGACGGAAGATCTTCCTCTCTGTCTCTCCTCCTCTCTGTATATCTGACTTTGTAATAAACTGAATAAATCTTTAAAAAAAATAAATAAAGGTTTTATTTGAAAGGCAGATTTTATAGACAGAAAGAGAGAGATCTTCCATCTACCGGTTCACTGCTCAAACGGCCCCACAACAACCAGAGCTGAGCCAATCCGGATCTAGGAGTCAGGAACTTCTTTCCAGGTCTCCCATGTGGGTGCAGGGGCTGAAGGACTTGAGCCATCTTCCACTTCCTCCTTAAGCAGAGAGCGGGATCAGAAGTGGAGCAGCAAGGACTCAAACTGGCACCCATATGGGACGTTGGAGCTGCAGGCACAGGATTAGCCCGTGATGGCACCTCACTGGCCCCAAAGTTTGAATATTAATATCAATTTGTAATTCTATTCTTAGCATTCTAAGACTGCTCCATGCATTCTAAATCAATCTTTCCTGATTCCCTATATTGGTTTTTCCCTAAGTCAGTTCCACTGTAAGCAGTAATGGCAGAGAGGAAGATATTCCGTCCAATGATTCACTCCCCAAGTGAGCGGCAACGGGCTGATGCACGCCGATCCGATGCCGGGAACCAGGAACCTCTTCCAGGTCTCCCACGCGGGCGCAGTGTCCCAATGCATTGGGCCGTCCTCGACTGCTTTCCCAGGCCACAAGCAGGGAGCTGGATGGGAAGTGGAGCTGCCGGGATTAGAACCGGCGCCCATATGGGATCCCGGGGCTTTCAAGGTGAGGACTTTAGCCGCTAGGCCACGCCGCCGGGCCCTCCCCTTTTTTAAAAAAATAAATATTTGTGTGTTATGAAAAAAAAATGGTAGGGTATAAATTGAGATCTGAAGATGACGTGATGATCACCTAATTTACTGGTCTAGTAAGCAGACACATAAAGATAATAAGAAACCATGAAAAAAAAAAACCTCCACAAGAACATAAAATTCTAGTTCACCTCCCATGACCACCCTAGTCCTTTTCTTGAAATATCGGAAATCTGTATCTTAGTTCAAAACAAATTTGGTGTCACAAGACAGCTGAAGATGCTGCCTGAACACGAGCCAAACCTCGTCTCTGTGCTTTTTGGCAGTTATAGCTTAGTATAACTCTAGGATAACAGCTCTGCAAGGTTTCAGAGGCTGATTGTCCACCAAAACTTAGTCTACCTCTCTTGAAGGGGAGCTCATCTTTCCCTAGCCTCTTGGCCAACCAGGCCACAAGCACCTGCTCTTCGACTTATATGTTCTCTCTCCACCAACTCCTGCGACCAACCACTTTTTTCACATTTTAGCTGACTATCTGTACTCACTGTAAAAAAATAAAATAATAAAAGAAAGGTGGCTCTTATGAGCGACTCTTCACCCCACTCATTCCATCCTGGGCAATTTTTCTTTCTCTTACTGATGATCTGATTTCCTTGTACATTGTGGCTGTCTAACCATGGGCTTGTAACTGGGTCGTAGCTTTTTCTCCTCAAAAAATATGAAAAGTAATTTACCTTTCATATTTTTATGCATGCTTTTTTTCCATTTAAGAGTAAAATATTTTTAATAACCCTGTTGTCCAATAAGTTATTTCATTTTCCCTTTGAGGTTATGTTTAGCAAGTTTCTCCTACAAACGAATACAAAATTATTTCATTTTCCCTTCCGGTATTTTAATTAAAAACATATATATGTATATACACATACCAGATGTGAATTATTACCATGGCTATTCTAACGCAGGGGTCAAGCTTTGTTTTTTCCAAATGGTTAGCCAGTTCCTTCCACACCACGTACTAGATTGTTGCCTCATCCTCACCTAACACGAGCCCTAGCTTTAGCACTTCTCGACTTTATGTCACTAAGGGTATATTTGTGCTTTATTCTGATCATGATTGCCTGCTCCTAAGTCTGTATCATTCTCTCTGTACTGTTATCCTGTTGACAATCTGTCTTGATATGTGGACAGACAAATCACAAGCCTTTTTCTTCATGAGAAGCATTGGCCTCAGGCTGGGCATTTGATGCAGCCGCTGAGCCTGCACTTGAGACGGCCACGTCCTGTGTGTCAGAGGGCTTGGTCCTCTGCTTCTGTTCCAGCTCCCTGTTGATGCACTCGAGACGGCCACGTCCTGTGTGTCAGAGGGCTTGGTCCTCTCCTTCCGTTCCAGCTCCCCGTTGATGCACTCGCTGGAAGGTGCACATGATCTCAATATCTGGGTTTCTGCCACCGTGTGGGAGACCCAGATGGAGTTTTGGTCTTGAGCTATTGTAAGCATTTGAGAAGTGAAACAGTGGATGGAATACTTTTCTCACTCTCTCTTTCTTTATTATGTGTCTGTAGTGTCTGTATGTATATGTCTTTAAAATAAAATTAATTTAACTAAATATTTTTAACTGGTCAGTTTCACACTTTAGACTGAACCAACCTTAAAATCATCATCAAGTTCCCAAAAAATAATTTTATTGGGTGCCTAGGTATTTTTTTTCAAGATTGATTTAGTTATTTGAATACCGTAGCTATGGAGACAGAGAAGCAGGCAGAGACAGAGAGATCAGAGAGATCTCTGGTTCATTCCCCAGATGACTGGCACAAAGCCAGACCAAAACCAGGAACCTCCTCTGGGCCTCCCAATTGCATGGAAGGGACCCAAACTCTTGGTCCATCTTCTGCTACTCTTCACTGAACATTAGCAGGCAGCTGGATTGCAAGTGGAACAGCCTGGACATGAACTGGTCCCAATATGAGATGGAGGAGTCACACACTATAGCTTTACCTGCTATGCCACAATACCGGTTCCAGCAAGTAAACTGATCATGAATATATACATGAAATTGTATATATGACTAATATATATACTTAATGAGATAAATAAATGTGCTCAAGACTAAACTCCCCCAACTCTACCTTTCTGCTTTCCACAGTGGGGTTTTTAAAACCTGTTACTCAGGGAAGTTGGTTGGTTTCCAGTTCCGTTCCTGCACACCACTCCTTCCCAGTCAGGATTCTGCAGTGCCGGCACTCTTGTAACCATGATCCTCTTTTTTTGATCTCGCTATACACCTACCCATTGACTGCTAGTGCATTTGTGTTCCTTTTGTTGCACATGTGCTGGGTTCTCTTGGCCCATGGTCCGTTCAGGATCATCAAAGCTAAGGGTGCTGCTAGCAGGTTCTGGGTAAACCCAGATCTGGTGGAAGTTTCTGGGACTTTGGAGAACAGTCTCTCAAAACAGCTGTCCCTGGCTTCCTTTTCTGGTTACCTGGTGCTCACTTTTTTCTTCGACTCCTCCAAAGAGGAAGAGTCAGACATGCTTGGCTCTAACATGGGATGTGCACTCTGAAAACTCCTTCATGATCTGGTTCTCACTAGACCATGGTTCCCCATCCTTGCTACCCTGTCCAATAAAGGTCACACAAAGATCTCGCTGGGGAACCTGGAGATAGATTCTTCAGTAATCTCCACATTGGCTGAGCAGGAGGCTTCTCCAGGCAGTTCTAAACACCATTGGTGCAAAGCTGCTGAGACTGGGCATCAGGATATGTAACCTTTTACCTTCCCTTGCTCTCCCCGAAGCTGAGTGTCAAGGTGCAGTCAGGGCTAACAGTCACTGCTTTAAGCTGTACCCAACTGAGAAACCAGTTTCTATAAATGAGCCACAGAGACCAATGATGGAGGATTGGACAAGGGAAGCAAGGTGTTCAGATGAAATGGGGGCTTTGGGAAGGTCATAAAACCGGGCCTGAAGTCTACACACCTGTACCGATGCCCCACACTATATTATAAAGCTGATGTTGAGATAACATGGCTGCCTACTGCATCTATACCCTGGGGCTGGTCCAGGATTTGAGAGGTTATTCTAAAGAGCAACAACAATAAAACCCGAACAGAAAATTAGGCACAAAAGCAAATATGCAGAATGAGGGAAATACCTCCAAATTTAGGTATTTCACAAGCTAACAAATATTATAAATATGTTTGAAAAATGTAGAGTGGCATTTAGCCAGCAGCTAAGATACCCGTGCCCCGGACCACAGTGCCCCAGTTTGACTCCCAGTTCTAGCTTGCTGCTAATGCAGGTAGGTCCTGGGAGGCAGCAGGTGTTGGCTCAAGTTCTTGGCTCCCTGCCACTAACATGGAAGACCTGAATAGATTTCCTAGCCTAACCCCAGCCTCACCCCTGCTAAGGTAAGCATCTGCAGAGTGAACTAGAATTTGAGCTTCCCTCTTTGTCTCTCTACCTCTCAAATAAATATAATTTTTTGGAATTACAAATATTATATAATATTTTAATTATTTTCATGGTGCACTTCTACAGTGCACAGGTTTCTCCCCTTCCAACCCCATCTCCTTTTTGGCTCTATCTTAGCTTGGGTTGCTACAACAAAACATCATAGATTGGCTGACTTCCATAGCAGCTGTGACTTTTTCAGAAACCTGGACATTGAGTGCAGTGTCCAGTGAACAGGGCAAGGTAAGGCTGTGGTGGGGGCTCTGCTCTGGTCTGAAGATGGCCCCCACCTTACCGTGTGCTCGTATTATGAGAGTAAGAAAGAAGGCGCTTTGGTCCCTTCCTGTTCTTGTAAGGACTAACCCCATCCTAAGGACCCAGTGTCATACACACTTATAACCAAATTACTCCCTACTGCCTACTTGCTGACCCATGCTCCCTGGGAGTGGAGGTTACAACAAACCACAATGGGCTGTGTAAGAATGCAGTTATTTGTAAGAGAGTTTGGCAAAGATAACAGTGTACAAAACACTGAACATAAAATCGATGGCTCTAGTATACACAAATTCCATGGCTGAGAAAGAACTTGTAAGAACAATCCCTTTCAAAATAGTGGAGAAGAACCTTGAGTACCTTGGAATAAACCTAACCAAACATGTGAAAGACCTCTATGATGAAACTTATGAAACATTTTAAAAAACATTTTAAAAAAATAAATAGAAGAAAATATTAAAAGATGGAGAAATTTATCATGTCCCTGGATTGGTAGAGTCAACATCACCAAAAGTAATACACATTACCAAAAGTAATACACAAATTCAGTGTAATCTCAATCAAAATTTCAACAATATTCTTCTCAGGGCTAGAAAAGATAATAGGAAAATTCATCTGGAAATTCAAGAGACCACTAAGAGCCAAAGCTATCTTGAAGAATAAAAATAAAGCTGGAAGAATCACAATTCCTGATCTCAAGAAATACTACAGGGCAGTGGTCATCCAAAAAGTCTGGTACTGGTACAGAAATAGAAAAGGTTAATGGAACAGAGTAAAAACCTCAGAAGCAAGCTAACACATGTCTGGCCAACTAATCTTTGACAAGAGAACTGAAATCAACCCAGGGGAAAAGTTTGATCTCTTCAACAATGCTGTAGGGACAACTGGATAACAGCCTTCAGAAGAGCGAAGATCGTCCCCACCTGTCACCTTATAAAAAAAAAAAAAAACAGAATTAAATGCATCAAAGACCTAAATCTGCACCCAGAAACCATTAAACTATTAGAGGACGACATAGGAAGCACTTTGCAAGATGCAGGCATTGACAAAGATTTTTCAGAAGTCATCAAAAGCACAGACAAAGTCACAGAAAACAAATGGGACTACATCAAACTAAGATGCTTCTGACCAGCAAAGGAAAAACTCAACAAAGCGAAGAATCAACCAACAGAGTGGCAGAAAATCTTCATATAGTGCACAACTGATAGGGGACTATTCCAGGATTTATAAAGAGCTTCAGAAACTCAATGGCAGCAAAATAAACAACCCTGTTAAGAAATAGGTGAAGTCCTGGACAGTACAAGATCTGGGCATGGAGTGAGTCCAGTAGGGAAACAGTGGGCACCTGCCTCTTGGATTGCCACTTCCACTACTGAGCATAAGAACCAGGACTAAGGGCAGGCACCAGTCAGCAGGTGTGTGGGCTGGATAGTGGGGCTAGTTGGGCTGAATTAAGCTTCAATGCCCATTGATATGTATGAGAACTGAATGGGATGTGGGACAAACTGGACCAATCTGCTGTACATACTGACATCACGGTAACCAGGGCAGGGGGCAGGTCTGCTGGGGGTTATTGCAGGTCACTCTGACTAGGTGGCCGCTCCCACTGGTGTACGTGAGGGCCGAGTGGGCCGAGTGTGTGGTGGGCAGGATCGGGCTGGGCTACAACACCCATTGATTTGTGTAGAAGACAGGGCTGGAGACAGAACTGACCCAGCAATTGTAACTACCAGCATGAGCATAAGCTGATTGGGATGACAGACTGTGTCAGACCCTGTATTGGCAAGCACACACAAGAATCAGGTCTGGGATCACCTCAGATCAAGTTTCTTTGGCAGTTCCCTCCCAACTGAGCCGCTGGAATCACAGCTCCAACCATGGAGAGAATTGCAGTTTCCATGGTCTGAACATGAAGCGTATGTGTCAGAGCTGGGCTTCTTTGGTGGCTTAGGCGGAGCAGTAAACAGCATATCTAGGTGCAGATGAGGATATGGCAGTACATTGGAGTCTGCAGAGGACAGCTGGTACCAAAACAGAGGATGGAGGAGAGGACAGAACAATTGATCAGTTACTCTAGCCATGTGTTGGCAGTGAATAACTGGACAAATGGAGCCTCTAAGTTGGACTGTGTCAACCAGTGGATTCTAGAGAGATTTCGTCATGCTTGGAGTGGTAAGATCAGCAGTAATTCAGAACTGTTGAAACTTCATGAGCAGGACCCTCAGAGCGTGCCGCACTTTAGGTGGTATCAGGTGGCTGTTCTCCATCCCAGGATGCAGAGTCATTTGGGCTGCTAGGTGTGGCTTCTATCCTTGTCTCCCCTCTTCCCCAGACACAGGAAGGAAAAAAAAATGTGGAAATGGTGATATCACCTACCTTCCTATAGCCCTTGACCCTTATAACCCCAATCAACTATGTAAAATCGTCAAAAATAAAAATAATTAATAGATTAAAAAATAAAGAAATGGGTAAAGGAAATGAGTAGACATTTTCCAAAAGAACAAATTCAAATAGCTAATAGATATATGAAAAGTGCTCAGCCTCCCTAGTTACCAGGGAAATACAAATGAAAACTACACTAATGTTTTACCTAACTCCAGTGAGAATGGCCTACATTCATAAATCTACTAACAACACCTGCTAGTGTGCATGTGGGGAAAAAAGGCACCCTACTTAAGTATATATACAATATACATGTATTCTCACAGATGAACTGCAAAGTGGAGACCAGAATACCAGGAAATGAAGATACATTGCCGTATTCATCTCTACTCCTAATACAAGGAGGACTCCAAGTGAAACAGTTAAATCTAACTCAGTAATGTGATACTAGATTTTCTACCATTGCCTATACCTACAACGCCATAAAGCACATAAATAGCAGAATATTTAATTTGTAACTATTACTAAAGAACTATATTACTGTCATAATTTGGGGTAAGAGGACAGGAGGGAAAACTAAGGAAGGGGGAATCTGTGCACCTACAAAACTGTATCACAGAAAATAATAAAAATGTCTGTTTCAAAAGAATGCAGTTGCATCAAGCCAGGTGCAGGGGTGCAGTAGGCTAATCCTCTGTCTGTAATGTCAGCATCCCATAACGACACCAGAGTATGTCCTGACTGCTACGCTTCAGACGCAACTCACTGCTTGTGGCCTGGGAAAACAGCAGAAGCTGGCCCAAGTTCTTGGCACTGTGCACACAAGTGGGAGACTCAGAAGAAACTTCTGGCCCCTCGCTTCGCACTGGCTCAGCTCTTGCCATTGCAGGCATTTGGGGAGTGAACCAGTGGTTGGAAGATATTTCTCTTCTCTCTGAAAAATCTACCTTTCAAACAGAAATAAATAAATCTTTTTTTAAAATGCCGTTATGAAATGTAATTTTATCATATTTTCTACAGAGAACAAATGATTCAATCTTTTAACATAGTTGATGTTAATTTATTTTATTTTACTTTTTAAAAAATATTTTTATTGGAAAGGCAGATCAGATTTATGGAGAGAAGGGTGATATGATCATATTTTGAATGTCACAAATCCGGGCAACTTTCTTTTTTAATCAACATTTTCAGCAAGGATTTAAATTGCAACACTCCAAACTGCATTATATTTAAATTTACATAATCTGACACTACCAAATCCATGAAATCAATTTGCTTTCCTCCTTTCTTTGCCTATTTAGGCAACCTCCCACTGCATTTTCACAATAGCACCATGTATTGGCAGTGGTTGCTCTCACCAAGGGAGAAAGGAACAATGGTGGATTTTCCATACAGTGCAATCTAATATGACTAAGTTTCTCAATGGGAGATTCCAGAACAATTTCTCCCACAAAAGGAGCTCTGTCTTGAACCCTGAGGTAGAATGAAGTCAGGGAAATGGTTGTGAAGATTTACTCAGCAGCCAAGATGAATCGAAATTCTGGGAGAGAAAAAAAATTATCCAAATAGATCGGTGGAAAATGCCAAGAGATGCCCTCCAGAACAAACACATCTGTCAAGACCAAGGACTCCTCTTTGAGAAGGGAAAGCCCTTGGTGGGGAAGACAAAGAGAGGCCCCTGCAAAGGGATATTAGTCAATGTTTCTGGCACCCTGGGCAAGGAAGAGCCCCTCAAGCAGAATGGACTCCAGCTCCCACCCTAGCAGCAGATGAGCTGTTGATTCCTCCAGCCTGGTGCCTGGTGATCAAGAGAAAGTGATCACCAAGACTTCCAGGATTTCTCCAAAGTTCTGATACACATAGGGTCCAAGAAGAGGTTGTGGAGAGACAACCTGATCCTAGCACAACTAGATGATATCAGAACACAATCTGTGTGATCCTGGATAGACCTTGTTCTTGGTTGGCATTCAATAAATGTTACAGTCTGAATGGTTGTGTTTGCTCAAAATCCATATGACCTTCCAGGTGATGATATTAAGAAGTAAAACCTTCAGGGCAGGTCATTGGCCTAGTGGGTAAGATACTGGCTAGGACACTCATGTAGAGTACCTGTTATCAGTCTCCGCCTCTAGCTCCTAACTCTAGTTTCCTGCTAATGCAGATCCTAGGTCATAGTGGTCATTTGGGGAGTGAACAGCAAAGGGCAAATGATTGTCTGCACAAGTCTGAGAAATAAATATCTGTTTTTCATAAGCTACCTGATTCATAATATTCATGTTGGAGCAACGCGAATGGGCAGTGAATAGTCTATTAGACTGCAACTTCTCTCTCTTTTTTTAAAGATTTATTTATTTTCATTACAAAGTCAGATATACAGAGAGGAGGAGAGACAGAGAGGAAGATCTTCCGTCCGATGATTCACTCCCCAAGTGAGCCGCAATGGCTGGTGCTGTGCCGATCTGAAGCTGGGTACCAGAAACTTCCTCCGGGTCTCTCATTGAGTGCAGGGTCCCAAAACCTTGGGCTGTCCTCGACTGCTTTCCCAGGCCACAGGCAGGGAGCTGAATGGGAAGTGGAGCTGCCAGGATTAGAACCAGCGCCCATGTGGGATCCCAGGGTGTTCAAGGCAAGGACTTTAGCCGCTAGGCCACACTGCCGGGACCCAGACTCAAACTTCTCAAGAATAAGTTTTGTGGAGAGAAGCCTGTAGCTTTATCCATGGCCAAGTATGTAAAGAGTGTTCCATGAATACTAAATGCATGTTGATGAAATCAATATTCTGTTTTTGGAAATATATTGCTTTTAGAAAACAGTCCTCACTTCTCTTAACTTGAAGTATCATCTGAAAGACATAATGATAGATAGGCAGAGTTGTAGATACTGGCTTACTCTTTGTATATCCACAGCAGCTGAGAAGAATTCAGTCCAGCTCTTCTACATGGGTGGCAGGAAGGCAATTACTTGAACCATCATTTGATGCCTCCCATAGACTGCATTAGTAGGAAGATGGAGCTAGGTGCCAAAGCCAAGCATTCTGGCACAGGATACAAACATGGTAGTCAGTATCTGAACTTAATGTAAGATGCTCCACCTGACTGTTGTTAGTACTCAATAATCACAGCCGGTATGATGCTTTGATTTGAATATGTGTCTCCTGACATTCACACTGGAGTTTAGTTCCTGAAGTCTTATGTTAATGATGGAAACAATCCAGTGAGGATGGCTATAGATGGAGTCATAGGGAGCTTAATGCTGGGTTAAGTCAGTGAGGTGGAACCTCCATGACTGAACCACAGTATCTTTATTTTTTATTTTTTTTAAGATTTTATTATTATTGGAAAGCCAGATATACAGAGAGGAGGAGAGACAGAGAGGAAGATCTTCCATCCGATGTTTCACTCCCCAAGTGAGCTGCAACGGGCCGGTACGCGCCAATCCGATGCCGGGAACCCGGAACTTCTTCCAGGTCTCCCATGTGGGTGCAGGGTCCCAAAGCTTTGGGCCGTCCTCAACTGCTTTCCCAGGCCACAGGCAGGGAGCTGGATGGGAAGTGGAGCTGCCGGGATTAGAACCCGCGCCCATATGGGATCCCGGGGCTTTCAAGGCGAGGACTTTAGCCGCTAGGCCACGCCGCCGGGCCCGAACCACAGTATCTTTATAAGGAGAGACAAAGCCCATTTAGCCAGGCAGATGGGCTCTCTGTTTCTTGCCATGTGACGCCCAGTGTTACCTTGGTATTCTACCAGCAATAACACGTCTCCAGAGGATGAGTGAAAAAGCCACCAAATCTTGAGCCTCTAGAACTATAAGCCAAAACAAAGCTCTTTTCTTTATAAAGTAGCCTACCTCAGGTATTTCAATACAGTGATTACAGTTGGCTAATACAATGATCTAGCCTGAGGGATGCAGGATGAGCTGGTTCTGGATCAACCTCTTCTCCTGGCCAGGCAGGTATGGGGGCAGACCCTGATCTACGCAAACTTGTAAGCATTTGCTTAAGGAACCTTGGATTCCCCTCTGACCATTCCTGCTCCCTACCGCCAACCCAGGAGAAGGGAAGTTTGTCTTCTTGGAATACCACTTGGATCCTGGAGTTGATTCCCACACCCAGGCCCCGTGACCATCAGCACACATGGAATGTCAGTTATTCTGGATTGTAATTATCTGCTCTACAACCAGGTCAAGCTATACATAGCCTGGAAATTTCAGGCACCCAAATTAGTCACCACCACCAATGCGACTCGAATACTTACTGTGGCTGGATTTTTTAACAGCAAGCATTTTTAGTTAGACCACTCCAATCCAGGATGTTTTAACCAGAAAGCCTTCCATAACTATCATAGGATAAATACCCAAAAAGGATAAGGTGGTGATATCTCAATCCTGCCCATCTTCCCTGTTCACAGCTTGTACTTTATCTCCTGCTATTGACCTGAGATGGTCTCTTGGATTTAGGGATGCTTTCGTTTCTATATGACCCTCTGCCACAGATTCAATCTCCTAATCCCTATCGGGCATAGATTCCACAGCCCTCCCCCTCCTGTCTCCATTCCCTACAACTCAGTAGGAGGGACTCTTGTGTAGGAAAAGATTAGCCTCCCTGAAAGAATTCCTAGAATATGCTTCCTGGTGGGTGTTTTTGCCCCCACTGAAGTCCTTGAACTATGCCAAAGATCCTATGCGAGCAATGTGATTTAAATTGGGGACCTTGGGCCATGCAAGATCAACATGACCTCCAAAGAGGCTTGGGACAAAAGCCAGCCCCACAGATGATCGCCCATGTCTAGAGGATCAAGTTCCTGCAGAAACCCTGGATACGAAAATGCAGGTGATTGGGGGCCTGGCGGTGTGGCCTAGCAGCTAAAGTCCTCGCCTTGAAAGCCCCGGGATCCCATATGGGCGCTGGTTCTAATCCCAGCAGCTCCACTTCCCATCCAGCTCCCTGCTTCTGGCCTGGGAAAGCAGTTTGGGACGGCCCAATGCATTGGGACACTGCACCCACGTGGGAGACCTGGAAGAAGTTCCTCGTTCCCAGCTTCGGATCGGCGCGCATCGGCCCGTTGCGGCTCACTTGGGGAGCGAATCATCAGACGGAAGATCTTCCTCTCTGTCTCTCCTCCTCTGTGTATATCTGGCTGTAATAAAATGAATAAATCTTTAAAAAAGAAAAAAAGAAAATGCAGTTGATTTTTCCTGGTTAGTGATACTCTGTGCCACATGCTGTTATCTTGGGGAAAAACAGGTGCTCTCTGTTAGTTCACATCTGATTACTCATAAGAACCTGTCCTACACACTGCTTCCTTTGGTTGATTTTAACACATTCCCTTTGGGTATAATAAACTGAAACCATAAGTATAAATATGTTTTTGAGTTTTTGAGTCCTAGCTAATTATTGAATTGGAGGTGGTCTTGGGGACTTGCTGTTGGTATTAGGAAATGAGAATGGTCTTGAGGCCCTCCTAACTTGGAAATCGTAGTGGAACTACAGTGTTGGCCCTGCTGGCCCAAGCTCCTGTGAGAGCGCATCACTAGTTTTCCTCCCAGACCTTAGAGACTATTCTGTTCTCAGTCCATTTTTGATGGACAGGTATCTTTCTCTTTTTTTAAGATTTATTTATTTTCATTACAAAGTCAGATATACAGAGAGGAGGAGAGACAGAGAGGAAGATCTTCCATCTGATGATTCACTCCCAAGTGAGCGCAACGGCCAGTGCTGCACTGATCCGAAGCCGTGAACCAGGAACTTCTTTCCAGGTATCCCACACGGGTGCAGGGTCCCCAAGCCTTGGGCCATTCTTACTGCTTTCCCAGGCCAGAAGCAGGGAGCTGGATGGGAAGTGGAGCTGGATGGGAAGTGGAGCTGCTGGGATTAGAACCAGCGTCCACGTGGGATCCCGGGGTATTCAAGGCGAGGACTTTGGCTGCTAGGCCACGCCGCCGGGCCCAACAGGTATCTTTCTGACAGATGGTGCTCAGAACATTCTCCTTCCACTGTTGCTCCAGATTAAGCCTCCTCTCTTTTTGTTCATCTCACATAAGAATCACTTCCTGTCTTACATCACTGCCTTTTCCTACCAGAAACATATACTTATATTCGAAAGAGAGTTTCTGTCAACAATCAATCCCCAAATCAACAGAATTCAATGCATCTTCTGGGCATTGAACAAACCTACCTACAATAAGTCCCCATATAGAGACAAGGAGATCTAGTTAGATAATCCAGGACATTCAATAGCTACCAAAGACCTATCAGAGAAAATCGTGATATAAGTTTGGAAGAGCAGGAGGCCTCTGGATTGCACAGAAATGAGAACTGAAAAGGATAATTCTGCAACATTCCTTAGACAAATCCATCAAATACAAGAGAGAACATTAAATTTTCTATTCTGTTGTTTCTTTCTTTTTTTTTTTTTTAAATTATTTATTATTTAACTTCATTAATTACATTGTACTATTCTGTTGTTTCAATGGTGACCCAATTAATACTTGAGCTAACGACCACCTACAATAGTATTATGTTTCTTTAAATCCCAAAGTAAGTGTTGGGAAAGTGCAATAAGAGCATACTAATTTGGATCAATTGGTGTAAAGCTCAGAGTTAATCAAAGTTAGAATTGCAGGCTGTAATGGAAGAAACACCATTGTGTTACTTCTAAATACTTGTATACATTTAAAAAACCGGCAAATAGAAGTCTTATGGGTCGATTGTGATAAGTAGCCAATTATCTTTTGTTGTTTTACGTGATTTTGGTGCAAATTGGTGTTGTTCAAGTGTTCTTATAATAGTTTCTATTCTTAAATTACCAAGGCATCTGAGATTGTTGTTTCATAAACTTTGTGAAGTAGTAATTTTCAGCTTTCATAAGGACAAAATTTGAAGGAGGAAAGAGATAGGCAGAAGGCCTATATTAATAAGGTACCAATTAATTTGGATGAGTTGGTAGATTAAAGATCTGCAAGCTGAGGAGAGAGCGGAAGTCTTGCCTTCTTTTGCTTCTTCATCAATGCATTCGCCCATTCAGTGAGCATTGCTTTCAGACTGGTGGGATTTGGGGGTCTGTTCTTGGGTGTGTGGCTACAAAGCTGTGAAGAGCCGAGTGCTGCTTCGTTCCCCCAAGGAGTCTGCAATCCACAGCAGTGTGGGAAGCAGTTTCAAAATCCTGCACTTGGGCTTAAGAAAAGGCCTGGTGTGTTGTCCTTGAGCACAGAACAGGGGACATTCAATCCTGAGTGTGGGGCTGGCTTCTTTCTAGCCACCTCCTGAGGGCACACATGACCACATGACTCATTTTCCCCAAAGGAATGCAGACAGAACTATGTTTACCACTGCTGAGCTGGGCCTTCAAATGTGGCATGCCTCTTGCCTCTCTCCGTTGAAACTGGGTGGAGTGATCTGGATGAGGGCAATGCCCTTGACAAAGCTTTGAGTACGTGGATGGAATGGAGTTCCTACCCACAGGCCAACCCCTCTGAACAGCTGGAACAGAGCTGGCCACTCACTTTGAACTGTTGCTCGATGGGGAAGAACAACTACAATTTTCAAACCGCTCAATAATGGAAGTCTTCCTACAAAAATTGTTAAACACCTGGCAAAATTAAAGCAAACATACATTTTACCAAACTCTCCACCTATTTACCCATTGATCATTCCTTCTGTTCTTTTTTTTTTACTGAGCTATTTTATTTTACTGGAAAGATAAGGAGAGAGGGAGAGACAGAGATCTTCCATTTGTTGGTTCACTCTCCAGATGCCTGCTGCAGCAGCAGGGCTGGGCTGAATCCAGGAGCAACTTAGTTCCTAGATCAAGCCAATGGATGGTCCTTACACACCTGGCACTTAGCCAATCAGGGAGATTTTCTTTACCCACAGTCACAAGGAAGGAATAGGGAAATACGATGTGTGTTTTGGAAGGCCACTGGATGGACTTCCTCCTGGGAGGCATTTGCTTTGTATTCCTCTGCCAGAAAAGTCATTTTTGTTGAGTAGCAGAGTCCTACCTCTCTTGCTTTCTGTCTACAGACCCTGAGTCACCCTCGGAACAGATTGGAGCCACCTACAGGGAAGAAAATTCAGACCCATGTGCCCCCATTGTCCAAGGAATTTGGGTTCAGTTGATCTGTGGTGGGGTCCAGGGACTGAGCTTTTGAGAAAGCACTCAAGTCAGTTTTTCCGGTGAGTCCTCTAGATACAGATCCTGGACATGATGCGGGATCATTCTTTCCATAGTGGCTAGTGCTGCAATGACATCCGGGAAGCTCAGAGTCCCTGGTTGTCGCTGAAACTACTCATGTACCCCACCCCAATTCCATCTCCACTTCACTTGCGCAGAGAATTTCCAACCTGTTTCAGAAGCAGAGGCTTAACAATGTGGAGGATGTTGGATAACTCTGGTCAGTTTGCATCCAGATGAACTTCCAAGAAATGTTCAACCTGGGATCATTTTCCTGACCACAAGAAGAAACAAGGCATAACTTTCATGGTTGACTTTGGAGAAGTAGACTCTCACCTGCCTCCTCCCTATGCTTTGCTTCCCAAATAAACTTCCTTTCCAGTTGTGTTATTTGGCTGCTGTTGGAGGAAAGATAACTTTCCCAGCCTGGAGTACAGGCACCTCAGCTTTCACAAGAAGCAGAAGGGGTTCCCCTGCCTTCCTGGGAAGGCTGCAGCGAAGGGGAACTCTACAGTCTCCCTGTGGCCTTTGATTGATTCTGTTTTGACTGAACAAGCAGGAATTTTGCAAAACCTGCCCTGAAAGATTGCTGTGGGCAGGAGAAGCAAGCAGAACATTTGTGCAGAAGCGCAAAGACAACTATGGGGAGCAGTGGCCGAGGCAACACATGGCCAGGACAAACCTGCAAGGACACTGCCTAGTGTCCTCAAGCTACTGTGCAATAGCAGTCATGGCCAGCTCCAGAGATGGGCTGTATTATCACCTGCCAGTGACCTAGCTCTCAGCCCACACCTGTTCTGCCACCTGCCCTCCTCACCATGTGCCCTCTTTATGGCCACACAGCCCCCAGCAGGGGCCATGCCCAGCCAGCTCCAGTGTCAGGGGCACCTACCTCCCTCAAGGGCTGTCAGCTGAGGCAAACAGGAAGATCCAAGGACATCTGATGTCAGTTTCCCAAGGGCTGCCACAGGCAGGTTAGAACAACCCAAGGTCAAGGTCTCACAACTCTGAGGCCGGAAGTCCAAAGTCCAACTCTTAGCTGCACAGTGGAACTTGAACCTCTGCTCTTTCCTGATCCTTGCAGCTTCTGGCAGCTCTAAGCATGGCTTGGCTGGGCCAGCTCAACTCCAGGCTCTGCCTCTACCTGTATGTTGCCATTTTCTTATGTTCTCTGTGGTTTTGCAAGACTCTTAACTGCCCCCAGTACAGTAGTAGGTCTTTATTGTGATTGCCTCTGCAGTTGACTCCTTCTCCCAGTAGGGTCACACTAGGGGGAAAGACTCCAGTGTACCTTTTTATGTGCTGGGTGAGACACAACACAACCCAGAACACTTTGAGTGAGATGTCTGAACCCCATACATTACATTGAACAAACAGCACAATTTGCCTCCCTGATTTGCTCCTTCCTGCTCCCACCTCCTGTGCCCGGCCTTCCCCTCTCTCCTCTCTCTGCCTTCCCTCTTTCCATTTCCCAGCCCCACGACGTCCTCTGCTTCATCTGTCCCCTGCCTGTCTCCTTAGAAGACACCTGTGCTATATGCAGATGAGGACTGTCAGGTGGCCCCAGGTGACCTGGCAGCCTGGCTGCTGTCAGGCCCTTGTGGGGAGGGGAGAGAAGGCCAGCCTCCTGCATCTGAATATGGTTCTGCTTTGCCAGTCCTGTCTCCACTGCTGTTTTTAGCAGCCGCTTAGCTTTTGGGGCCACTGCCTCGGCCCTCACGCTGTCATCCAGCCCTGCAGGTGGTGCCTGGCTCCCCTCCCCGCTGTCACGGGACATGCACCGCCCTGCTCCGCTGACATTGGAAAGCCTCTATCTGGACAGAGAGGACAGCGCTGCAGTTTCCATGGAAACCTGAGTGCCTGTAGCAACTCTGATGGGAGATGTTGGTTGGCCACTGGACAGGCCCTGGTTGAGATCAGTCCTTCCACAGCCTGGAGGTAAGGAAGATGCCACTCACACCCCCTCTCTGGAGATCAACTAGCTTCTCCCAGGTTTAGGGGGCTTTCACAGGGTGGCTACCTGGTGCTGTGGGGGATGAGGTGAGGCAAGGACATGAGCACCAGCTCACAGTTCATCACATCATTATGCCTATTGCACCCGACAACTTTTTATCATGTACATGTCGTGGTCCCCCAAAGCACATGAGAGTTAAGTTTGAGCCCACTCTTTCTTTCTCTCTCTCTCTCTCTTTTTTAATTATATTTTTGACAATCTTTACATTGTTAATTAGGGTAAATAGGTACAAGGGCTATAGGGAAGTGGGTAAGACTATTATTGCCCTATTGTTTCCTTCATATATCTGAGGTAAAGGGAATATTGAGGGAGAAGCCCCACCCAGTCTCCCACCCATCCCAGGTCCCCGATGTGGGACATGCTCTGAGATCCTTGCTCAAGTGGTTTTGATAGTTCACCAGTTATGAATAGCTGCCAATCTCACCACTCCAGTCACGATGAGGTTGTTGGAGAATCCACTGATTGACATAGTCTCTTCATAGAGTCTCCATTTGTCCAGTATTTCGCTGTCAACATATAGCTGAGGTAGTGGATTGACCTGTTCTGTCTTCTGTCTTTTCTTGGTTAGGGTTCTGAGTCTGGCAGTTCGACTGGGGAGATCCCCAAAGAAACTTTGTCTGAGGTCTTCCCAGACCAGATTCTTGTATGTACTAACAAGTACAGGGCCCACCACAGTCCATCGCCCCGATCAGCTGGTGGTTGCAATTGCTGGGTTGGTTTTGTTTTCAGCCCTGACTTCCACTGGAACCAATGAGTGTTGCAGTCCAGCCTGCTTCTGCACAGTACACACTCAGCCCTCACATCAACCAGTGGGAGCTGCAGTCTAGTCGGGGCGACCCACAATAACCCCCACCAGACCCGCCCCCTACCCTGGTTTGCCAGTATATGTAGCAGACTAGTCCAGTTTGCCCCATATCTCATTTGAGCCCACTCTTTCTTGTTGAACATCTGCTCACATAGCACCTGTTTCCCCCTGTTAGCCAATGCCATCAACCCTTTTCCCCACAAGGCTTCTTATATACAGGAAGTTGGGCCAGAATCCTTTTTAAAAAAATATCCAGGTCCTCAAAGAATTGGAAACAATTGTCTCATCCACTTTCCCCGTTCCTTAACCCTTCCCAACCTAATCAGTGGTCCACATGGGCATGTATCCTGTCTATGTAAACATCATCATAAATAAAGTACATTACTCTTATATATATATATAAACCTGGACTGTCCAACAGCAAAGAGAAAGGCCATCAACTTGGGATGAGTCCTCCAGAGAGCAACCTTAGAGGGAGGTTTGGTATGGGGGTGTTTGAGTAAGAAATCCTATGGGCTATGACCTTATCTTTTAGATTTTTAGGACAATTCTGATTTAATATTAGGATACGGTGGCCCAGTTGCCGTAACCGTATTTGGAAATGTGTGTGTCTCAGGGTTTTTGCTGAGAACTGTGGCCGCAGTCCCTTTGGGCCACACAGCTGACTGTCCTGTTACGTCAGTTTGGCTTTCTGGTCCCTTGACTGTCAAGCCAGGGGTGGGTGTACACCCAGAGGAGCGAGGCCCATGGCCTTGGAGCCCTCCCTCGGCTGCTCTTCCTGCCTGGCTGTTTCTATTCTAAGACTTGAACTGAGCTGCACTTATCTGTTGAGAAGCTTTTTTTTTTTCCTGGAAAAATTAAGCTCCTTTAGAGATTAAAGTTTGGTTCCCTCAGCTTCCTTAGGAATTCATAAGTGTGGAAATTGGGCCATCTGGACATGATTTTTCTATTTTCTAAGCAGACAGCAGCCTCAGGCAGGGTCAAGGTGTCTCTCCCTCTGTGCTCCTCTGCTGGGGCCCCTGGTCTTAGGGGACACTCCTCTGCACTAGCTTTGCTCCCAGGACAAGGACACCTGCCCTTGTTACCCAACCAGCCAAGCTATGCTGACTCATCACTAATTTGTGCCCCTGGCCTCCTGGGGGCCTCCTGTCTCCTGCTCCGGCCCCCCTCCCCGCCACACACACACACACACACACACACACACACACACACACACACTGGGATACATGGTGATCAAGGACAAGGGCATTTTGTTGGGCCAAGGAGCTAACTTTTTTTTTTTTTGTCTGTCTTCTGAGGCTTCAGGTTTTAAGACTGTCCTAGATGGTATTTTTAATCAAAACTAATAGCTGGGGCTGGTGTAGTAGCTCAACAGGTTAATTCCCTGTTTGTAAGCACCAGCATCCCATACAGACCCCAGTTTGTGTCTCAGCTGCTCCATTTCCCATCCAGCTCCCTGGTTGTGGCCTGAGAAACCGCTGGAGGATGGCCATCATCCTTGGGACCCTGCACCCACGTGGGAGATCTAGAAGAGACTCCTAGCATCAGATCAGCTCAGCTCTGGCCATTGTGGTCATCTGAGGAGTGAACCAATAGATCGAAGACTTTCTCTCTGTTTCTCCTTCTCTCGGAATATCTTCCTTTTAACTAAAAATAAATATTTTATTATAAAAAAAGAAATGGCTAGCTGCTGGCCCCTCCTGGAAGCAACAATTCATCCCATCCCTCCAATGACATCAAAGTGAAATGTGACTCATGTCACTCCAAGGAAAAGCTTTAAGAGTCAGTGTGGGGTTTGCCAGGGGTGTGTTGCCTTCTACAGAGGGTCCAGGGTTCGGAAAGGGACTGCGTCAGTAGCTTGGATGGCAGGAAGCAGGCACCTACCAGATGTACAGCATCTGCTTGATGAACTCCTATGGCTGGAAGTCATTGTGGGTTGAGTATGACCGTGGTGAGGGCCAGTTCCAGAATACAGGGGCTTCTTTTTCTCCTTTCAGTTTGGCTTGGCAGGTGCATGGAAGTTCTGTCCCATCAGAAGATGGCACGGATGCTCAGTTCATGACCATTCTAGGGGTCAGAAAGCATCCCTTCACTCCCTGCCCTCTGATCCTGGCCTTGGGGTGACCTTGACGCCATCTGTGTCCACTTGTGCTGCGATTTGTGCCCAGTCTGCTCTGAGGCAGGGTGCAGCCTCTTTCTCAGGCCCCAGCAAGGGCTCATTACCATGCCAGACCCAGCGAGCAAACTGGATTTTACCAGAGACTTCCCAGAGGACAGAGTGAGGAGCTTGAGTTCACATCCTCCATGCCAACTGCCCATTCATGTCTCCAGCAGTTCTGACCCAGCAGGCTCTGGAGTCAGAAACATCTGAGCAGAAACAATCTCAGCGCTACCACCTCCAACGCAACCTTCGCTCCTAGAAACCTGAGGCGCCTGTGCAAAATCAAGCTAAGCAAGAAGACGGTGTCCCATACTCAGTATGTGCTAGCATCATCGCCACTCTGCTGGGGCTTAGAAACCTTCACCAGAGGGTCCAGAACAGTAGCCTACTGGCTGAAGTCCTTGCCTTGCATGCACCAGGATCCAGTTTATGTACATTCTGGGTGCCTGACGTCCTGTCCAGCTTCCTGCTTGTGGCCTGGGAAAGTAGTGGAGGATGGCTAAAAGCCTTGGGGTCCTGCACCTGCATGGGAGACCTGGAAGAAGCTTCTGCTTAGATTGGCTCTACTCTGGCCATTGCGGCCACTTGGGGAATGAACCAGCAGATGGAAGGTCTTTCTGTCTCTCCTTCTCTCTGTGGATCTGCCTTTCCAATAAAAATAAATAAGTCCTGGAAAAAAAGAGAAAGAGAGAAAGAAATATTCACCAGAGAAGCTCGCTTGCTCGGTCTCTTGCTCTGCACTGTCTTGCTAGGTGGATGGGACTTCTTTTACACCTCCTTTCCAGCCGCCGGGGGTCCAGTGTCCGCCCTACTCCCACCTCTAATGATCCCCGTGGACTTGGGAACCTGAGCTTCGCGCTTTCTCTTGTTTCTGTCATCTCTGTCTCCCTCCCCATCTCCATCACTCATCTCTAGCTCTACCATGTTTCATCTCTATCCTCTCTCTCTCTATATATATATATATGCACACATATATGTCATATATGTATGTATTTATGTGTATATACATATATCAGTCTCACTGGTCCTCCTTGCACAGAGTGGTCTGGGAGCACTGGAACTCCCTGTCTGTGAGGAAGAGATGGCCTTGAGGAGTTACATCCTTGGCACTGCAGGTGGCTAGGCAAGAGCCAGATGCTCTGCTGAAGGAAGGATGCTGCCAACTTCTTCTTCATCATCAGTGAGTTGAAGTCAGGATCCTAGCCATACCTGGAATGTGTACGTTTTAGGACTTGTAGAGGAACATCTGGCTAAAGGCCTTTCTGGGCAATAGAAAATTCCAGTTCCCTGAGGCCAATCAGTGTAGATTTGTTCAGGCTTTAGAGCCAGGCCCCTTGGGTCAATGACAGTGAAGATATTATTTGGGAGACCAGCACTGACTGCAATAATCACATTCACCCCCTCTTTTTTTGAGTAGCTGTGTCACAATTTTGACACATTTCAGTCTCGTATTCCATTAAGACCCCCAGTTCTTCCTCACGGCCCAACCATGTTCTGACAAAACTGTGTTGAGTGGCCCAGGAGGCCCGGAGTACAGGGCTAGAGCCTGTAGCTGGCCATTCCTCCCCAGGATTCACTCCCCAGCAGCCTGGCTCTTGGGTCTCATGAAGTTCCATAGCCTCTCATCAAGGGCCTAACCTTCTCCTAGCCTCCTGACAAGACATGGCCTCTCTCCCTGATACCTCTTGTCTTTTATAGGGGGAGAGGCTGTTCTGGGTTTATTCGACCACACCCATGGGTGTCCCTAAGTTGCTCTTGATTTCTCAAAAGCCAGAGGGTTAATTTAGCCAATGTTTGGAGTCCAAGGCAGCAGATGTTGGTTAGGCTGCCAGTGGCAAGAGATAATGCCTGCTACTGGCCTGGACCTGGTGCCCCCTTGGCCTGTTTCCATGCCCGCTTCCTCACCCTCCCTGGAAGCACATTTAAGCCTTCTCCTGGCACTCCTGGTCAGTCTACTTTCTGTAGCTAAAACAAAATCCTGGAGACTGGTTCATAAGGAAGTGGAGTTTTATTGGGCTTACGGTTTTTCAGGCTGGGCTGTCCAGAAGTATGGTGCCAACTCATGATTGGCATCTGTTGAAGGCTTCTCACTACGTTATAATAACCCAAGAGGAACTTCTCCAGCTTATTTAGCTAATTGCTGAAATGTTGAGGTCAAACAGCCTCATAAATGGGTTTCTGATGGAAGCTGGTCACCACAGGCATGGAGGTACAGATCACGTGATGGGACAGGAAGGAGGAGAGAGGGAGGACTGAGTTTTTAACTCAAGTGATCAAACCTCTGGCAAGAATTAGCTCCTCGGGCCTGGCGCAGTAGCGAAATGGTTAAGGTTCTTGCCTTGAATGCGTCAGGGTCCCATATGGGCACTGGTTCTAATCCCGGCAGCTCCACTTCCCATCCAGCTCCCTGCTTGTGGCCTGGGAAAGCAGTCGAGGACGGCCCAAAGCCTTAGGACCCTGCACCCATGTGGGAGACCTGGAAGAGGTTCCTGGCTCCTGGCTTCGGATCGGCAGCACTGGCCGTTGCAGTCACTTGGGGCATGAATCATTGGATAGAAGATCTTTCTCTCTGTCTCTCCTCCTCTCTGTACATCTGCCTTTCCAATAAAATAAATAAATCTTAAAAAAAAAACTAGCTCCTCAGGGCCTGCAACTAACAATCCAAATACCTCGCACTAGCCCCACCTCTCAGAGCCCACCCTTAGACCAAGTCTTCAACCTTCATCCATCAACTCTTTTTGTTTTAAATTATTTTTTCATAATCTTACTTAGTTGATTAGGGTACAAAGGGTCAAGGACTACAGGGTGAAAGTGGGTAATACCATTGTTTCCACATTAATATTATCATTTTTCCCTGTATCTGGGGTCAGGGGAGAAACAAAGGGAAAAGCCCCACCCACCCAGCCTCCCACCCATCCCAGATCCCCAACGTGAGACGCGCTCTGAGGGTCCTGCTCATACAGTTTTGATAGTTCATCAGTTCTGGATTGCTGCCAATCTCTCAGTTCCAATCGCAATGAACCCTATTCAGAATCCACTGGCTGACAGTCTCTTCATGGTTGGGGTTCTGAGATCAGCAGTTCAGTTGGAGGGATCTCCAAAGAAACTTCATCTGGGATGATCCCAGCATCCATCACCTCTTGACCTTGAGAAATCAGAGGTGAGTTCTGGAAAGACAAATCTTGCTCAGCCTCATAACAGCCTTCTCACTTCATCCCGTCATGGAGACGAAGTGTGCTAGTTCTAGTCCCTCCTCCTCTTATTGTAAATCCACTGATGCCCACACTCACTTCATGGAACCCTAATTACCCCCAACTGCACACACACTTGAGCCCCATCTACAAATGCCATTCACAAGTGGCTTAGAAGATCAAAGCCTAATGAACTTTTTCTTTTAGTTTTTATTGGAAAGACATATTTATAGAGAGAAGGAGAGACAGAAAAATCTTCCATCCACTGGCTCATTCCCCAAATGATCATAATGGCCAGATCTGAGCTGACTCAAAGCCTGGAGCAAGGAGCCTCTTCCAGGTTTCCCATGTGGATACAAGTTCTCAAGGACGTGGGCCATCCTCTGCTGCTTTCCTAGGCCACAAGCAGAAAGCTGGATGGGAAATTGAGTGATGGGTACGCGAACCGGTGCCCATATGGAATGTTGGCACTTGGAGGTGGAAGATTAGCCAGTTGAGCCAACACACCATTTTGAAAGACACATTTAAGCCGCAGCAGCCCCCAGGGACATTACCAGGCAGCCTACAGAACAAAGTCTATGATAGCAAACCAGATTTGAAAGAGGACCTGCCCTATCCAATACAATGGATTCCAGCTCCCATGGGCCTGCAGTAGAGTCAATGTTCTGAGAAGATCCCATGGCAAAACAAGTCAGAAATTGTTGTAAGAGATCACCTACTTCCTTCCCACACTGCATTTCCTCTCCTTCAGGAATCCTCAGCCAAGCAACTGCCTGGTAATGGCCCCACTCCTGCACATGTCGTCCAGGGTCTGCACCCTAGGAAAAGACCTTGGGTCCGCTGGCTGCCATTTTTGTCTCACAGAAGCATCATCTCGGCAAGAAGGAGTTCCCTACAGCACATTCTGGATCGGGCCAGCAAGGAGGGCCTCAGGCCATTCCATTTGTTCTTAGCATTAGTTCATCAGGACCTGTGCTCCCCTCCAGAATCAAATCTACTATCCTAAAGCGTCCTCCCATGGTCCAAGTACATCTTGCCATGTGACACGATCCAAGCTGCTTCCCCTTCCCTATGACAGCCCTTTAGCATTAGAAGCAGCTGTGCCTTCTTTAGTGCTGAACTAAATATAACTGATTCCTTTGTCAGTGTTTCCTCCATGGTGGTTTACAGTTCCTGGCCAGTCTGAAGGCATGAGTGGGAGGAGTCTTGCCATCCATGATGCTCCTGTTGGAGGTAAACTAGGTGACCCCTCAGGGAGAATGGGCCATTCCTGACTGGGGTGGCCAAGGAGGTGGGCTGCGCTGACTTCCCTTAGGGGCTGGGTTGACCTGTGGGCTCTCTGATCTTTCCTCACATCATTGGTTGCCAGTTATATTTTCCCCACACTTGAAGCTTGACAAACAGATAAAAACTTAAAAAAAAAAAAAAAAAGGTCTAAATTCAGGGACCTGGCGCAATGGCTCAATTGGCTAATCCTCTACCTGCAAGTGTTGGAATCCCATATGGGTGCCAGTTCGTGTCCCAGCTGCTCCACTTCTCATCCAGCTCCCTGCCTGTAGCCTGGAAAAGCAGTCGAGGATGGTCAATATCCTTGGAACCCTGTACCCATGTGGGAGACCCGGAAGAGGCTTCTGGCTCCTGGTTTAGCCAGCTTAGTTCCAGCCATTGCGTCCATTTGGGGAGTGAGCCAGCAGATGGAAGATCTTTCCTCTGTCTCCTTTTCTCTGAAAGTCTGCCTTTTCAATAAAAAGAAATAAATCTTTTAAAGTGATTTTTTAAAATAAATTTAAAATTCAAATTCACCATTTATATTGATTAGTAGTTAAGTTCATCTTAACTGCTTTAAGAGAAAACTCTAGTCAAATTCAATATGCCTGGCATTATTTTATCTTTTCCATTTTATGTTATTGTCAGATCTGAAAATCTGCCTTACACATTTGTCCATGAAAAGTGCTGAAAAGGAACCTGCTAGGGAGAAGGCAGGCTTCCGTTGAAGAGGTGTCATGCCGTGCTGACCAGCTGCGAAGTCTAAGCAGATGGCTTGGAAATTAGTTAGCAAAAGGGTGACAAGCTCCTTGTCAGCCGATTGCTTAGTTAACTCAGTCATCCACACATTGGCAGAGTGAGAGTCTACCTTACTCAGAAAGGCACCATGGTAGCTTCTGCCAGATGGCATTGTGGAAATCAAATCACATCAAGGATCAGTCTCTGAATAGCCTTAAAAGCAACCACAATGAAGTTGATGTGCTTGTTCTAAAGGATGTGTTCATTTCTACTTGAAACGAATCAGAGAGTTAGAGAGACAGAGAGAGACAAAGAGGAGAGAGAGATATTTTCCATTTGCTGGTTCATGCCCCAAATGGCCACAAAGTCCAGAGGTAGGCAGGTTTGAAGCCAGGAGTCAGGAACTTCTTTCAGGTCTCCCACATGGGTGCAGGGTCCCAGAGACGGGTCATCCTCCACTGCTTTACCTGGCAGGCAGGAAGTTGGATTGGATGTGGAGCAGCCAGGACTAGAACTGTTGCCCATATGGGATGTTGGCAATGCAAGAAGAGGATTAGCTCACTATGCCACCATGCTGGTTCCAGGTGTGCTTCATAAGCGTGTATGTTCACTCCCAGTCACCACTGAATTTGCAAATGTACACAAGCCATCTGTTTCCAATTCAAATTCAACAACAGCATCTTACTGCCTGATTTGTTGGTAGAGTTAGAGGTAGTCATGTGCCACAGCTGGAAGAATCAGAGTCAGTCCAGAAACCTTGGCTAGAACTCCCAGGTAAGATCCTCTTTCCAATGCAATTGCTACACATGGAGAATGGGGGAATTCAGCACCTCCCACATGCAGAGGGCCTGTCTGTGAATCAGGTCAGAAGAGAAACTAGCAGAGGGCAAAGATGGGTGGCTGCTAAGTTCTCATGACCCCTCTTGACAACCTGATCTAAATGTCCCTGAAAATAGAACCTCATTTATTTTTCTTTTTAGCTACAAGAACCAATAAATTCTTCATTTCCCCTGAAACACCTAACTTCTTGAAATTTATGTGTACCATTTTTGTTTCTAATTCTCCATCCCAAATATATACATGAAGGCTATAAACGTCCTTCTGAATGGGGCTTTAGCTGTATGTTCATAAGATTCAATGGACCTGGGCCCGGCAGCGTGGCCTAGCAGCTAAAAGTCCTCACCTTGAACGCACCGGGATCCCATATGGACGCTGGTTCTAATCCCGGCAGCTCCACTTCCCATCCAGCTCTGGGCTCGTGGCCTGGGAAAGCAGTCGAGGACGGCCCAAAGCCTTGGGACCCTACACCCATGTGGGAGACCTGGAAGAGGTTCCTAGGTCCTGGCTTCGGATCGGCATAGTACTGGCCGTTGCAGCTCACTTGGGGAGTGAATCATCGGTCAGAAGATCTTTCTCTGTCTCTCCTCCTCTCTGTACATCTGACTTTGTAATAAAATAAATAAATCTTAAAAAAAAAGATTCAATGGAGCTTCAGTCCAGAATGTTTTCGAATATCCACTGCGGCATTTTTATTGGCCTTAATTATCATTTAGAAGTGCATTGGTAATTTTCAAGCACTGGAGTCTTTTGAAATGATTTTTTATTATTGTTTCCATCCCCACCATTCTGTAAATGTGTGCATGGGATCACATTCCCTGTAAAGTCTTCCTCAAATATCAGGGAGAACTCTGCAGAGTTTCCTCCTCACATCTGTCTGTGAGTAAGCTCTTGCCCTTCACCTGTTACAAATGTCCAGGGTCAGATGTCATCTAGTCACTGTTTTTTTTCTGCCAGCGGGGCTCCGGAGTTGTCAACTATCTACTCTGCAAATGCCAAGATCCAGACCTCTAGCTGTGAGAGGCAGTGCTCTGACTGTCCACACCACTTCCCAGCCCGGCTGTCCATGTGAGTGTCACTCAAGGACTTCGGGCATTGTGTTCCTGTTATCTATTATTGTGGAGCTTCCTACGTGACATTTCACTACAATGTCCTGACAGCTGTGTTGGTGACTTTCTCCTCCATGCAGAAACCAAAGAAAGAATTTTTGTTTGTTTTACCAAAGAAAGTTTTAACCTCAGGGCTTTGTCTCCTACTTCAACATTGGCACATCAGTTGGTGGAAAGACAAAAACCTCAATCCCAAGCATCCTCCCCATGGCTCCCAGCCCTTGGAGGTCAGTCTCTGACGAGAAAGTACTTTTCACTCCAACCTCCCGGTGTGGCAGATGTTGCACTCGGGGATCAGGTGAGCAGGTGAGCAGGTGAGCAGGTGAGGGAGGCCTTTCTAGAACCTTGTGTTGAGTCAAACACTGTTGGGACCCATGTCATCCAGACCTTTAACCTGTCTGACTCCAGCAACGGCCTGCGTCCTGTTAATTTTCATCTTCCTTGTTTGATAGGAATCAAATTCTCCCTCTTTCTTCTCCTGCAACAAGTGGGCCACTGTGGAGGGAGTGCAGACTATGGCATAATCAGTGACCACTAATTTAAAGGGGGACATGAGGGTAACCCCTGTTCCATGGTGCACAATTTCTCCATCTACCCCATGCAGTCACTACAGTCACTCTTCCTGAGAGTCCCAGAAAACCCTGGACAGCAGGTTCCAAGAAAGAGTTAACACTCAACAGCCAGGTGGAGTTGTAAGAAGTTTAGCTCAAAAGATGCTCCACCAAGCAGTGTCTTATCCCTCCCTCTCCTCCTCCTCCTCCTCCTTCCCATCTCCATCCTTTTAGCTTTGACTGTTGCCATGGCCTCCCAAGTGGTGTCTAAATTACCATCCTGATTTCCTCCAGGGTCTTCTCCACATAGAAATTAGAATCTTTCCAAACTGGAAATTATTCAAGCTAATGTAGTTCATCGTCTCACCTACTGTGTTCTGCTGCATTTCCCACTGCTGGCGATGAAACACAACAGCGGTTGCCATGTTGCACAGGTCCCCGTGGGCTCTCCAAGCCCTGCTCCCTCGCTCCCCACCCATCCTCCCTCACTCTCCTGCGGATGGTGCCTTCTGAAGCTTCCTGCAGGTCTCTCAGTCCCTTCTGCCCAGGCACTTTGTACCTAGCATTATCAGGCGGGCATTCAGCTCACTCCTTCACTTCAAATGGATCCCTGCAAATGCCAATATTTTATTTATTTATTTTTAAGATTTCTTTATTTCTGCTGGAAAGGCAAAATTTACAGAGAGAAGTAACGACAGAGAGAAAAATCTTACATCCACTGCTTCACTCCCCAAGTGGCCACAATGGCCAGAGCTGAACTAATCTGTAACCAGGAGCCAGGAGCTTCTTCTAGGTCTCCCATGTGGGTGCAGGGTCCCAAGGCTTTGGACTGTCCTCCACTGCTTTCCCAGGCCATAAGCAAGGAACTGCACTGGTGCCCACTTGTGATCCTGGGTTTGCAAAGCATAATTTAGCCACTGAACCATCGTGCTGGGACCAAATGTCAGCATTTTAGAGAGGTGTTACCTTGACTCCCTCCATGCCCATCCCCATGGAAAATGGAGTCCTGGCCATTCACTGGTTCCATATTCTGAGTCTTTTTGGATGCCACTGAGGCTTAATCCACATGGTCATGTTCATCCTTTTTCAGTGTACATTCTCCCGAGTGGTGAGCCAAACATGCTGTTGTCCCACCGTCCTGCAATGAATCAGACTACGTTCGTTAAGCCAGAGCTTCCCTGCTCCTTTTGTCCTGTCTCCTCTTGTCCTTGAATGTAAGTCCTTGTAAACTATGAACCTGATTTTCATCTTACGTTTGTCTTTTTCAGATGTTCTAGATGTGGAGTTGTATAGAATGTAGCCATTTGGCTTCTTTCATTTACTGTTAAGTGTTTGAAATTCATCCCTGTTGCATAGAAGTTTATTTTAAAAAAAAACTGTTAAACTGCATTCCATTTGCTAATTTTGATGAATGCCCATTCATTTAGTACTTTTTTATGGGTAACGATTCTGACATTGTATCTGGTACTGTACATAACTTCAAGTCACACAGATTTTCATTTTCCTATTTCTTTCTAAAAGGTTTTACAGTTTTACATCTTACACCTAGATCATTTTGTCATTAGGTCAAGATTCTTTTTGATCCATTTGTTTGTGGCTGTCCAATTGTCGCAAGACCAGTTGCCAAGACCAGATACTCACTTTTCTCTACTGAATCCCTTATGCATCTTTGTCAAAAAAAAAAAAAAAAAAAGATCAATTTGCCGTCCTAGCAAACTATCTTTTAGATATCAACAGACTGATTTCTTGGTTTATATGGACAGGCGAAGAAATCAATAGTGGAGGACAAAAGAAAACTTGGAGGACTGAGAGTGCCAGCCTACACATTTCATGTAAACTCATGATTAATCAGGACAGTGTAACAGAAATGGAAGGACAGACAAACAGATGAGCAGAGCATAACAGAGAACCCAGAAGCAGCTCCACATGAGTGTGCTCAACTGATTCAGTAATAAAATAAAGGAGATATAAAAGAGTGAGTCTTCCTCTCAACATATGGTGCTAGAACAACCAGCATCCATGTGCAATGAAATGATCCAGACATGCGTCTTCTGCCTTTTACAAAAATGAGCTCAAAGAGATCACAGACCTAATGAAAAATTCAACCCTCTTGAGATTCTAGGAGACTGATTGGGGCCATGTGTCATGCACTGAGCAATTGGACATGATGAGACAAACTAACCGGTCTCTATAAGATTCTGTCTGCTCAAGAGCTACAGAACGATGAAACTCAGGCCATGGGGGAGGGTTCAAATGTGGGATGAGCTATGCAAGATTTCTGGTGCAGAACCAGCACTCAAGAAGCAAAAGATAGCAAAGATAGTGTTCACAAGAATAGAAAGGCTACTGAAACCACTTCTTCAGCCAGAGATGCATCTGAGCTAAAAATAAGCCACATCACTCTGGAGGGAACGGTGGAAGTGCCGGAGATGTAACACTGGATTCTTATTCTGTTAACTTCATGTAAGAGCAACAGTGACTAGGAAAAAGCTGAGCTGCCTTTGTCCTTGGCAACTGTATTTTCGTATCTTTGTTCAGGATCCATCTTTGCTTGCTGATCCATTTCACAGCTTCACCCAGGTGCCCTCTCTGCAGGAGGGCATCCAGCAGCTGACAGGGCACACTGCCCCCTCCCTACAGAAGCAGCAAGCAGAGAGAGGACAGCTCCCCGCCCCGTGTCTAGTACCTCATGCAAGAAGGGTCAATTCAGAAGGGGCTGCTATGGTGGCTTAACAGGCTAATCTTTTTTTTTTTTTTTTTAATTAATTACATTGCATTATGTGGCACATTTTTTAAAAAAGATTTATTATTATTGGAAAGCCGGATACACAGAGAGAAGGAGAGACAGAGAAGAAGATCTTCCATCCGATGATTCACTCCCCAAGTGAGCCGCAACGGGCCAGTACGTGCCGATCCAATGCCGGGAACCAGGAACCTCTTCCAGGTCTCCCACACGGGTGCAGAGTCCCAAAGCTTTGGGCCGTCCTCGACTGCTTTTCCAGGCCACAAGCAGGGAGCTGGATGGGAAGTGGAACTGCCGGGACTAGAACCAGTGCCCAGAAGGGATCCCAGGGCGCGTTCAAGGCGAGGACTTTAGCTGCTAGGCCACGCCGCCGGGCCCTATGTGGCACATTTTTATATGCACTGGGATTCCCCCCACCCCTCCCCAAACCCTCCCCCCACGTTGGATTGCTCTACCTTATTGCATTACCATAATTCAAATTCAGTTGAGATTCTTTCATTGGAGGTATTTACCAAGCATAAAGTCCAGCATCTTATTGTTCTGGTAAGTTCAATAGTTTCTTGGTGAGACCATCTCTGGTCTGAAGGTAGAGCCAGCAGAGTATCATCTCAATCAATTAAAAGCTCTAACATAATATTTACAACCAATTACAACATTATGGCATTAATTGACATGGTATTGATCAACCAATATGTTGAAAATAGGAAAATGCAGGTTCTCAACCACAACCTGTGACTTCTTCATAGACATTTCCATTTTGGTTTATATTCTACCGTGTTCTATACACCTTAAAATGGCTATAGATTGCCATTCAGCTGTCTCATGTCTATTTTAGTTTTAGTATTTAGCAGTTTATAGCATTGAAGCATGGTTTCTCTGAACCTGGCTGTTTTTTGGTAGTCTAACTCTATAACAAGACATATGTCAACAGTTTAGGTGAACAGTTATAGGAGGGGTGTGCAGAGAAATCTTCAATACCCCAGTGAGGAGTGACTAATCTTTGTGTCCCACCCAGTGAGTTATAAGTGCATCCCTGCTGACTGTTTCCTGTCTAACAGGCTAATCTTCTACCTTTAAGTGCTGGCATCCTAAATGGGCACTGATTCATGTCTCGGTTGCTCCACTTCCCATCCAGCTCCCTGGCTGTGGCCTGGGAAAGCAGTCGAGGATGGTCCAAAGCCTTGGGATCCTGAACCCATGTGGGAGACCTGGAAGAAGCTCCTGGCTCCTGGGTTTGAGCAGCTCAGTTAGCTGTTGCAGAGTGAACCAGCAATGGGAAGTGAACTAACGGATGGGAGATCCCGCTCTCTGTCTCACCTTCTCTGTACATCTGCCTTTCCAAGAAAAATAAATGAATCAAAGGTCAGAAAAGCTGAGCCTGTGTTGAAACCTGATTGGGGAATGCTCCAAAACCCCACAGAAGTAAAAAATCTGCAAGAGAAAACCTGGAACAAGGCTAGGTCTAGAATGTTCTTCAACTTGGAATCTGAATTGGATGTGGTTGAAGGAAGATGTATGCCTAGAGAGTGCAGGAGACAGGGGCTGCTGGAGTGGGCTCTTGGAGGCCTTTGAGGGGCTGGGCCTGACTCACGGCTGCTGTTGCTCCAGGCAACCCCAGGGGTCAGCAAAAACTCCTTGGCTTTGTTGTGCTGCCACCAGCACACATATATGCACACACACTCTCTCTTTAAATATTTATTTTTGTTTGTATTGGAATGGCAGATTTACAGAAAGAAGGGGAGACAGAGAAAGCTTACCCATTTGCTGGTCTACTACCCAAATGGCCATAGTGGCCAGAGCTGAGCCAATTTGAAGCCAGGAGCCAGAAGCTTCTTCCAGTTCTCCCATGTGGATGCAGGGTTCCAAGGCTTTGGGCCATTACCACTGCTTTCCCGGGTTATAAGCAGGGAGCTGAATGGGAAGCAAAGCAGCCGAGAGATGAACCCGACCCACAGGGAATGCCAGCAATTGCAGACAGAGAATAAGCATACTGTGCCACCATGCTGGCCCTTGCTACCAGCCCTCATGGGGAACCCCTCCTAGTCCTTCTCCTTCACTGGGTCCTCCTCTGGGTCCATCTTAACTGTAAACCCCTGGGCCAGAGCACACTTCCTTGCCATTCTCCAGGCAGCCTATACAACACCAACAAAATGTTCCATGGTCCTTGCCCTACCTGGTAGGAAAGAAAACACCCAGGCAATTTCTCAGAATAAATTTGGCCCAGGTACAGCTATTTCCCATGAACAAAAGTGAAACCCAACATCACATTAGCCCGTTCCAATCTCACAAGGTGTTTCCTTTCTCCCGAAGCCAAGCCATTGCCTTTTGATTTTGTTTAATTGTGTCCACATGTGGATAAACAAAGCAACGAGTGGTAACTTGAGAAACAGGGGCTTTCTCCCACCCACAAGGTAGCTTGCCTGCCTGGCGTGTTGTGCATGCTCTCTGACCACGCAGCCGGAACCTTGGGAGATGATGGTCCATTTAACGAGAAGCCAGACTCCTGAGCTGTGTTGCTGAGTCTACGGGAAGGGGCAGCGTTGTTGCTCATGGTCTGCTGGGAGGCGGGGGTGTGAGGCAGCTGAGCCACTCCTGCTGGCTTTTTGGCTAAAACCCACCATATGTTCCAACTCAGGCTCTCTTCTGATGCATATATATTAAGCTGGACTCCTGGGGCCCATCCTGACAGCTTTCAAGTAAGGCGTGTTTTGTTTTGTGTCAGCCACACTTTCCCCTTTCATCCGAAACGCCCGCCTGTCTACGGGCACATTTCACTTGGACTCTGTATCATACAGGGTGTGGAATCAAAGTATCCTGGAGAATTGTGTGTGTGAAGGTTGCCAGATCACTATGGAGTGAGTTCATCGACGCTTTAAAAAAATAAATAAATAAATAGATAGATAGATAGATAGATAGATAGATAGATAGAAGAGTTTAAAAAGGAGGGGTGATTCATGCCCAAATGCCTGATAACAAGAAGTAACACCAAAGACTCTGTTAGAGCCACAATGTTGCACAGCAACCTCATACAAAAGGTGCTTCTGCAGGGGCTGGCACTGTGGCACAGTTGGCCAGGCCTCTACCTGCAGCACCAGAATCCTGTATGGATGCTGGTTCAAGTCCTGGCTGCTCCACTCCCCATCCAGCTCCCTGCTAATGTACCTAGGAAAACAGCAAAGAATGGCCCAAGTCCTTGGGCGCCAGTACACATAAGAGACCAGGAAGAAACTCCTGGTCCTTGACTTCAGACTGGTCCAGGTCCGGCTGTTGTGGCCATCCAGGGAGTGACAATCAAATGGAATATCTTTCTCTCTCTCCTCTCCCTGTGTCGCTCTGGATTTCAAACAAACAAACAAAACAAAAAACTTCTGCCTTCCCATCATTGGGGCTTTCAACTCTGGACTGACATTGCCTTGTAACTGCCCTGGATCTCCCCCTTGCAATGAACCCCGTGAAACTTATGTAATCTTCCTCGGTTTGCCTTTGAAAGTTTCCCTCCCCGTCTCCCTTAAGAATGCATGCATGGTTTCCACGACACGGGTATTCCATCTTGCAAGACTCCCTGCTTAGTTCCGAATAAATACCATGATTCTTTAGAAAGCCTCTCTCATTTGTTACTTTAAGGTTGCCCTGGGTGATCCAGTAGACTTTCTCCTTGCATTTTCACATAAAATTTAAAAGTGTCACATCCAACATTATGACCTTAAATGGTTTCCCATTACCTCCACAAGAATTTTCTTCCAAGCAATAAATTTATTTCCCTCAAGTGAAATTTGCCCCAGAACCCCCATATAGAAAATAGCTAGAAAGGAAGCTGAAAGCAAAGCTCTTCCCCAGTCAAGGGGCCCTGGAGACGTTGGCTCATTCTGACTTCACTTAGGCTCTGCTAGGACAGAAGATTAGTCACATGGGAAGTTGGAAACCTTGGACTGATCCTGGTTGCTGTCAGGTTTAACTGATTAGCTGTCCAGAGAACAAGGAGGAAAAATCATGGGGCGAGGGCTGATCAAAACATCCTGGTGTGCCCCCTTTCCTAGCCTCTCTCGGAAGGATACCAGGCACCCCACGTGCCTTCAGGAAGCTATAACCTGTGGTGACCATGTGGAGCAGGCAGGGGACTGGGCCCACAGGCTCATCTGATTCCAATGACTGCTCAGCTCAGCCACTCCAGCCAGAGTGGTTCATGGTTTCCCAGCACAGCTGCTGTGCTCCTGTCCATCTGGAGACATTTTTCTTTACCTCCTGCGGGGAAGGGGAGGGGACCCCAGGCACTCTAGGAAATGTGCTCTCAATCATATTTGCCTGTCAAAGGAAAACATGTCTAGCCCCTTGTTGGGGAGCATGAGAACCACTTGTGTGTGAGGCTGAGATTCTGCAAAGACAAGGTATTTCCTTCCCCATTTGGCCAGAGCAAACTCTCACATTGGAACCTGTTGTGCTCTAAGATAAGACATCTTACCCAGGGGAGGGGCGGGCTGCCAGCTGATGGGAGGGCCCTGGTGGAGGAGTCAGTTCATTTTCCTTCCATGCCTGAGCTCTCTCACCTGTGAAACCCAGAGTAGGTTGGTCTTACATATTCCAGGATTTTCTGAACCACGTTCAAGCTGCAGGTCTCATTCCCCACGGGGCATTTGGCTTTGAGACTGTCACCTTCAAGGAGCTACAGCAATGGTACAGTCCAAGTCCCCACGTGTTCAGGTGTGATGGTTAGGCTCATGTGTCAGCCAGTGATTCAGTCAAAGACCGACCTAGAGGTTGCCGGGAAGGTATTTTATAACATGTGGTTAACATCCACAATTGGCTGGCCTTAAGTAAAGGAGATTACCTTCGATAAGGCAGATGGATTTCATCCAATCCATCGAAGGTCTTAGAGCAAAAACTGAGATTTCCCAGAGAAGAAGAAAGTCTGCCTTGAGACCATGACATAAGGATCTTGTCTGGGCTTCCAGCCTGTTGGCTTGACCTACAGATTTTGAGCTTGCCAATTGGACTCCCATGATTGTATGAGATAATTCCTTGAGATGAATCTCACTGTGTGTTTTCATGTGTGCATGTATATATGTATCAGTGTATGTAAACAGATATATACACACTAACTATATGAGGAAACTTCCAAAAAAATAAACTGTGTTTCTCATTATAAGCTCCAACACTTTCAAAGACATTTTTCTAAGTGATGATGCCAGCCATTTAGTCCTTTCCCTAAAGAACTGAGAGTCCTAAGAAATTTAATCATGTCAGCATAGCCTTTTTTTTCACATGAAAGGAAACATGAAAGAAAAATGGGTGCCCTTTAAAAACTTTCTTAAGCATTAGTCAGAAGGAGCCAAATGAGGACTATAAAGTAGATGCCATTGAAACTGTTGCAGAAGAGTCCTCGTTTGATAAGAGAAATGAGCATGACTATTGCCATGGTAGAGAAGGACCCTGTTGGTAAGCTTCCCCAGGCATCTTTCTGCTAAAGATTTGCTTTATTTTCATAATATCTCCCCTAAGCAGCAGGTGCTATCATTCTTTGGCCCTCCAGGAAGTCAGCAATCCAAACGCTTTGAGAATCTCCAAAGCTGCGGCTGTGACGTTTGCCCTTGAGCGCTCTACTTTTGCTTTGCCTGGACCACTTCTATCGCTCAGTTACCATTACTTTGATTGTGTTTTGTCTTCAAAGTTGTTCCAGGAAAGCCATGTTCATCTTTTTTTTTTTTTTTTTTTTTTTGGTGATCTCTTGGAAGAAAAGCTTCAAGATCTTGATCCCAGTTTTCCGTGAAAGCTCGTGTGTTGCTGACCTGGGCACAACAGTTTTGGCAACCACCAAAAATAGTTTGCTCCACATAAATCAAGCCAATTGAGATGTTCAGGGTGTTGGCTATTCCTTCTGCTGTGGTCTGTTGGTCTTCTTCAATCAGGTCAGGATAAGATAAGATGAGTATTCTTAGATGTGACTGTGCTGCTTCATCTTCAACGTCGTCTCATTCCTTCTTAAAGCAAGTTATTGCTTTGGAAACCGCTGGTTTCTTTGGTACACTGTCTCCATAAACTTTTCAGAAGGCATCAACACCTTCCCCATTCTTCTACCCAAGCTTCATCACACATTTCTTGATTGTTCTTGTTTCGGTTTCAAGCAGAATTCATCTTTCTTCTCAGCCTAACGTCATAGCCTTCTTGATGTTTCTAGTGAAATCCTTTTCAGGCACATTATGACAAGTTGGTATGATTTTGTTGGGTGAAAAAGCTCTGAAAGCCATGCGTAGCTTTTTTTCATAAGATGTGCTTTTCAGAAAAATTTTTTGATATCCTTTGAGCATTAGTGTCAGGATTCCTGCAGACCCCAAATACATGGAGCTCAAATTTCTTACACACATCTTACAGAACACCGACAAGCTCTGGATCACATACAATACCCAATGTAATGTAAGTGTCACGTGAATAGTCATTGTACATTATTATTTAGGTGATAATGACAGCAAAAAATATATCCATGTTCAGTACAGGCACATTATTTTTTCAAATATTTTTAATCCACAGTTGGTTGCATGCATGGATGTGAAAACCCAAGGATTTGGAGAGCTGACTGTACAATCATTTGTTATCATTCTGTTACCCATCCATCCACCTATCTATTCATTTGTCATCCATCCTATTGATTCTATTTCCCTGGAGAATTTTAACTCTGGCATTAGGACTCTTCAAGATAGATTGTCCTAGATTTTATTAATCCTAACAGGCAGGATCAGAATTCACAGATCCTTTGACTCTTATTTAATTCCACAGAGTTTGTACTGGAGCACACAGTTCTTCAGTTACTCCACTACAACCTAAAAGCTTATCTTAAAATGAAATTCTCTTTATGAAAAAAATTATAAACTTTCCTAGCTGAATATAATTTTGTACTATGACCCATAGCAATGAATACATTTTAGGCAGCCACCCAATACATACATACTCACATAGACTTATTTTAGCATAGAACAAGACAAAATTTCCTCGAACAATAGTTTCCAGTGTAATCTATTAGATCCTTTCTGTTTTATTTTGTTTCATATCATTTTTTCAAACGCTATTCATCATCATTGCTGCTGGAATAGGCCTTTGTTGCCTCTATCACATCTGTTTGAATCACCTCTGACTTTCATCAACAGCTGTGGTAGAATATTCCACATGAGCCCAGACTCACTTTACTCATTTCTTACCACCTCATTGCTTGCACGGTGAGCATAGCATCCTGTTTCATGCCCTGGGACCTGGGAACTTCATGTCACAAGTCTGAGCTTCCTGGCCCTCCTGTCTCCCATACAACTATAACATGCAGGTGGGAGAGTTAACACTCCCCGGGAAGTCCTCCACCAGTAGGGAGAACAGTTGATTGATGTGTGGTGGTCTTTGTCCATTTTGTGTTGCCATCACAGATTACCTGAGTTTGGAGGACCAGGAGTGTGGTGCCATCATCTGCTCATCTCCAGTGTGGGCCTCGTGGCATGTGGCAGGTACTATCACCCAGTAAGAGAGATGAACGCATATGTGGAAGAGACTACATGGAGAGGAAGCAAGAGAGGAGGAAGGAACAGGTTTATGGCTGTGTAGGAATTTTCTCTTGTGGAAGTTAATCTACTCCTACAAGATCTAACTCATTGCACGAGACCAGCATTAATCCCCTCACAAAGGCAGTCAGTACCCAATTATCTTCCCCTAGGCCCAACCTCTTCATTATCCCAATACCTTTCAACACTATCACATTGGGCAGCAGGTTTCAACATGTGTTTTAACAGAGACAAGCCACCTCCAAACCATAGCATTGGGACTGGAAGTGTAGTACACCAGGCTAAGCCACCATTTGCAACACTTACATCCCTTAGTGGAGTATGGGTTTGAGATCCAGCAACTCTCCTTCCAATCTAACTTCCTGCTTGCGTGCCTGGAAAGCATCAGATGCTGACTTAAGGACGTGGACTCCCTACCACCCACATCGGATACCAGGGTGGAGTTCCTGGCTCCTGGCTTTGGTCTGGTTCAGAACTAGTTGTTGTGGCCATTCAGGGAGGAAACCAGTAGCTGGAAGATAACTGTACATGTTTCTCTCCTTTTCAAATAAATAAGCAGCTAAACCTTTTTCAAAAGCAAAAACAAAACACCTGCAGCAGGCTGGAAGGCATCTATGCAGTTCTCAAAGTACTTGGTGAGCTGAAGATTCGGTTTATGGCAGTGACCTTGACAATACACTTGTTCACTCCTGGTTCCTGCTATCACCTCACACATCAATGACCTGTTCCATCACTGTGTCCCAACCTCTGCTTTCCAAAAAGTCCTACTTCAGACTCATGATGCTTAACCCTGCAAAAACTTCCTGCCATCTTTCTTGGAATTTTCTGGAATATTCAGGATTGTCAGGAATGCTTTTGGCTTCAGCTAAGTTTTTCCATTGCTGGACAAGTTAGAAGCCTAGGAACAGAGGGCCAGTAGCTATTTGAGTAGCTATCCTCTGAGTTTCTGAGGATTGAACTCTATGTTAGTAATGTATCCTCTCCTGCTGGTCATTAAAGTCATTGCTTTTCTTTCAACAACAAAACCAGGAAAAATCATCTTGAGATGCTGTATGAATCACGCCTCAATTCCCCCAACATCACCAACTCTGTGGAATCACTAATCTGCCTCTATATTTGGATGTTTTCTATACATGGGATCATATAATAATACATGACCTTTGCTGACTGACTTACTTCAGTCATCCAGGAGGTTCATGCATGTTGCTGAGGTGCCAGCACTGTATTTTTCTTTGTAGTCAAGCAATATTCCATTGTCCAGATACATATCATTTAGGTTTTCATTCCACAACTTCACGGATGCTCTGATTGCTTCAAAGAGTAACCTACTGTGTTGAACTGAAATCTGCCTTAGAATCTCACCTGACTTTGGACCTGCTGACCGAATCTGTGACAAACCTTCTCCCACTTTGAATGAGAGATGTGCAGAGGACCTTCTCCAGGCAAAGATTCCACACTGAAGCACTGGCATGATCTGTGCTTTGTGCCCTATCACTATAAGTAGTAGCCACACTCAGACGAGATGAGCTGCTTCCACATACCTGCTGTTGAGATGATTACAGGTGCAGTGATGAGCGTCTTCTCTCACTCCTTCGGAGAACCACCTTTCAAGGGCCTGCCCTCAGTGACTTAAATACCTCTCCCAGCTCCTAAACACTATAAAGAGGATTCAGTTTCTCACCTTCACCATATTTTTTTGGCCACAATCAATGTAAAAATGGGATGGCCAGAGTAGAAGATCATATTGCATACTATCCTTTTCATTATAATCTTATATAATAACAATAAAATGACGCTGACCCTTGAATGGAAATCATGTTGTGATTCTGTGTCCCAAAGAAGATTCCTCCAGTTTGAATTGTTTTAATAGCAATGTGCTCTGGGAAGAATGAGAAAGAGCCCATTTCCCACAAGGACCTTTTTGCAAAAGAGTAGGAGGGCCCAGTGACCAAGACCAGGCCATACACAGGAAGCGTCTGGGATATGGCTCGAGAATGTTCTCTTCCCAGGCTGTAACTACGTGGCCACATAATTACTATCAGCTCTAATGCCGTTTGACAGTGAAGGGCCTGTTCCACAGGTGTCCAAGAGAATGAAGGGAACAGAGAGAGAGGGAATTCTGTTTGCATTATTTGTAATCCATGTGTGTTTCCTCAGCTCAGCTAAGGCTTTTCTAGGACAAGATTCACCTTCAGCACACCCTTGTATCCCATCCAGGGCCTGTCACTACCCTACAGACTCAGTGTGTGCTCAACCCTTTTGAAAACTGGGTGGATGTATGGGTAGATAGGTGGATGTATGGATGCATAAAACAAGGAAGCTAGAGAAGAAAGGAGTACAGATGCGCTCATCTTGGCTGCCTAAACCTGGAAGTACCCAGCCTTGCCCTGAGCACAGTTGCCTCCCAATGGCTCACCTGCTTCTCCCATTGGTCAAAGAATGCATCACCTCCATATTTGCACAGCAATGCCAGGCCTCCTAGCAGTGAATGGGATTGCTTATCTTAATAATTAAGATAAAGCATCTTACTCTACTTGGGTTGCTTAACAGAACACTATATAGTCCAGGTTGTTCCTAAGCAATAAAAATTTACTTCTCACAGTCTGGAAAGTGTAAAATGAAGGCACCAATGGATTTGGTGCCTGCTGAGGGCCTGAGTGCTGGTTTGGACAGCTGTTGTTCCTCTGATCTCCTGTGGTAGGAGAAGGAACCCAGGCAGCTCTTCCTGTAGTCTGTTTAATAAGCTCCCTATCCTGGTCAGCTTTTTGCTACTAGAATGGAATGCTTGAAGTAACTAGCATAAAAATAAACGGTTCCTTTGGCTCAGTTTGGGAGACTGGGAGTCCTAACAGCATGATGCAGGCTTTGACAAAGGCTTCCCAGTGAGTACTGAGGTGGAGGTGCAGGAAAGATCCCATGGTGAGAGTAAGGCAGCCCAGAGAGAGGCTGGGCCCAAACTCAGGTCAAGTGAAAGCTACTCTCCAACGGCATGCTCCAAATGACTTAATGACCTCCCATTCCACCCCACCTCCTAAACACCATTACTAGGTCTACATCTTCCTTGTACCACAAACTTCTGACTTCGGCTTTTGAAGTCATGCATGAATTCAGAGGTCAAGCCATACCCAAGCCACATCAGGTACTAATCCTATTCATGAAGATTTCACATTCTAATCACTTCCCAAAGGCCCCCAACTTCCTAATACCACCACTTGTGGGGGCTGAGATTTCAGCATATGAATTTGGAAAGGGGAGAACAAAACCATCTGGTATACAACATAATGTACGAAGACAACTAAATGATAACCCCCACTCAGATGGGAATTAGGGGGCTACCAAAATTACTCCCTGCTTGGCATGGTTGGTACACAGAGCCAAACATATCAGGTAGATAAAGGAAACTTACAGAATGCAAGTACCTTGCCCAACTATTTCCTTGTACAAATGAATACACTGAAGATGAGAAAGAAGAGGTGACTTCTCCAAGTTTGCACTAGTAGTTTTCAACCTGTTCTAGAATTAAAACTCTGGTTCTACTATTCCTGTCTTGTGCCTCTCTAACGCTCTCATGAGATCAGTTCTTAAAGACCCACAGTCATCTCAAGCACAATGTCATTACCTGTTAAAACATCTTCCTACTAACTCCAGTGGGAGAGTCATTGAGCATGAATAATCCTCTTTTCTTCTCTTTTTTCCCCAGTTTCTTGGATTAAGGGTAGGAGCTCTTCACGCAGAGGGTCCTTTAACTCCTCATTCCACTCGGTGGCTCATGAGTTGGAGATCTGCTGGAGAGAGCCCCTGGGGACAATGGCGTCACAGATGACCCACAGTCACATGATAGCGCCTGGTGGGATTAAGAAAGCTCTTTCAAATCACTCAGACAATTTCCCCTGGTGTAGATCTGCACTGAAGTGTCTTACAGACTGCTCCCGGTGCACTTTTTAAAGCTGAGAAGCTGCAAGGATGGCAGTGTCCTTGGGAAATGCAGTGGCTATTACAGAACAAGGATCAGCACCTTTCCACCTCAGCAGATGAAACTGCCTCAGTTATCCCGGGGATGGCAGGTAAGAATTCATCACTACACATTTTTTCTACCCCAACAGGGAGAAATCTTTAAAAATTCTCTTTTATGAAAATATTTAAAGATCTGCTTTGGGCGCCAGAGTGATGGTTCAACTGGTTAATCCTCCACATGCAATGCTGGTATCCTATATGGGTGATCCATTTCCCATTCAGTTCCCTGCTTATGACCTGGGAAACCGGCAGTGGATGGCCCAAAGCCTTAAGACCCTGTATGCACACGGGAGACCTGGAGGAGGCTCCGGACTCTTGGCTTCAGATCAGTTCAGCTCTGGCCGTTGTGACCATTTGGGGGAGTGAAGTAGCAGATGGAAGATCCTTCTGTCTCTCCTTCTCTCTGTGGATCTGCCTTTCCAATAAAAATAAATAAAGGTCTGCTTTTATTTATTTGAAAAGCAGAGTTACACACACACACACACACACACAGACACAGAGCGAGGGCGAGAGCGAGAGAGAGACTGACTTTCATTTGCTAGTCAACTCCCCAAATACTTGAACCAGATAGGCCAGACCCAGTCAGAGGCAGGAGCCTGGAACTCCTTCTGGATCTTCCACACTGAAGGCAGGGGACCAAGCACTTGGGCCATTTTCCAATGCTTTCTCAGGTGCAATGGCAGGAAGCTGGATCAGAAGTGGAGCCACCGGTACTCAAACAAGTACTCATTATGAGGTACCAGCATTGCATCCACATTGCCAGGCTCCAGAATTCTTAAATGAGAACTGTTCCTCATTTCTGAGTCCAGGATCTGCAATATTTAGATGATAAGGAAACTTAGCCGGTTTCCTAATGAATACAGTTGGATGGATGATCTACCTAATTGGGTCTTGGGTTCTTTACCCGAAACAAACACCAGCAATTATTAATAATAGTAGCTGTGGAGTTGCCGAGATAGGTCCTTCTCTCTTCCTCTTTCCCTCGGAGCGGCGGCGGAGACAGTAATGGCCAAGATCAAGGCTCGGGACCTCCGCGGCAAGAAGAAGAAGAAGAAGGAGGAGCTGCTGAAGCAGCTGGACGACCTCAAAATGGAGCTGTTGCAGCTGCGCGTCGCCAAGGTCACCGGCGGCGCGGCGTCCAAGCTGTCGAAGATCCGCGTTGTCGGCAAGTCCATCGTCCGGGTGCTCACGGTCATCAACCAGACCCAGAAAGAAAACCTAAGGAAGTTCTACAAGGGCAAGAAGTATAAGCCCCTGGACCTGCGGCCCAAGAAGACGCGCGCCATGTGCCGCCGCCTCAACAAGCACGAGGAGAACCTCAAGACCAAGAAGCAGCAGCAGCGGAAAGAGCGGCTGTACCCGAAAGAGAAGAGCGGCTGTACCCGCTGCGCAAGTACACGGTCAAGGCCTGAGCCCGGCCAGCCGTGGCAACGCAATAAACACAAAACACACAAAATAATAATAATAATAATAATAATAATAATAATAATAATAATAGCAGCTGTGTCCCAAGCTAATAGCTTAAGTAGCAAATGAATCTTTTCAATTAAATGTACCTATAATAAATGCCTTCCAATGTGGTTATTTGGAAAGATTGAAGGGCAAAGGTAAGTGAAAGGACAGACTGAGGCATCCAGCATTTCAGGACCCAGCCTAGTGTTGGCATGATCCGCACACGCTGCTCAACATAGCTTCCAAAGACAACAGATGTCACATTCACCCAGGTTTTTTTTTTTCTGCTTTCAGATTCTGCATGTAAGGAAACAGCAAAGCAACGACTAAGTGTGCAAAGTGGCACAGCACATTAGCTAGCAAGCACGTTGATCTGTCTGCCTCCCAGGTGCCCCTGCACCAGGGCCTTCGGATACCATGCGCTCTCTCCCGGGAGACCAAAGCGGATTCTCATTTCCTCCCTGGCTAGGGCTCTTGTTAACACTTTTGCCAGGCCCTCCAGGGTCCCTGGGAGTACAAGTATGTTTCCATCCTCTAGCATGGAAGGCCAAGGAGCGGCTCCAGGCAACCTGTCAAAGGAAATGAAGAATGCAGCTTTTGATTTTCAGAGCCAGCAAAAAAGACCTCAGACCCAACCTGACCCAGCTTTGCCAGGATGCCATGGAACAGTGCAATCCCCTTACAAAACTCTTCCTCCCCATCAGGGCTCCCTAAGTCCTCCTTGGTTAGAACAGACATGGGATTCAAGAATGTGCCCCAGAAAGAGAGGGGAAAAAAGTGGAAAAGTCAAGCAAACATTGGCTGAGGGAAAATTAGATTTGCAGAGAAATGAGCTTGCCTGTGCTGGCTCATCACCGCCCTGCTGGTAGACAGAGGGGGTGTCCTGTTGGGAACAGTGCAGGAGCTAATCAGCTGGGACCCCTCACCCCCCAGAGGCCCCTCAGAAGCTTCCTACTGAGCTTCCCTTAACCCTTTCAACCCAGAAAGAAAATTCCCATGCTCCAGTTTGAATGTGTAGCCCCTTAGAGTTAATCTCCAATAGTGTTTGGAAGTGGGGCTTAGGGGAGGTGATTAGGGTTAAGTGTGGGACCCACTGGTTGCTTTACAAGGAGCGGGGAGAGAGTTAAGCTAGTGCACGAGCTGTGTCTCCCTAGAAGACGCCCCCCACCATGTCACACAAAGCAGCAAGAAGGCATTCATCAAGATGCCAGCACTGGGCTGGGCACAGTAGCCTAGTGGCTAAAGTTCTCTCCTTGCACTCACCAGGATTCCATATGGGCGCTGGTTCATATTCCAGTTTCCCTGCTTCCCATCCAGCTCCCTGCTTGTGGTCTGGGAAAGCAGTAGAGGATGGTTCAAAGCTTTGGGACCCTGCACCCATGTGGGAGACCGGGAAGAAGCTTCTGGTTTCGGATCAGCTCGGCTCTGGCTGTTGCAGCCACTTGGACAGTGAACCAGCAGACAAGCAGACAGAAGATGTTCCTCTTTGTCTTTCCTCCTCTCTCTAAAAAAAAAAAAAAAAAAAAAAAAAAAAGACTCCAGCACCAGGCTCTTGGCCTTCGCAGCCTCCAGACCTGTGAGCCAAAGGCATTGCTATTCTTTATAAAGTACTCAGCCTGTGCTGTCAGAAAATGGACATGGATCATCAAGGGCCTAGGGAAATGGATTTCCTGTAGAGGCAGCTAGAAGATTGGCTGGAGGTGGAAGAGGCCCTGAGTAGAGTGGCAGGATAGCCATATGCAGGAGGTGCACCCCCAAGACCTCCCGTGTACTGGGATAAGGGAGAGAGAGCTAGATCAGAAGGGGGCTCTCTGGAGAGAGAGAAGAAAGGCGGGGATGGGAAGGGAAGAAGTGCAGGAGAAAGAAACCAGAGAAGCACCAGTGAGAGAGAAGTTTCTTTTGAGGACTGTGACACCCGAAGCACACATCCTCTTCCATGCTTATTCTCTGAAATCAGCAGCACAGTTGCATGCTGCATTTAGCTTTCAAAGGATTTGCGTCCTCCACATCTGAAGGAGACCTGGGGAACTGCCTTCCCTCTCCTTACCCTAAAAACCCCCATTCCTTTCACACACACCCCCATAGTTGTTTCTCTATGTAAATGACACTGCCTCTTGTATCTTTTCAGAATATTCATATTTGCTTAGCTTTGTTGGTTTGGTCTGGCTTCTAGAAAGTGCAAGTGGGCACCTGTTGTGTGAGTGATGCAGATATTTAAGTTTCTGTTACAATCTGGAATGTGAGCGTGAAACCAAAGTCGGTCAGGGACTAAGAGCAAGAAGAAGGTGGGTCGTGGAGTGGGGGAGGCCCAGGGTGAAGTATCAGGCATCTTTTGTGCATGAAAAATTTGAAGTCTGTCTATTGAGCCAGCAGTCTACACTGCTCTGCTCACTAGCTTCACCTCTAGGGACAGTCTCACGTTGCAAGTGTTGGCTGACTTGTAAAACGCTTTTGACTCAGGGTGGAAGGTGCTGTTCTCAATCTAACGCTATGGACAGGATTCAGTGACCGCATTGGGTTTCAAAGGAACTCTCAGTAATTCTCTACTCCTCACAGGGCAGACACCCAATCTCTAGGAAGGTTTCTTCCCAAGCACCTGCCCTGACCCCAAAATCGTATAGATCAGGAACTATTTACCAATCAAGAGCACAGAAAGAGTCTGCAAGGGTGATAATCTGATCTTCAGAGCGAATGAACCAAAGTGGCCACTGGGTAGGCATGGGACCCTCAGTCTCGATAAGGGAACAGAACTTGATGCTTTCCTGAGCTCCCAAACACAAACCCAGCTGTGGGCCATCGGAACACTCCTCACTGGGTCACTAGACCATGCAGTGGGCAAAGTCTACACACAGAGACACACAAACAGTCCTATGAAATGACAAGGTCCCTGCCCCTTCCCTGAACCACGTCTACTAGCCAGAGGGAGCCACCCCAGGACCTAAAAATTATAACCTCAGTACAGTTTTGTGCTTTAAGTTTTTATTGTTATTCAGGTGAAAATCAGATTATATGAAAGTAACCGTTTTAAGTAAGTAATTCAGGAATGTGTAGCACAATTGCACTGTGAAGTCACCAGCTCTGATTTCAGAACACTATCTCCCTGTGCTTCCCCTTGACTGAGAATGGACAACCTGCAACTTCGGACATGAACAGCGAACAGGGAGTGATGAAAGACAAAAGGAACTGAAAGAAGGTAACACAAAAGAAGAAAAGCTTTAAAAAATTATCATTAGATGATTTTGAAATTTCATAGAAATGGGAGAAAACTGGATGAACTAGAAGTTGAAAGGATCACTTAGCAAGTAGAGAAACAATATAAAATAGGAAAGAGAGAATAAGACCATAGAGTCTTTGAGTCGGGGTGGGTACTTGGTGCAGCAATGAAGATACCTCACATCCCGTATCAGAATGACTGGATTTAAGTCTCAGCTCTTCTTCTGATCCAGCTTCCTGTGAATGCACACCCTGGGCAGTAAGATATGTTAGCTCAAGCACCTGATGACTCAATGGCTACATCTTTACCTTGTATGTGCCAGGATCCCATAGAATGAGCACTAGTTCATGGCACAGCTGCTCCACTTCCCATCCAGATCCCTTATTGTGGCCTAAGACAGTAGTAGAGGATGGCCCAAAGCATTGGGACCCTGCATCTATGTGGGAGACCCAGAGAAGAGCTCCTGGTTCCTAGTTTCAGATCGGCTCAGCTCCAGCCACTGTGGTCATTTGGGGAATAAACCCCAAATGTGGGGGAACTTGGGTAACTCCACTGGTGGGCTGTAGCTCCCATTGGTGAGCATGTGATTTAGATCTGGGTATTAGGCTGGGCAAGGCTGCTCCACATTTCAGTTGAGTGTGACATGGCTTGAGGAGGGGAGGGTTGACTGGGTGGGTCAGGCCAAACCTTAGCCCACTGGCAATGCAGGAGCCAGGTTGGGGTGCTAGGTTATCACACCTGCCAGTTTTCATGAAAGCAGGGTTAGGCTGCAGCAACCACCAACAGGAGTTGAGATTGAAGGTGGGCTAGGTGAAGCCAGGTTCCAGTACTGATTGGCTGAGACCAAGACAGGTAATGGGTTATGCCAGGCTGGGTCAGAGCAACTATCAGCATGCGCAAGATCTATGGCTGAGAGCATGCCTGGTTGGGTAGCTAAAGGGATGCCCCCACTGTGCTGTAATTCCTATTGGTGAACATGAGAGCTGGAATGAGGGCAGAAAACAGGGCTGGACATGGCTGAAGTATCCTTTGGCATGGGTGTGTACTGGGTCTTGATGTGCCAGACTGGGTGAGGCTCTAGCACTCACTGGTGCTCATAAGAGCCAGAGTGGGTATAGAACAGGCAGGGCTAGGTCCTGATACCTGCTGAGCCATGCAAGAACTAGATCTGGGGTTGGGCCAGGCAGGGCTGAGCTGTAACACCAAATGGTAAGAACTGCAATGAGTATGGGCTGGTCAGACAAGGCCACTGTACCTGCCAGAACAGGAGATGGGGCAAGTCATCTGGGCCAGAACCCACTAGTGTGTTTGAGATCTACCACTGGGAGGTGACCTGACAGAGGAGCTTGGGGAACTCCTCTGTCAAGATGCAGTGCCTGCAGGTGAGCACAAGAACCAAGGAAAGGAGCAACCCAGACCAGGATAGGTCACAGTACCTGCTGGCATACGTGTAGGTCAGGGCTGGGTGCAGGCTGGATTGGCCAGTTCATGGCACCCACTGGAAGATGTGAGAACTAGGATAGGGTGTGGGGTGGACCTGGTTGGGCTCCAACACCAGCCAGTTGATTTTAGGGCCAGGACTGGCTGGGCTAGGCTAAATGGCAGTACTCACAAGCATGAGCTGGAATTGGGCCACAGCACCCACTAACACACATAAGACCCGAGTGGGTGGTATGAGCCTAGGAAGGGGACAACAGGAGTTAGTGTAGTTGGGCCAGTGCTCCCACTGGTGAGCATGAGAGCTGGAACCAGGGGGAGATCAGGCTGATCAGGGCTACAAAACCCATTGGCTTGTATGTGAGCTATGTTAGGGGGAGAGCTAGACTTGACTAAGAGACCATATCCACTGGTGCATGCATGAGCAAGAGTAAGTACAGGCTGATTGGGCTTTGATGCAGCATCAGCGGACAAGTGCTGGTACTGAGGGCAAGCCCTGCCAAGCTAGAATGTAGAACCCTCTGGAAAGTGCAAGATTTGGGGTTGGGAGTGGGCCTAGAGAAAATGTGGGCACCTCTTTGATTTGCTGCAGCTTCCACCAGTGAGCATGAGAACCATGGCAGGGCATGGGCTTGACTGGACAGGCAGCAATACGCACCAGCATAAGTGTGGGCTGCATAATGGGATTGGTTGGACTGAGCTAGTCTCCAATGCCCATTGATGTTTATGAGAGCTGAATGCAATGTGGAACAGACTGAACCAGTTTGATACACATACTAGCATGCGTAGGAACCGGGGCTGGGGAGGGCCTGCTGGGTGTTATTGAGGGTCATTCCGACTCTGCTATAGTTCCCTCTGGTGTGTCTGAGGGCTGGGTGTGTGATGGGCAGGGTTAGGCTGGGCCACAGCATCTGTCAGTTTGCTTGAGAGATGGAACTAAGAACAGAGCTGACCAGACGGCTGTAACCACCAGTGTAGGTGTGATCTGATGTGGGTGACCAACTGAACTGGACCCTGCAGTGGCTGGCACACACAGGTGTTAGGTTTGGAGTCACATCTGGTGAGGTTTCTTTGGGAACTTCCCCAATTGGACCACTGAATGCAAAACTCCAACCATGGGGGAAACAACAGAATCTGTGGCTAGACTGTGGAGTGCATGTGTCAGAACTGGGTCTCCTTGATTGCTGAATTCTGTACAGTGGACGCCATGCCCAGATGCACGTGGGGGACATGACCGATTACTGAGGCTGCAGAGACCATCAAGTACCTTGGATGGCAGAACAAACTGGACAGTTCTCCCGGACAAGCTTTGACAGTAAGTATCTGAGTGAGTGGAGACTGTAGGGTGGACTTTGTCAGTCAATGGACCTTGAAAGGATTTCCTCAACCTTGGAGCAACAAAATCAACAGCAGAACATGCTCCACATGTGGACCCTGGCATGGCACTGCATGGCCACCCCTCATCCCCAGGGGCTGATGTACTTTGATTGCCAGGAGCAGCCCTCGCCCCCTTCCCTCCCAATTACCCCCAGATACAGGAAGAAAAGAAAATTCGGAAGCAATCGTCTCACCCACTTTCCCCCATACTTCGGCCCTCCCCTCCCTGAACAGTAGTTCACACGGGCAGACGTCCTTCTCAACTATGTAAACACCATCAAAAATAGAATCAATTTATTCTTTTTTAAAAATTAAAATAAAAACACCTCAAAAAACACTCAAAGTTGAACTGCGTAGACTGGACAATCTATAAAGAAAAGAAATGTATTTTTCACAGCTTTGCAGACCAAGAAGTCTAATAGCAGGTGCCAATATCTGGTGGAAGTTTCTTGGCTGCCTCATAGCATGGTGGAAGACAACACCAGGCAACAGGGTAGGAGTAAGAGAGTCAGGGAGGTGGAACTGGCTTTGACCACAATGCTTTTCCCAGGAGCTGACCCGCTCCTGCCAGAACCACCCTAATCCAACCCAAGAATGAAGCCCTGGGAATCAAATCCCTCACCCAGGCCCCCTTCCTGACTCTGTCATGATAGCGAGTCAATTTCTACATGAATTTTGGAGGGGACTTTCAAACCACAGCAGAAGCGATTGCTGTTGTGCAGGAGGAAACAGATGTGGAGTGGAAGAGGCCAGGGGGCTGGTATTTTTTTCTTCCACAATATAGATTTATAAGCATAGGGGATCAACCCTCCCTCTCTCCTTCCTGCCTCCCTACCTCCCTCCTCTGCTGTTTTTGTAGATTTTTTCATTCTCTTTGAGTTTTAAAACTAGATCCATGTATTTCTTTAATAGGAATATGAATTATATTTAAAAAAAAAACTCTATCATTGTGACAAGTTGATCCACCACCCAAACTGTATCAAACTGAATTACAGACATGTGATGATCTCTCTCTGTGTGTGAGCTGACCATGGAAGAGCAAATGCTACTCACTGTTAAGTTCCATTCCTGGAAGATGTGACCTCTTTTTCAACCCTGAGGTAATGAAGCCACTAACTACAAATCAAATCCAGTTACAGTCAAAATCCCAGTGATGCGTAACAAAAATATTTGCAAGCCCCAGGTAATGGCCTAGTTATCCCAGCATAACTTGTTGTAACAGCATTTTTGAACACTGAAAAATTTATAGCTGTTGCTTCCACTCCAGGCTCCTATAACATCCTATAATCTCACCAAAGAGCAGTTCATCATACTTTATTGTCTTTTTCTGATGAGAATTTTAAAGTGTTTTCTTAAAACTCTGTTTTCATGAAGACAAAGGCCATGGCTTATTGACTTTTTATAGCGGTGACTAATACATGGAAGGCATGAAGGAAATGTTTCAATAACGAAAGAACTGAAGAAGGATCACATGAAGGTAAAAGAAACTCGCAGAGCAGCAATCAGGATAAGATGCAAAGGAATACCAAAAAATAAATACATAAAAATAAAAGATTGTCCCAGGAGCAGAGGCAGAGGCTGCAGACCCAAACAGCACAGGACCGACTCACTCTCAGCTTGTAGTGTTTGCTGGGTACCAGGCACTGTTCTAGGAGTGTAATGTGTGCGAGCTCAGCTGGTTCTCACAAAAACTCAAGCCAGGGTGAGTTGTTGTCCTTCCTGTCCCGGAAGAAAGGAAGCAAACGGCCTCAAATCACACAAGTCAGCAAGCAGGAGAGGTGTTACAGATGGGGCCTAGACCGCTTGGCTCCACAGCTCATTTACATGAACACTTCTCTTCTATGGCCACAAGAATCAAAGTACTTTGAAGCAAATGCTTATGGGGTATGTATCTCCCTGGGAGGTCTGACTTGGCTGGTGCTTGCATTTGGATGTATGTTTGGGTGTCCCGGGCCTGGCAAAATGACTCAATTGGCTGATCCTCCCTTGTAATTATCAGGATCCCATATGGGTACCAGTTCATGTTCTGGCTGCTCCATTTCCCATTCCAGCTCCCTGCTTGTGGTCTGGGAAAGCAGTAGAGGATGGTTCAAAGCTTTGGGACACTGCACCCACATGGGAGACCAAGAAATACGCACCTGGCTTAGGATCAGCTCAGCCCTGGCCATTGAGGCCACTTGGGGAGTAAGTTAGCAGACAGAAGATCTTTGTCTCTTACGTCTCCTTTTCTCCGTAAACCTGCCTTTCCAATGAGAATCAGTAAGTCTTAAAAAAAAAAAAAGTGTGGGTGTCCTCCATAGGTCCATGTGTTGAAAGCTTAGTCCCTAGAAAGGCACAATAGGGAGATGGGGCAAATTCCCAGGGGTTTCTTGGGTCTTTGCCCTCAGAAAGTAGTTCTCCAGAGAGAATTGGTCTCTAAAGCCGTTTCAGCCCATTCTCTCTGCTCCCTGGCCACTCACCATGAAACCCTCACCCAAAATATCCTGTGCTGTGTTGTTTGAACTTTAACCTTCAAATTTCCAAACTATATCAGCTTCTCTCCATATGCAGCTGCGCTTAGGGATTGTGTTGTGGTCATGAAAAACTGACTATTGTAAAAGTCGAGTCTATTCAGCTACTTCAGACTTGCAAGGAAAACTTAGGAGCCAGGCTGGATTGCCTATATAAACACCTGGTCAAGTCCCAGGTGTTTCACTTCGGATCAAACTTTCTGCTGATGCACGTGGGAAAGCAGCAGAGGATGGCCCAAGTCCTTGGACCCCTGCAACCTGTGTGGGAGACGCAGAAGGGATTCTAGGTTCCTGGGCCAGCCCTGTCCTTGCTGTCTATTTGGATGTAACTAGAAGACAGAAGATCATTCACTCTCCCTTCCTATTTCTCTATAACTTTGCTTTTCAAATAAAAAAAAAATTTTATTGTTTAATATGCTTTTATTCATTAACACTGATCCAAGTCAACACCAATGTAGATATACAAAATGTGTCTTCGAGGCGTTTCTGTACATTATATAAAGAAAAGCTGCATAGATTTAAAATTTTTTTGCACAAAAAATAAGCACCTTTTAATTTCCTTATTTACTTAGCTCCCCAAAGGTGGCATGGCAGTCTCAAGCTGCACTGTGATGCGCAGCAGGTGCCAGGGTACCGTTTTGCAATGATTTGAATTACAGTCAGCTTCTTCAAGAATTCACCTAATTGTCAGCAGTTACTGTGTATAAAGTTCCAAGATGAAGTGTGTTGATCTGAGCTCAGTCATCCCTGCATAGTAGCATGCATATAAATAAGACTAATATGCAAAGTAAGTCTCCAGCACAAGCACTCATTCATAAAGTGAAAAACATGCTAATTAACTTTCAAACTCCCTTCAAACAAGGCCATATAAGAATTCTTAGTATTTTGATTATACATGTCTATATCTTCTACATAGTTACAATAGAGTATAATATAATTTAGCTGTTTATAATACATTGCTTTAATACATCATTAGTTCTGGTAAACATAAGCACTTTCAAACCAATACTTGTACAATTTCCTCTGAACACAGTTTAGCAGGGCTAGATAGCCTAAGATGCTCCTTATTAAGAGGTATATGATCTGAGTATTAATAGTTGCTAAAGTCTGGTATTTTATGCAGCATTTTCTTTTTCACTTTGATCATAAACAGACAAACAAAAATCCTTAAGGATACTGAAATTCAGTGAGTCAAATCCAGAGATGTGACTTTAACTGCTGAATCAAATTCATAGATAACACTATAGTGCTACTACAGACCTGATGAAGTTAAGGCTGCCTGGGAATTCAAAGGTGCCAGCTTTGAGTTTCTCTGGAAGTGCTGATAAGAAGGAAAATGTTAAAATGCCTTGTTGCATCTCATGAATGGTGGCAATCTGGAGAAATACCAGAACCCACATACTCCAACTCAGCCATGCTAGGTAACTCAGTGGAGGTGCGAAGTGACTTAGCTCTTGCTGGTTGCTGCAGCACTGACTGGGTGCAAAACAGAAAATGTGCATACTTTGATCTGCATCTTAATTACAAGCTGTGTTAAAGGTTTTTATAAAAATGTTTTGGTTATATTTCATCCCCAAAGAGCTCATTTGATGCTTGAGTTACAGCACCAATTTGTTAATTACTTATTAGTGAAATGAACGTATACTCCTGAAGATAACTACTGGCCCAAAAGATTGTTTCAGTAATTTGATTAAACTAGAATACTAAAAAATAAGTTACCTCTACAGAGATCTCTGAAGGGATCAAAAAGTGAGATTATGTACCTAAAAAAAATTTTACGGGAAATAAATCCATCACCCGTAAGATTAAACAGTATTTGCTGTGTTGTAATCCCATTCATTAGGACCACAACACTGCTCGTTCACCTCGTTCTCCGCATCGCTGCTGTCACTCCCCTTGTAGTCTGAAGACTCCATCCGTTCTGATGGGAGCTGGATTCTGACAGCGCTCCAAAGGACTGGGCACTGCCGGAAACTAAAGGTCTAAGTATAGGGGTATGCTCTGACGCCTCGTTTTCCTCTTGACTGCTGTCTGTGTCTGAATCAGAGTCACCTTGAGAAGGAACAAGTTTCTGCTTGCACACTGGACAGGGGTTTTTGGTTTTAGTTAGCCAAGGGTTCACACATTTGCAGTGATAAGCATGGGAACAGGGAAGGATTCGCAGCTTGTCTCCATCTTCATATTCATCTAAACAAATAGCACATACATCACACTCATCTCCTTTCTTGAATTTATGTATAGGGAGTTTCCTTTTTTGCCATTTTTTTATTAATTACATTGCATTATGTGGTACATTTTTATATGCACTGGGATTCCCCCTCACTCCTCCCCAAAACCCTCCCCCCACGTTGGATTGCTCCACCTTATTGCATTACCATAGTTCAAATTCAGTTGAGATTCTTTCGTTGGAGGTATTTACCAAGCATACAGTCCAGCATCTTATTGTTCTGGTAAGTTCAATGGTTTCTTGGTGAGACCATCTCTGATCTGAAGGTAGAGCCAGCAGAGTATCATCCCAATCAATTAAAAGCCCCAACATAATATTTACAACCAATTACAACATTATGGCATTAATTGACATGGTATTGATCAACCAATATGTTAATAGGAAAATGCAGGATCTCAACCATAACCTGTGACTTCATAGACATTTCCATTTTGGTTTATATTCTACCGTGTTCTGTACACCTTAAAATGGCTTAGATTGCTATTCAGCTGTCTCATGTCTATTTTAGTTTTAGTATTTAGCAGTTTATAGCATTGAAGCATGGTTTCTCTAAACCTGGCTGGTTTTTTTTTTTTTGGTAGTCTAACTCTATAACAAGACATATGTCAACAGTTTAATTGAACAGTTATAGGAGGGGTGTGCAAAGAAATCTTCAATACCCCAGTGAGGCATAGCCAATCTTTGTGTCCCACCCAGTGAGTTATAGGTGCATCCCTGCTGACTGTTTCCTGTCTGTTTGTAAGCTTTCCTTGTTATTATCTGTCTATCTATTCTATGTTTGTTTGTTTGTTTGTTTTGAGGGGTTTCTGGAGCAATCCTGATGGTTATTACGAGAGGGGGTGGGGACCCAAAGTTGGAAGCAGGCAAGGACCAGAGAAAGCTCCTCTCCCTAGTCCCGAAGGAAGTTTACTGTTCTGTTTCTGCGGACCGCTCAGGCATCCTGGTTGTTGTTCCAATGTCCTTGGATCCTGCAAGGCAGGATTTAGGCTTTTTCCATCCCATGTGGTAGATCCAATTGGGTGTGGGTGACCTCAGAGTTTTTGGCCTCCGAAGGCACTCCATTTTCCCGTGGTCTCCTTGGCAGTTGGGATGTAGTCCTCAGTGCTCGTACTGATAGTCCTTGGTGAGGATCTGGGAGTCTTCAGGGTTGGGATACAAGCCTCCTTCTGTCCCTATAGAGAGTTTCTTAAGCTGATCTTTACGAAGTCTGTTTCTTCTGGCTCTATGTCTGTCCTGAACAAATTTCGTCATAAAGACAGATGGAATGTCAATGATCTTAAATACATCAGTGTCATTGGATCCCATGCTAGTGAGGTCATCAGAATCAACATTATGAACTATGGCTGCTTTGTACCCTGCTCGCTGGGCATTTAAAACTTTTATATCAAAATTACAATCAAATCTTCTAATCAACACAATAAACGCGCTGGGCGAATTGTCCTTTAGCGGTGGAGGCACTATGGGCTCACAGGCATTCTCTGGCTTGGAGTTTATCAAAAACCCCTTAAAACCTTCTGTTGGAAGTCTATAACCAAATTTTGCTGGGGGATCATCAAATTCTGAGATGCATTTTCCAAATTATATGCTAAAATGTCTGTTTCTACAGGCAGCAGGTTTAAGAGCGCAAAGAGCTGGACAGTCAAGATGGTATAGACTTGTGTGGCCAACAGCATGAGCATTCCTATGGAGAGCAGCATCTTGTCAAACCACCTGGAAGCCCGGGCCCTAGAACACTGTTAGACTTGCAGGCAGCGTTGCTGCGGGAGATGGAGATGCCCCTATCCTGACCACACGACTGAAGCTCCGTGCCGACCCCCCAGAAAACCTTGAAAGATTGAGATAGAGCCATTGTACAAAAAGCTCCAGAGGAGAATGCACTGTCAGCTGAGAATGAGGGGCTGAGGAATGAAGGCACTTGGAACCTTTGTCTGCAGTGGCACATTGCTGCCTGTGTTCCAGGAACTGAGCAGGAAGAGAGGTGATGGGAGTGAGTGCACAGCACAGCGGAGTGTGGATCAGAGGGCAAGAACTGAGTCAAGAATTTCTGGGTAAAAACTCTGATGGACTGATTGTCCAAGATTCTGATGCTCTCTGGACCTCAGGGGGGAATGCGGAAAAACTGAGGAAATGAATTAAAAGTTGACCGGTGAGAATTTCTGCCCAAAACAGAAAGAATCCAAGGAGGCTCTGGTTAGAGAAAGAAAGGGGCCAATATTGTTAACTGAATGTTTGTGTCCTGCCCCAAAGTCCTATGTGGGAACCCAGTGTGCTGGTTTTTAGAGCGAGGGTCTTTAGGAGGTAATGCAGTTATGGGCAAAAATTTTTTGAGCGGTACTGTTTTCACAGAGGCCCACAAAGGTTCCTCCACCCTTGTGACATAGGAGGACACAATGAGAGACAGTTTTGCATGAACTAGGAAGTAGGCCCTCACAGGTGGACTTGCTGGTCACTTGACCAAGGACCTGCTGGCCCCCAGGGCTGTGAGAATCACATTTCTGTTGTCTACAAGCCATCCACTCTATGTTGCTTCCTTATTTTTTTTTTAAGATTTATTTATTTTTATTACAAAGTCAGGTATACAGAGAGGAGGAGAGACAGAGAGAAAGATCTCCCGTCTGATGATTCACTCCCCAAGTGACCACAATGGCTGGTGCTGCTCTGATCCGAAGCCGGGAACCAGGAACCTCTTCCGGGTTTACCACGTGGGTGCAGTGTCCCAAATCTTTGGACCATCCTCGACTGCTTTCCCAGGCCACAAGCAGGGAGCTGGATGGGAAGTGGAGCTGCCGGGATTTAAACTGGCGCCCATATGGGATCCTGGTGCGTTCAAGGTGAGGACTTTAGCCACTAGGCCATGCTGCCAGGCCCTCTATGTTGCTTTCTTATGGGAGGCCAAAGGGGCTAAGATCATCATGGAGGCACTAGTCGCAAAGAAATGAATTTTCTGCAAGGATGAAATGGCCCAGAGTTTTACAGAAATGAATTCTTTGGGTTCTCCCTTGATCTCTAGGCAGTGTGGACTCCTGAGCCTGGAACAGAAGGTAGGATAGATTATAAATATGTCCTTTTTCCATTTGTATCCAGTCCCTTCAAGGTCTGCTTGTAGCTCTGACCCCCAACATGTGAGGGAGCTCAGCCAAGATTAACCTTGCCCCCTTTTCAATCCTCATCTGAACTGGGACAGGTAGGAGAGCCTGGATGAGACCGCAGGAACCATATTGGCTTATCTGTGAACTTGTGAGCAATAACACTGGGATCCTTTGAGTTTCTAGTGGTTATGTCACTAGCCAATACAGCATCCACTTGGGAAATCCAGTAAGGCAAGGGTTATAGGCTGACACAGAACTCCTTACACTCTCTTAGGGGAAGAAATATGGTAGGGTAACAGATAGGCCATCTAGTGGTGAAGGCTATCAGGTATGTAAGAAAAACAGCTGCTATAGTGAGTACCTACTTTGTACTCGGCCACTTGGTGACATGAGGTGGAGAGGTGGCAGTCACTGCTAGTTGCCTGCCCAATGCGTATTCTTCCTTCCCTGTGTTACAAAAAGTTTTCTTTGGGTAAGGGAGCAATATACTCAGCTTCAAAACAATACTTCCTAACTTCCTTTGCTATATGGGAGGCCCATGAGACACAGTTTTGACCAAGGAGATGTGATGTGATGGATCAAGCTTTTAACAAAACCCTTCGCATTTGGGATAGGCAGGTAGCTATGTTAGGGTCACAAGCTGAAAACTACACCTTCCCTGCCCTATGTAATACTATTTACTCACCTATCAGTCAAAATATTTTAATTTTTTTTTAAATGATCCAGTTTCATAGGCTCAGGGATTTCTCCTCCCACTTTCCCCACAGTCAAATTATCTTTTTCCACATGATGTACCTGGGACCTGGGGTCAATATCAGATAACCACTCCCTTTCCCAAACTCATAAGAAGCCCAGAAATGGTTCTGTCTCTCTCAATCTCTCTCTCTCTCCTTTTAGCAGACATGGAGAAGGCAGAGTAGAAGCACATGTTTCTCCCTCCCACTTTGCCCTTCCAGGCCCTGAATGTGTCCTATGTGTGATTTCCTCACCTTTTAAATTAACTTTGTCACCTTGTAGGCTGTACTTATGCCTGTGCTTAGAACACTTCTTGAAGTATGAGGCGAGAACCTGGAAAACAGATATTAGACCCAACATAGCTCACAACAGAGCCAGGGGTATGTGTTCCCTTGAGGAACGGGCATTGCACTATTTGCTCTACTACTTCTTGATTCCCAAGCAGAGATTGAGATGGTGGAGTTATTATAGCCAACTTTCTACAGCAAGGGAAAACCAAGAGAACTCCAAAAACCTGGAATCTGACACTGTTCAGCCTCTGAACAACATCATGAAATGCTTACTCTAGATGTCATGTTGCATGAGGGGTTGAAAATAAACTTCTAGATCATTCACACCTTACAGATCTGAAATTTTAGAACATAAATCCAGTGTTCCCAAGTAATGCACTGAAGATTCCTTGTTTAACACATTAGAAAACCAAGATTCACAGAGCTTAAGAGCTGGGATCAACAGTGTGGCAAATAATTATGTTGATGCTCCCTAATGAATTCCACTTCCCAGAATCCACACCCTTCTATAATCCATCTCCCACCCCATGCCCCACTCCCACATATTAACTCTGAGTTTGGCTACGTGACTTTCTATGACCAATGGGACATAAGCACGTATGATAAAAACAGATTTCATAAATGCAAATGCTTGCACACTGGAGCTTTCCATTTTGCAACCATCCCTCCTTCTATCCTATGAAAAGAGCTTGTCTTTACACAGCTGTCACTTGAGAAGGGCCAGGTAGGGGAAAGGCCACCCAGAGAAAGAAGTCATCTGTCCCATGCATTCCAGACATTCCTCTTGAGGCCACAGGCATGTGAGTATGGACATTGGGACCAGGGAACCTTCACTGCAACCACATAAATGATACCTTCCGAAGACCAGCAGAAGAGCCGCCCACCAGAGCACATCCAAACTGCAGAACTGCTAAACAAATCCCTGGTTATCACTTTAAGCCACTAAGTACTTGAGTGGTTTATTGCCACCATGCTGTGGGCGGATCCCAAGTAAATCTGAGCTGGAGGCTTGGGTGCTTTATTCCTCCAGCTGTGTGGCTGCAGCAGGGGGGAATTGGGGCCGGGCAGGTTGGGCAAGCTGGACAGTCCAGGCACCAATGATGCTGGACAAAGCCCATGAGCTGTGTGGAGGCGCACTCTGGTAACTTGGGGGTGTGGGATTACAAGGAGTTTGGGGGATGGCACAGGTGGGGAGGAGCAGGGACCTGAGGGTTCATGTCCTGGTGACGAATGACTTATCTGGGACTTCCATGGACAAAGCCACTCTACTTGAAGGACTACGACATGAAACTCACCCACAAGTGTCAGGAAAGGGAGTGGGTACTGTAAGGTTGGGCCATGAAGCGCACAAATATGTGAGTGAATTAGGTCTGGGGGTAAAATCTGAGTGGGAATATGTGGGTTCACCATGTGGAGCACTAATCTGTTCTTGAACCCACCTGGAGGGGGAGTGCCATGTCCCATGAGCCCCAGGGTTGGGACTCTGGTTTGGCCTGGGTCACTGCCCCAGGTCCATGGGCTCACCTAGGAAAACTGGGCCTCCTCTGTGTAAAGGATGGAGTGTGGGACAGCAGGACATGGTACGCATAGAAGACATGGTAGACAATTGGGGCCTGCAGAGGACATCTAGTACCATAACAGATAATAGAGAACAGAACATTTGGACAACTACCCCAGCCAAATGATGATAGCAAATGACTGGGTGAAGGGAGAGTCTAAGCTGGACTGTGTCAGCCAATGGACTTTGGAAGGGATTCCTCATCCAGAGATTGGTAAGATGGACAGCATTTCAGAACTAGCACACCACCTGGGCATAACCCTTGGAGCGTGTGTCACATTGTGACCCTGTGTTGATATAGGGTGGCCTTTCCCCATCCTTGGGTGCTGGGATGGTTAGAAGGCTGGTCATGGCCTAACTCTTTTTTTTTTAAATTATTTATTATTTAACTTCATTAATTACATTGTATTATGTGACACAGTTACATAGATACTTGGGTTCTCCCCACCCCTCCCCAAACCCTCCCACCATGGTGGATTCCTCCACCTTGTTGCATAACCACAGCTCAAGTTCAGTTGAGATTCCCCCATTGCAAGCGTATACCAAACATAGAGTCCAACATCTTATTGTCCAGTCAAGTTCAACGGCTTCTTAGGTATACCCTCTCTGGTCTGAAGACAGAGCCAGCAGAGTATCATCCCAGTTAATTGAAAGCTCCAACATACCATCAGCAAAAATTCACATCATTATGGAATTAATTGACATAGTAATGAGTAACCAATATGTTAAAGATAAATGCGAGTTCCCAGCCACCTTCTGTGACCACCTCACCTATACTTCAATTTTAGTTTATACACAACATATAACATTCAAAACATAACATGTTATACATAACATCATATCATCTTAAATTAAGGCAAACATGTGGTATTTAACCTTTTGGGATTGGCTCATTTCCCTTAGCATTATGGTTTCCAGTTTGGCCCATTTGGCCACAAAGAACTGCATTTTGTTTTTTTTAATAGCTGAGTAGTATTCCATGGAGTAGATGAACCATAGCTTTCTTATCCAATCCTCTGTTGATGGGCATTTTGGTTGCTTCCATGTTTTTGCAATTACTGATTGTGCTGCTATGAGCATAGGGGTGCATGTTGGTTTCTCATAAAACAATTGTTCTGGATATATTCCTAGGAGTGCTATTGCTGGATCATACGGTATGTTGAATTTGAGTTGTTTGAATATTCTCCATACTGATTTCCATAGAGGCTGTACCAGCCTGCAGCCCCACCAGCAGTGGAGTAGGGATCCCTTTTCCCCGCAACCTCGCCAACAAGTGTTGTTGGTGCTTTTATTCATGTGGGCCACTCTCACTGGCGTTAGGTGGTACCTCATTGATGTTTTAATTTGGATTTCCCTTATTGCCAGGGAACTTGAGCATTTTTTCATATGTTTATTTGCCATTTGGGTTTGTTCCTTTGTGAAGTGTTTGCCCATTTCCCGTGCCCATTTCTTGAGTGGGTTGCTTGTTTTGACATTTTGGTTGTTTTGTAGCTCTTTGTATATTCTGGAGATCAGCCCTCTATCACCTATGTCGTGTGCGAAGATCTTCTCCCATTCTGTGGGTTGCCTTTTTACTTTGTTGATTGTTTCTCTAGCTGTACAGAAGCTTCTTAGTTTGATGAGGTCCCAATTGTTTACTTTGGTCTCGATTTCTACTGCATTTGGAGTCTTTTTTAGGAAGTGAGGGCCTACCCCTAAGTGTTCCAGTGTGTTTCCAACATTTTCTTCCAAAAGTTTGAAGGTTTCTGGATGTAGGTTTAGATCTGTTATCCATTTAGATCTGATCTTAGTGTATGGTGAGAGATGTGGATCTAGTTTTTTGTTTCTGCAGGCTATTAACCAGTTGTCCCAACAGCATTTATTGAACAGACCTTCCCATTTGCCTGGATTGTCGTTTGTCTTTTTGTCAAAGATTATTTGGCTGTATCTGTGTGGGTTTCCTTCTGGCGTTTCTATTCTGCTCCATTGATCTTCCTCTCTATCTTTGTGCCAGTACCACGCTGTTTTGATAACCACTGCCCTATAGTATGTCCAGAGGTCCGGAACTGTGATTCCCCCTGCTAACTTCCTGTTCTTCAGGATGGTTCTAGCTATCCGTGGTTTTTTGTGCTTCCAGATGAACCTTTGGATCATTGTTTCCAGTTCCATAAAGAATGTTTTGGGCAATTTGATTGGGATTGCGTTGAATGTATATATTGCTTTTGGCAGTATAGACATTTTTAATGATATTGATTTTACCTATCCAGGAGCATGGGATGTTACTCCATCTTTTGAGGTCTTGTTCAATTTCTTTTTTAAGTAGTTTGTAGTTTTCTTCAAATAAGTCTCCTACATTTTTGGTTAGATTTATTCCCAGATATTTCATACTTTTCTCTGTTATTTTGAATGGTGTCTTGCTGGTTAAGTCTTTTTCCATCTTGGGGCTGTTCGCATACACTATGGCTGTTGATTTTTGTTCATTAATTTTGTACCCTGCCACTCTACCAAACTCTCGTACAAGTTCTAGCAGTCTCTGTATTGAGTCTCTTGGCTCTTCTACATAAAGAATCATATCATCTGCATATAGTGAGAGTTTGACTTCTTCGTTTCCCGTTTGGATTCCTCTGATTTCTTTTTCTTGTCTTATGGCCTCAGCGAGTACCTCTAGGACTATGTTGAATGGTAGTGGAGAAAGTGGACATCCCTGTCTTGTTCCAGATCTCAGTGGGAAGGGTTCCAGCTTTTCTCCATTCAGTATGATGCTGGCGTTGGGTTTTTCATATATGGCTTTAATTATGTTGTGGATTTTTCCATCTATGCCTACCTTGGTTAGGGTTTTTAGTAGGAAGTGGTGTTGGATTTTGTCGAAAGCTTTTTCTGCATCTATTGATACTATCATGTGATTCTTGTTTTTCAGTTTTTGGATGTGGTGTATCACATTTATGGCTTTCCGAATGTTAAACCATCCCTGCATTCCAGGGATGAATCCTACTTGATCTGGATGAACGATCTGTCTGATGTGTTTTTGAATTCTGTTGGCTAGGATTTTGTTGAGAATCTTAGCATCAATGTTCATCAAAGAAATAGGTCTGTAGTTTTCCTTCTCTGTTAGTTCTCTGTCTGGTTTTGGGATTAAGGTAATGTTGGCTTCATAGAATGAGTTTGGAAGTGTTGCCTCTTTTTCTATTGTTTGGAAGAGTTTGTAGAGGATTGGGGTCAGTTCTGTTCTGAATGTTTTGTAGAATTCTGGAGTGAAGCCGTCTGGGCCTGGGCTTTTCTTTGTTGGGAGGTCTTTAATCACTGATTCAATCTCTACTTCAGTTATGGGTTTGTTCAGGTCGTTTGTTGCCTCTGAGCTAAGTTTTGGCAGATGGTAGAAGTCTAAGAACTTTTCCATTTCTTGGTGATCTTCTGATTTGTTGGAGTACAGTGCTTTGTAGTAATTTCTAATTATGGCCTTAATGGATGCGGTGTCTGTTGTTATGTTGCCTTTTTCATCTTTGATGCTGTTAATTCTTGCCTTCTCTTGTTTTTTCTTTGTCAGTCGGGCCAGTGGGGTGTCTATCTTGTTTATCTTCTCAAAAAACCAGCTTTTTGACTCATTGATTTTGTGTATGTTTTTTTTTATTTCTATCTGGTTGATTTCCTCCCTTGTTTTGATGATTTCTTGTTTCCTATTGTGTGTGGGGCTCTTCTGCTGTTGTTTTTCCAATTCCTGGAGGTGTGTGTTTAGTTCCTGTATTTGGCACCTCTCTTGGGCCTTGACATGAGCTCCAATTGCGATGAGTTTACCCCGTAGCACTGCTTTAGCAGTGTCCCACAAATTTTGGAATGTTGTGTCAGAGTTTTCATTTGTTTCCATAAATTTTTGATCTCATCTTTAATTTCTTCTCTGATCCATTGTTCGTTTAATAGCATATTGTTCAGCCTCCAAGAGTTTCTGTATTTCCTGGGGCATTTTGAATTGCTGATTTCCAGCTTCATTCCGTGGTGGTCTGAGAGGGTACATGGTATGATTCCTATCTTTTTGAAGTTATTTAGGTTTGCTTTGTGTCCTATCATGTGGTCGATCCTGGAGAAGGTGCCATGCACTGCTGAAAAAAATGTATAATCTGTGGCCTTAGGGTAAAAAATTCTATAAATGTCAACCAAGTCCAGTTGTTCTATTGTTTGTATGAGCTCTGTTGTTTCTTTGTTGAGTTTTTGTTTTGTTGATCTGTCTATTGTTGTTAGTGGGGTGTTAAGATCACCCACTATTATTGTGTGCATATCTATGTCTCCCCTTAAGTCCGTGAGTAATTGCTTCACGTAGCTAGGTGCGTTTGAATTTGGTGCATATATGTTCACAATGGTAATTACTTCCTGATGGATCAGTCCCTTCACCAATATATAATGTCCTTCCCTGTCCTTTTTGATGTGTGTCAGATTGAAGTCCACATCATCTGAAATTAAGACAGCTACCCCAGCCTTTTTTTCTCATCCATTGGCATGAAATATCTGTTTCCAACTTTCACTTTCAGCTTCTTCGAATCTCTTCTGGTTAGATGTGTCTCTTGTAGGCAACAGATAGTTGGGTGCTGTTTGATAATCCATTCTGTTAATCTATGCCTTTTGATTGGTGAGTTCAGGCCATTTGTGTTAAGAGTTAAAATTGAGAGGTTGTGATTTTGCCCTGCCATACTTGTTTTTGTGGGTGTTGATATCTGTGTAATTGCCCTTCCTTGTGTGGACTTTAGTGGGGAGATCTTCTTGTTTGCCATCTTTGCTTATGATTCACCTCCTTTTTTTCTGAATTTAGTGCATTTCTAAGGAGATTTTGTAGAGCTGGTTTTGTGCTGGCATATTCTTCTAATTTCTCTTTGCTGTGAAAGTATTTGATTTCGTTCTCAAATACGAATGAGATCTTTGCTGGGTACAATATTCTTGGTTGACAGTTGTTCTGATTCAGGATTTGGAAGATCTTTGTCCATTTTCTTCTTGCTTGTAAGGTCTCTTCAGAGAAGTCAGCAGTGATCCTGATTGGTTTTCCCCGGTATGTGATCTTTTCTCTGCTTCGTACTTGTCTTAGGATTCTTTCTTTGTCTTCGTTGGAGTGGAACTTGAGCACCATATGTCTGGGTGAAGATTGCTTTGGGTCATATCTGCTGGGAGTCCTCTGACCGTCCTGGATTTGGGCTGGGTTCATGTTCCAAGTGTTTTGAAAGTTTTCCTGTATAATTTCGTCGAGCACCATTTGCATTCCTGACTCTTTTTCCGCTCCTTCAGGAAGGCCAATAATCCTAATATTCGATTTTCTGAGGTTGTCTTTCATTTCTTGTATGGTCTTATTGGCTTTGTTCAGACTTGTCTCCAGCTGTTTAATGAACTGGGTATGTTCGTTTTGTGTGTCTTCCGTTTCAGAGATCCTCTCTTCTGCTGTATTTGTTCTGTTGGTTAGGCTCTCAATTTTGTGCTCTAAGTCAAGGATTTTACTTTTCATTTGCTGTATTTCTGAGGCTATGTGGTTCTTGAATTCCTTGAAGTCCTCCCAATTCTTCTCATTGTCTCTGACATATTTTAACATTATTATTTTGAATTCCTTGTCTGGTAGATCTTCTATGTCTTCATCTCGCATCTCCGAAATAGACATTGGCTTTTGATCCTTTATTGGTAGGGTGTTGGCACTCTCATCTGGATCATTACCTTTTCTGGTATTTCTTCCCATTGTGTTAGTGTTTCTTTTTTGAGAGACCTAGGTACCAGTGTGCTGAGGGGTCTCCAAGCACTATCCTGTAGAGATCGGAGTCTGCAGGCGTGGAGTAGCAGGGTGTGGGAATTTTCAAGGCACTTTTGGTGCGTCTCCAGAACACTGGACCTCAGGGCGCCACTTCCAGGGCCCAGTGGATTCAAAGCGCACTCTCAGCTCGTCCCCTACAGGTATGCTACCACAGGGCGTGGGGGAGTGAAGGCACTCTCTGTGCGCGCCCCCTGTGCACTGGATCACAGGGCTCGGAGGATTCTAGGTGCTTTCTCGGTGTGTCCCCAGTGCCAGGGACTGCAGGGCGTGGAGGTTCCAAGTGCTCTCTGGGAACGCCTCCTGCACACGGGTCCGCAGTGCTCTCCTGGTTTGTCTCCCAAGCACGGGACTATAGGGCGTGGGGTGTTCCAGGGGCTCTCTGGAAGCGCCTCCTGCGCAGGCCCGCCCACCCCAGTGCTTGCAGGGGACCGACCGCCCCAGCGCTAGCACAGGACTGCCCAGCCCAGAGGCGTGCTTGGGTTCCTGTGGGATAGCACCGCCCAGCTGAGTGCCAGACCGCAAAGGCATGGGGGAGTATTCAGTATGCCTTTTGCCTTTCTCCCAGACACCGTTTTGGCAGTTTCAAGGCACTCGCCCGGTGTCTCTAGACGCTGGAGTCTGGGGGGGTGAGGGACGGGGAGACGAGCACCAATTGTGTTCAGGCTCTGTGCATGCCCCTGGGGGGCCAACTCCCGAAGCCTCCAACCCACCACTGTCCCCACCCAACTCACTCAAACCTCAGGTTCTTGCAGTCTGCCTCTTCCTCTGGTGGGAACCCTCGCCGCAGGTGCGTCTCCCGGCTACTGCGTCCGTTGCTGGTCCCGGCGGGTGCAGGCGGCTGGAACCTGGAGGCTGCGGCTGGAACCTGGAGGCTGCGGCTGGTGCAGGTCCCGGTGGGGCTTGGCGACCAGGGTGGGCAGATGCCGGCGCTTCCCGATGACTCAGGGTCCTGGTGTCAGCAGCGGGCGCAGGTCCTGGCGGATCCTGGTGACCAGGGTGAGCAGATGCCAGCGGGTCCCAATCACCGCCGGTCCTCACGGCCACAGCGTCTGCGGGTAGGTCTGTGGGTCGGTCTGCGGGTCGGTCTGCGGCTTTCAGCGTCTGCACTCAAGGTGACTCAGCAGGTCAGGAGCGGAAAGTCGTCTTCCCTGCCTTTGTTTTGTTTTTCCCTGGTTGCTCTTCCAAGTTGTGTGGATTTTTTTGGTTCCACACTGTCCAGGGAACTTCACGTTCTTCTCCCTGTAGTTCTATGCTGCTCCACTTACGCGTTTGTCGCGTTCTAGCCCTCTCTGTGAGCTCTCTCATAGTCTTCCTCCTATGTCGGCCATCTTGCGAGTCTCTCCATGGCCTAACTCTTTATCTCCACTTTCCCACCAGAAATAGGAACAAGAAATAGAAAGTTTGGAAACAATGCTCACACCTACATCTCCCTAACCCTAGATCCTTCCCACCTTGATCAACTATGCAAAAAATCATCTGAAATAATAATTTTTTTTATTTTTTTTTCTTTTTATTGTATTGTTGTTGACAATCTTTACATAGTTAATTACAGTTAAAGGAAAAAGAAGAAAAGAAAAAAAAGAAAGAAAAAAAGATTCAGGGGGATAGGAAAGTGGGTAATGCTATTATGTCCATATTGTTTCCATCATGTATCTGAGGTAAAGGAGGATATTGAGGGAGAAGCCCCACCCGGTTTCCTGCCCACCCCAAGTCCCAGATGTGGGGCATGCTCTGAGATATTTGCTCAAGTAGTGTTAATAGTTCTCCAGTTATGAATCGCTGCCAGTCTCGCTCGATGAGGTCGTCCACTGATTGATATGGTCCATCATAATGTCTCCGTTTGTCCCATAATTTGCTGCCAACATATAGCTGAGGTGAATGATTGTCCTGTTCTGTCTTCTGTCTTTTCTTGGTTAGAGTTCTGAGTCCAGCAGTTCGATTGGGGAGATCTCCAAAGATACTTTGAGGTATTCCCAGTTTAGTTTCTTGTATGTTCTAGCAAGCACAGGGCCCGGCACAGTCCATCACCCCGATCAGCTGGTGGTTGCAATTGCTGGGTTGGTTCTGTTTTCGGTCCCGAGTTGCACTGGAACCAATGGGTGTTGCAGTCCAGTCTGGTTCTGCCCTTACATCAACCAGTGGGAGCTGCAGCCTAGTTGGGGCGACCCACAATAACCCCCAGCAAGCCCGCCCCCTACCCTGGTTTGCCAGTATGTGTAGCAGAAGACCAGTCTGTCCCCCATCCCATTTGGCTCTGGTACTTGTCAATGGGTATTAAAGCTTAGTTCTATCTAACCAACTCAACCATCCAGCCCTCACAGATGTTGTTGAGTGCCTCTCTATCTAGCCATCCCAGCCCCCGTCCTAGTTTTCATGCCCTCCCTAGGGAATAGTGACCCAAGAAGGGGGAACCCACTTTTCCCTCCCAGGTCTCTCTGTCCCGGTTTATGCACTCTTTAGGTGGTCCTGTGATTTGACTCGACAGAATTAGTCCCCAGTGCCAGCTTCTACCAGCTGATGCTGGCTTTTCCCTGATCTAGTCCACATGCAGCGCACAGGTGTTATAGCCTTGCTTAGTCGGGTCTGTCTCTATCCCAGCCAACACTCTCCAGTGGGAGTAGCTGACTGGCGAGGGGACCAGCCCCATAATCCCCCCGCCAGCTCTGCCCCTTCCTTCCTGGATCTCACGTGTGCTGGTTGGGTGCTGCATTCATATCCAGTACAGGCAACCACGCCCTGGCGTTCCATAATGTGTACTGCTTTTGTCGCAACCAAACCCGGCCCATCCCACACTCTGTTCTGGCGATCGGATTTGCCAGTGGTTGACATGAACTGATTCAGCCCGGTCTGCTCCTGACCCATGCTGAATGCATGCCAGTGGGAAACTTTCCATGGCCTATTCTGGGCTGTTTCCTATCATGCTTCTTGTGCTTACCTGCAGGGACTGTGTCCTGCCAGAGGAGTTGCCCAGGCTCCTCCATCAGAACCCCTCCCAATGCCAGATTTTGCGCTTGCCAGGGGGTTCTTGAGCCAACCCTACTCAGTTCACCTCCTGTCCTAGCAGGAACAGTGGTTTTTCCGGGCTGGCTTTCACCCCATTCTGGTTCTTGTTGTTGGATGTTTCAGCCCAGCCATGGCTCGTCCATACCCACATACAGCTCACACATGGCTCAGAAGAGGAGTGAGACCCAGCCTAGTCAGTCCCACATCTACCCTGGTTCTCCATAACACCAGATGGTATTGGGATCTGAACCGGCCTGGTGCATCCAATCCCAGCCCACATTAGTGCCTCGGGTGACTACAACTGTTTCCTAGATAGAACGCAGCCCCCATTCCAGCACATACACTCCTTGGTGGGAGCCTCATCCCAGTTGTGATGTCCCCTTACCTCCCAGTTTGGGCCTGTTCCTAGCCGTAAATCACACACCTGCCCGTGGTTGCTCTGAAGACCATGAGGTGCAAGCCTCAAGTTCATTTGGGATTCCCTCATTGCCAGCATTCTGTTTCCTCCATTTTGATTGAAGGGATCCCCAAAGAGACTTTGAGGTGTTCAGAGATCAGGTTACTAGCATAATAATTTTTTAAAGTTAAAAAAAGATGTCTAAAACTCAGCAGAAAAAAATGAAAGCCATGCATAGTTTTTTCTTTTTTTTTTTAAAGATTTACTTATTTTTATTGCAAAGTCAGATATATATAGAGAGAAGGAGAGACAGAGAGGATCTTCCGTCCAATGATTCACTCCCCAAGTGACCGCAACAGCTGGTGCTGCACCTATCTGAAGCCAGGAGCCAGGAGCCAGGAACTTCCTCCAGGTCTCCCATGTGACTGCAGGGTCCCAAGACCTTGCGCCATCCTCAACTGCTCTCCCAGGCCACAAGCAGGGAACTGGATGGGAAGTGGGGCCGCCAGGATTAGAACCAGTGCCCATGTGAGATCCCGTGTTTAAGGCTAGGACTTTAGCCGCTAGGCCACTACGCCAGGCCCCATGCATAGTTTTTTCATGCATGTTCCTGAACGTTTAGACTTCAACTCTCCTAAAAATGGAAAGTACGATTTGGATGAAGAATTATTGGACATTAAAGGCCAGGTTAGTAACCACTGCACCTGCCATTCTACTCTCGTGTTGCTCACACACAGTCTTCATCCTAGTTCCGAGTATGAAATTGCCATCACGCTCCAATGGCTTTATTTCCCTGCTCCAAGCACTGCCCTCCACACTGACAGAGTCTTGTATTTGATGCTGCACGTGGCTCCAGAGCCCATCTTGCTCTGTCCTGCATATTCCATGACCCCAAAGCTTTCTATACAAGTGCCGAATGAAGCCAAACCACAATGTCAGAGACCAAACCATTCACAAAAGGGCATCTCATTTTTCATGATCACCAAATGTGACAGTTAAGGGGCAGCATTCCTGCCTCGGACATGCCCCCTCACGATTTGGCAATCCTGATGGTGGGGTTTGAATGTGCACCACCGCTCCCTAAGGTATGCACAGTAGAAATGAAATTCCCAGTGTAGCAGTGTAGAGATGGGACTTTCCCAAAATGAGGGTGTGGCACTGCCCTCATGAATGGATGACGGTTGTGCTTTTGGAAGTGGCTTTGTTAGCAGCATAGACCTGGTCATCTCTTGCTGTCTATCTCTCTCACCGTGTGCTCTCTTACCCCCGCCTTCTGCCATGGGGTGCAGTTAGAAAGCACTGGCCACATGCAAGTCCCTCCATCTTGGTTTTCCCAACTTTCAGATTTCTAAGAAATACATTTCTCTTTATGAGTTAAATGACTGAGTCTCAAATACAATGTTATAGTAGCACATAATAGATTAAGATACTTTTATTAACTAACCCAATATCAAGACTTGTATCTCAGCCTAGGACCTGGCACCTGACATGCCCTCAAGACACACTTGAAGTATTTCAATTGAGTTGGATATTTTTTCCATGGGTGACATCTGGTGACGCAGTTGACACTGTTCGAAGTGCCCACGTTCCATGCAACACGCAAGTCCCGGCTCTGCTTCCAGCTTCCTGCTGATGTTCACCCGAAGGGCAACAGATGATGGCTCGAAATACCCTGGCTCCTGTCACCCAGGTGAGAGGCCTGGATCACGTTTCTGTATCCTAGCTTTATCCTGGTCCAGATCTGGTTGCTGTGGGCATTTGGGGAAGTGAACCAAGGGACAGATGATCTCACTATGTACCTGACTCAGCCTCTTTGCCTTTCAAATAAAACTAAAGAAGTAAGCTTTTCATAAATAAATGCATAATTCAATAGGTAGAAGAGAAGCCAGCCTTGTGGTACAGCAGGTTAGGCCCCCACCTGTGACATGAGCATCTCATATGAGCACAAGTTCAAGTCCTGACTACTGCACTTCTGATCCAGCTGCCTAGTAATGCACCTGTGAAAGCAGCAGAAGATGGCTTGAGCACTTGAGTGCCTGCCACCCAGAGAGACTGGGACAGAGTACCTGGCTTCTGGCTTCCACCCAGTCAAACTCCAGCCATGGTGTCCATTTGGAAAGTGAATCATCACATGGAAAATCTCTGAGCCACTCTGCTTTTCAAATGAGTAAAATAAATCTCTTTTATAAAATAGAAAGAAGGAATAAATCCTTTTTTAAAGTAAGTGTTTCTGAAAACATCTTTTCAACACATTCCTGTGTGGAGCTGGCAGGTGTGGTAGGGCTCAGGTCACTGAATGGGTCGGGGCATTCTCAGAGCCTTCTTCCCAAGGCCACAGCTGGTTCTGAGCTTCTCTTATGGCACCTCAGTCTTTCCTGTGTAGTTTCACATCTCCAAGCTGGTTAGACCAGCTTCCTCACACAGCATCATCAAGGTAATGTCCCAATTGGAAAGTCCAATAGTGCTAGTCTAAGCATTTCCACTTAGAGGAAGTCATGAGGTCAGCCTAGTTTCAAGGGTAAGGAGCAGGAGATGTTGTGATACAGTCTCTTAAGCTGTCACCTGCAACATGAGCATCCCATTTTGGAGCACTGGTTTAAGTTATACGGACCCCTGGACATCCATGTGGAGACTCAAATGGAATTCAGGCTTCCTGGGGTCAGCCAGGCCAGCACTGGCCATTGAGTGCATCCGGGGAGTGAGCTAACTAACAGGAGAGCTTTCTCTCTTCATCTTTCTCGGGCACTCTGCCTTTCAAATAAATAAAATAACTCTTTTAAAAAGTTATTTTTTGGTTATAATATAAATCTTTATTTTCATTTTCTTTGACTGAGAAGAGCGAGATCTTCCATTTGCTCATTCACCCCAAAAGCATACATCAGCTGGGGCTAGGCCAGGCTGAAACCAGGGACCAAGTATTCATTCCAGGTCTCCCACATGAATGACAGGGACCCAAATTCTGGAGTCATCTGCTGCTGCCTCCCAACATATATATTAGCAGGAAGCTGGGATTGCATACAGAACTAGAACTTGAACTCCAGGCATCTCAAACAGCATCTTCACTGCTACACCAAACACTTGTCCCAGATGCTCACAGATGCTCTGAGAAATTCAATAAGGACACAGCATGGAGCAAAGTCTCATGTCTAAATCTGGGTGGCTCCCCCAGCTGGACTCTCTCCTTGAATATACTGCATTGCTGCTACACTGGGAAAGATTTATGTCACAAGAAAGACTTTTCCAGAGTCTTCCAGAAAGAGGAAAACGGATACCATGGAAGAGATAGTCAAGCACTCAGCCTTCTCAACGGAGTGAAATGAAGAGGAAAGGAACAGCAGGTGTTTGTTCAAAGGCAGCTACCCATAGTCTGGTGTGGGCTGGCACCTGATCATGCAAGGGAAGTTGAAAGGGGCAGACTGTGGCTGCACTTAGATTTGTTCTCTTTTCTCTCTGCAAGTCTAATTTCCCGTCAGCAAAGAGAACTGCTTCTGGTCTGTACTAACTGCTGACTGTGTGTGAATACAGCTAAGACTTTCCCAGGAGCTCATTGACCAACCAACACCTACTGTCACTCCCTAAACTCCCCGCTGGCCAATGTGGCCAAAATACCCCCAACGACTCAGGACAGAGCAACAGGCCTTGTCCGGAAACCCACACTTGAGGTCAACCATCAGGTGATGAGGCCACTTCCCCACAACTCATGCCTGCGGAGGCAGCTTCCATTGCTTCTAGAAGGAGGCGAAGGAAGGAGAAACCTGATTGGAGAGGTTCCCAACTGGAGGCGGGAGGTGGTGCGGTGGTGCGGGAAAGACAGCTCCATCCCTACCCTCCCGCCCTCACGGCTGCCCGGCTGCCCGAGGAGAAAGAAGATGAAGCAGCACAGGAGCCTCCTACTCCGTACCCATCAGGCTCTGTCGTGTTCTAGAGAATTCCACGTGAGCCTGAGAGACCAGGCTTGCACATGTGCTTTGTGATGTAACTGCAGAGATGGGGGGCGTGGAGGGTACCCCAGTATGGGTGTTGGCTCCCCCAGAGATTGTCAAGACTGAAAAGTTTCTGCAGATAACTCTTCTCCGGCAAATAGCTTCCATTTCTGTCTTTGTCGTGAGCTTGGCTGGTGCTCGTGCAGCCTGGAATGGAGACCAGGATGGCCAAGAATGGGTGCTGGCAGCAAAGGCAGGGATCATGCTACAAAGAACCTGAGGATGCGAAGGTCCCTCCAGGGTGCCAGCTGGGGTTCTCCCCCCCATGGGACCATCTGCCTTTACCACCTTCTCCTTGTGGCTCAGCTCCAGCCTCCCTTACTTCCCTCACCACCAGCCAGCAGGTACCCTTGTCTATGTCTTTCCTTCTCTGTAACTTGAACACACAGGAGAGAAGTCAGCTACAGAAGCCCCAAGGGACCCTGTATGTCTCCCTCCCCTCATCTCCCTCCACGGCTCTGCCTCCCCTCCCCTGTCCACCCCCACCCATCTTATCCAGGGTCTACCTCCATCTGGCTTGGCCTGGGGGAGCTGTTACCTGCTCCCCAAACCTGCACACATGGGAGCAGAGCAGGGCTGTCACCGTAGAGGCTTCCCTTTGCTTTCTATTTTTCAGGCTGTGTTCAGATCAACTTACTTGTTTTGTTTCTCCCAGAAAGTAGGGATCCTGTCCCCAGAAGTATTCTCACATTGGCCACCCCAGACTGGACTTGGACACTTCCTAGGGCCCCTGGGGACCTCCCAGACCCTGGACACTCCCAGGTCAGGAAAGGGAGTGGCTTGGGGCACAATTTGGAGGTTCCAGCAGCTACTGGATTCAGTATCAACTAGGCCCCCCAAGATTCCTTCAGTTTCCCCAGAATTGTCTTGGGGTACCCAAAATGTAGTCTAGAACAGGTCAGCCCTCACGAGAGGGAATGTAGGATCTGGTGCATCTAATGGCCAAGCTGCTGCACTTGAACTTGGTCACTGTAAGTCACTTGGCTGTTGCTGGGACTGTGATTTTGGAAGAGCTGTGAGTCACTTTATTAGAAGCTAAAACATCCTACATGCATTTGCTCATTCTGGTTCCTACTCAAACCCCACTGCCCGTGGAATGCCTGGCACATCACAGGCTCCCAAACCCATCTGTTGATTGAAGCAACGACCTCACCTTCTCATGAGGCACCCACCATTCCACAGCCCGTGGGTGTGGGGTGTGGAACCTGCCCATGGAGGGGAAGGCATCAACAGACATTGTTGTATTTGTGTCCCTGAGTCCTCGCAGTCTTCTTTGTTCACCTTTTACTGAAAACACCCAATGCCTTACTCCCAGGAAAATCAAGCACCTTCCGGGGCAGCACGCTCTGAAACTTCCCACCCAGGCAGAAATCAGCTACATACTTGTCCCATCTGGGGGACAAGACCAACATCTGCCGTCCACGTGGGCCCTGAGTCTTCCAAGCAGCCATGCTGGATTCAGAGCAGGGCCCACTCAGAAAACATTTCCTTATTTTTATCCTGTTCCTAAAAGGGAAACTTGCATTGATTCTCCCTCAGAAATAGCACGAGCAGCATGCCATGCCATTTGCAAAACCCGCTTACAGGCACAGGATGCGTGGCAAGTCAGAACACAGAGGGGCGACTGGGGTTGACAGACCTTAGACTCCTCACCCAGGAATAAAAGAACCAAGCTTCTAAAAATACAGTGGCATCTATTTCCGCCCTAGCCTCTGTATCTGGAGGCTTGAGCAATTCCTCTGTCTTTGCCGCTTGCTGCTGGCCTCTGTAAGTCAGGTACCGGAACAGGTGAATGCCTGTGAGACGCAGGTGCGCGGGTGCCGAAGAGTCTGTGGGTGCATTTGTGTTGCTATTTGGAAAGACAGGTGTAAGAAGCAACTTTGTAAGATTCTGTTCTTGGTAAACATAGGGGCACTTAAAAGAGACATGATTGGTCCCAAGGCACACAAAAAGCAATGAGAACATTCCAGCTGCTCCCTGGAGAAAGTGTCAACAATGTACCCCTGTCTTTGGGTTGCTATTGAAGAAGTGGAGGCCAGCTGAAATGAGGTTTTTGAAACGATTTTAATTTATTATTATTTTTAAGATTTTCTTCCTTTGTCTTGGAAAGGCAGATTCAAAGAGAGGAGAGACACAAAGAAAGGATCTTCCATCCGCTGGTTCACTCCCCAAATGGCTGCAATGGCCAGAGCTGAGCTGATTTGAAGCCAGGAACCAGGAGCCTCTTGCAGATCTCCGACATGGGTGCAGGATTCCAAGGATACTGACCATCCTCCACTGATTTTCAGGGATCCCAATGCAAGGAGCTGGATGGGAACTGGAACAGCTAGAACATGAACTCGTGCCCGTATTGCATTACGGTCCTTGAAGGGTGGGGATTAGCCAGTTGAGTCGCTGCATCGGGTTCTGACTCCCATGCATGAATTTCAGCAGGTGGCTAAGAAGCTTCTCTTGCGTGGGTCCTTGCCAGTGGACACTGTCCTTGTGGGCAGAGAAGCTGGGGTGGACCCTGGTGGTCAGCATCACAGAGATGTCCCTGTCCCCTGCCTATGGTTACTCTCACCGCGACTGGAGTCTGTTCTGTCTCCTGCTGTGAAAATCTCGTTTTGAATTGTCCACAGCAGTCCTTTGCCGCTGTGGGACTAAGTACAGTCCATGCATCCCCAAGGCAAGTTCACATGACTCCCACCCCACCTACCCAGAGATATGGTCACAGCCTAATCCTAGAATTGGCATGTGATTTTTTAGGACAAGATGTTTGTAGATAAACTGAAGGATTTTGAGACGGGGTGATTATTTTGCCTTCTAGGCTCTATATGTTGTTGCATGTGTCCTTCTAAGACATTTACATATGGAGATTTGTCCCAAGAGAAGGTGAGGTGAACATGGGTGACATGACCACAAGCTAAGGGAAGCCAACAGTCATCAGAAGCTGGATGCCAGCTACTTCCCTGCAGCCCCCATGAGGTTCATGGGATGGGCGTCTGATGAGTCCCTCACTTCAGACTCAGACCTCTGGGAACCATGAAAGCACACCTCTTTTCTTCTCTCATAAGAAAAAATACTATTTATTTGAAGGACAGAGTTACAGAGAGAGAGGGAGAGACAACAGAGATGGGAAGAAGTGTCTTCCATCTGCTAGTTCACTCATCATGTGGCCCCAATGGCTGGAACTGGGCCTATCAGAAGCCAGAAGCCAGGAGTAGGGAGCTTCCTCTGGGGCTCCTACATGGATGCAGGGGCCCAAGCACTTGAGGCATGTTCCACTGCTTTCCCAGGACACTAGCAGTAAGCTGCATCAGAAACGACGCAGCTGGAACTCAAACCAGTGCTCATATGGGAGGCTGCCATGTGGCAGCTTAACCAACGACACCATGACAGTGATCCTGAAAGTGTTCATTCCTCTGGCTTAACCCACCCTGTCCTCAGCCACTGGGAATCAATATTTCCTCCCATTTACAAGCCTGTGAAATCCATGTGGGGGCTAAATTTCCACCCATCCTTCCCAAATCTGATACAATGGATGCTTGCTTTCTCGTTTCATCATTCTTTGGACAGATATTTGCTGAGTGTCTACCAAATGTAACAGTGAGCTTATGCTGGTGATGGACCAAGAGATACAAACTCTGACCTCATGCAGCTTACAGCAGGGAGCGGGTACATAAATAACCTACCTCGACTGGTCACATGAGAGACTCATCATTCTGAGAAGGCAGTGGCCAGGGCGCCCTGACAAGTAATGCTGGGTGGGGAGTAGCCCAGACGGGTAACGCTGGGTGTGGAGTGGAGAGCAAGGGGCTGAGACTAACAAAGAGGCCTGAGGGCCAGTGAGATGAGAGCTTTCCAGCTAGGAGGAAGAGTCTGGAGGGTCACCCAGAAACAGCTAGAGCTGAAAGCTTCCACAAGGACTGCTCAAGTGGGGCTGATGTTGTGCAGAGGAAGTTGAGACTTCCACCTGTGTGCAATAGCAAGCATCCCCTACAGCTGCCAGCTTATACTCTGGCTGCTCCACTTTCAGTCTAGCCTCAGCTAATGTGCATGGGAAGAGAGCAGAGGATGGCCCCAAAGTCAGATACACAGAGAGGAGGAGAGACAGAAACAGAGGAAGATCTTCCATCCGATGATTCACTCCACAAGTGACCACAACAGCCAGTGCTGTGCCAATCCAAAGCCGGGAACCAGGAACCTCCTCCAGGTCTTCCACACGGGTGCAGGGTCCCAAAGCCTTGGGCCATTCTCAACTGCTTTCCCAGGCCACAAGCAGGGAGCTGGATGGGAAGTGGAGCTGCCGGGATTAGAACCGGTGCCCATATGGGATCCCGGGGCTTTCAAGGCGAGGACTTTAGCCACTAGGCCACGCTGCCGGGCCCACATAGGAGATCTGAATGGAGCTCCTGGCTCTGGATCTAGTTCCAGCCATTGCAGCCATGTAGGGAGTGAACCAATGCATGGAAGATCTCTTTCCCTGTTTCTCCTTCTTTCTCCATAACTGCCTTTCAAGTAAAGAAATAAATCTTTCAAAGAAAATTATCAAAGGGCCTTGGAGTTCATGTTTGAAGACTATCATTTCTGTCCTAAAGCCAAGAGAAAGCCAGTGGAGTGGTCCCATCAGAGTGAAGCTTTAATGGGTTGATGTGGCTGTTGATGGGGAGAGCAGGGGGAAAAGGTTAAGAGGTGCTTAAGAATCCCAGATAAGAGATGGGGGTGTGTTGGATCAGGATGGCAGCAGTTGAGATGGGACAAGTGGGTGGATCCTAAGCACGTTAAGGAAGGAATTGACAATGGATGGCAAGTGGGTAGTGAAGGAGGAGGCGGGACAAAGGACGTGTCCCAGGTGGTATTACCAGAGCCATTGGGAAGCCTGCAGAAGGAGCCAGGTTCAAGGGCGGCAGAGAATCCATGTCTACCTTGGGAATGACCATAGGCCTTGGTTTGTCCAAGACCAGCTAAGTTATGCTTGTGGTCTGGAAGTCTCACCTGGCTTTGAATTCGTCACTCTCTGCAACATTCTGGCCTGGATTGATCACTTAAATAGTCCCTCTAGGCTGTTTAAATTTGTCTAATTTGGAAGGCCTTTGAGAAGGTAGCACATAAAGAGGAGGGACAGAAATGGGGCTCTGAGAACTGACCAGGAAACAAGCAGAATCAGCCAGAGAGAAAGAGAAGCCAGTGAGTGGGCTGGAAGAGCCAGAAGCCTTCTGGGTGATGAGTGCCTCTCTCTGCTCTCCCTCTGGATGGCATCTATTAAAACAGGGTCAGTGAGCTCTTTCTATAAAGGGCCAGATGCACTTTCTGGGTTTCTAAGATAAGTAGTCTCTGGGGCTGCAACCTTGCTGCGCCAGGGGAGTGAGAGAGCAGCCTTAGATACTGTATGACTTGGTACATGTGGCTGTGGTCCAGTTGCAGGAACAGGCACAGTGCTAGACTCTATCCATGGTGTAAATTGCCCAACTGTACCTTACTGGCATGCTTCTGACCCATCTCGTCCATGTTTCTCTGTGGAATAGGAGTTGGAACCAATGGATGTGATCCGCTGGAGAACTTAGGCTACCCTCTTCTTGGGGGGAGCTCCACGATGCTGAAAATCTTGGAGGGATCAGATCTCTAGTGAGGTTGAAGGTGCTGAGTTTGTGACAGATCCATGAATCAGTCAAATTCTGGGTTAAGGTATCAGCAGACCCATTTGGCTAAGAAAGCTAACCATAGCCAGAAAATATAGTGTGGCGGGAATTGTAGTGCCACAGGTTAAGCTTCTGCCTGCAATGCCAGAAGAGAGAGATTCCCTCATTATGAATGTACTGATTTGAGTCCTGGCTGCTCAACCTCTGATTCAGCCTCCTACAACAATGCCTGGGAAGTCAGTACAGAATGGCCCAAGTACTTGGGCCCCTGCCAACCATGTGGGAGACCCAGATGGAGCTCTAGTTTTCAGATCAAGGCTGGCTTCAATCTGGTCCAGCCTCAGGCTGTTGTAGCCACTGGGTAAGTGAAGCAGTAGATGGAAGAATTCTGTCTTTCCTTATTTATCTTTTGCTTCTCTGTCTTCCAAAATTTGTTTAAGAAGAAAACCTATTTAAATCACAAATAGAAGTGACATTGTAATGGCATCTGGTTGGCATGAATGTTTTATCTCAATTGCTTCAAACCTACACAGGGAGAACCATGGCTATTGGCCATCTCCCTGGCTAGCCTCCACAGTAAGACAAGCCTGATATCTCAGTTCAGCTGTCTTTAGGATTAGTTCTGTCCATGTTGCTGAGTCACAACTCTCAGGCAACCCTGGAATTAATGAAGCCGCTGCAAATGTTCACAGTATTTATCCTGTCTTGCCAGAAAAAAAAAACACATGATGGCCTTATTGGTGAGTCATGTATGTGGGTATAGCCAGTGGATGGAAACTGGAGTGGGGTTCGGATAGGAAGGGAGAGACTTGGCTTTCAAGCCTTTGGAAATGTTACTGGGTGGGAGTGAGAGCTGAGTTCACTCTCAAATGCTCTTCATTGATCAAGTGCCAGCCTCAGGGTTTCACTAGTCACCCACATTATAATTATTGTTATTATCAGAAAACACAGACATGCAAAGACTGAAGAAATGAAAACCACCTTTAATCCCTGCCCAGAGATTATGATCAGTTTGACATGTTTTGATCCAGATGCACAAATGAGATCATAATATCCACACTGTTTTGCAACCTGCTTTTGGCATTTAAAATGTAATAAATAATCTTCCATGTCCCAAATCAGAGCACACATTATGACTTCATTGGGGACACAGCTCATTTACCAAGTCCTCTGGCCACATAGCTTTTGTCCAAGTTTTCTCAGTAACAAATAACGCTATAGTGCACATCCATCTAGCCCATTGGGGCTGCAGATCCTTAAGTATTTTCTAAAGCTTACTTCCAAGAAGATATGCATGACTGTAAAAGATTTCTTTCAGAACATCACATTCCACATCCTTGTAAAGATACTTGGACTTGAAATAAGTTAACCCATATGGGAAGAACAGAGTCAGATCTGTGGACACATGGTTCATTCCAGCAATCCCCCAGATACCCACAGTGGTGGGGGAAGTGTTGAGCCTGAAGAATCCCCCATCACTAGGCAATCTCAAAGGCAGAGTCTCTGCTTCTGCTCCGCCCACCTCCCCATCTTCCCTCTATGCCCAGTGGGGACACACACATGGGAAGTTGGGGGTGCTGGGCATCATAGCCATTGGAAACTTGATGAGCAGAGAACTCGCCAATAGAGGCACCCACTACACTGTGAGAAGTGTGGAACTTCTCCTTATCCTTCCTCCCCTTTGCTCCACATTTTAGACAATCTGATTAGGGTTCAGTGAAGTTCCTGTGAGGCCTGGAATGACTGCATGGAAGGCCTCCTCAACTATTCAGAACCATTGGGAGCAGGGGCCAGAGGGGAAAGGAAAAAGTCTGGCTCAAGGCATTCTGCAGGTAAGAGCAGAGCCCCAAACACTCCCTAGACTACCGGATCCAAGTCACCCCATCACAAAAGAGACCCAAAGCAGAAAGCCTGCCAGAAACAAGGTGCAGCCCCTGGGTACAAGCTTCCTTGTTCATCTAACAGCCACAAGGGGAGGCGGCAGAGGGGCCATGGCACTCACAGCAGAACAGGGGGCTCCTTGAGAAGGAGTCGGCTTTTCATGCCAACCCCAAATCCCAGCATCCTCTGAAACATCTGCTGTTTCTGCAGCCCATAGCTCCACCATGCATGCAACTGACTCATACTATACAGATTTAGACCTTAGACTTCCTGAATCCAAAGTGGAGCCCCAGGCTCAGTGCAATTTTCAAAGAATTGGAGGCCAATGAATGATCTTAATAGATAACCACACATGATGTAGAGGAAGACGATGAACTTTGGAAATTGATTGAGTAATCTGAAGACCTGGATACTGGGCAAAGTGAACAATAACGCACACCCCTACAGGGTGCCTACCTAAATGGCCGCTCAACACATTGGGAAATTGATGGGGCAAGGACACAAGTCTGGCTCCCCCATTAGAATTTCCAAATGCAGATTCCTCCATGGCCTTTGCTCTGTGTTTAAATATACCAGTCTAACTTATTTTTAAAAGATTTATTAATTATTATTATTATTATAAAGTCAGACACACAAAGAGGAGGAGAGACAGAGAGGAAAATCCTCCATCTGCTGGTTCACTCCCCAAGTGGTCGCAATGGCTGGAGCTGAGTTGATCTGAAGCCAGGAGCCAGGAACCTCCCCCGGGTCCCCCAAACAGGCACAGGGTGCCAAGACTTTGGGTCATCCTCGATTGCCCTCCCAGGCCACAAGTAGGGAGCTGGATGGGAAGCAGGGCTGCCGGGACCAGAACCAGCGACCACCCATGGCCCTGGTGCACTCAAGGTGTGAACTTCAGCCAATAGACCACCACGCCGGGCCCCACCAGTCTAACTTTTTGCATTTGACTTCCCCAAAACAATGAACAAATGTAGCCTCCCCAGAAACTTTTATGCTATGATCCCCCTAATCTAAGTTTTCTTGTATTTTCGTCCACCTGCCCAGGGGGGTAAAACCTATCAAGCACTGTCAAGTTTGAAAGTGCCTGAGCAAAGCTCCTTTAGTCCCCAACTTCTCCATTCTCCGAATTCCTCCCACCCCTGAGGAGGTTATACTAAAAGGCCCACACTGTCAAAGCCTTAGCCTTGGCCACATGCTGCTTCTGCTCACGCGTTGGTAGCTATTCACCTCCTTGAATTTATTTCTCTCTCTGATAAAATAAATTCAGTTTGGCTGTATGTCTGCTCCCCGTCTCTGTTCTGCAACTTTCCTAACAGAAATAATGATTAGCATGGCCTCAAGAGGAAAATATAAAAGGCAGTGGCAGTGGCAGGGAGACCTAACAATCTTGGCATCAGGCAAGGACTGTAACTATTCGTTTTGCAGTGAATAAAAGGGAAGGCGCTGGGCTGCAGTCTGGGCTCGTGGGGTTCCAGAACTCCTGTTGTATCAGTGCACTCCGCACATTACTCAAGGGCTTGAGTGGCCATTTAGTTTTATTTTCCCTTCTTGGCCCACTGTTCAGTCAGGGGGCAGGATCTGCTTTGTGTTAAGGATTATCTCCCTGTCAGGAATGTGATCTGCTATTATTATGCTTGTAGGTGGAGGCCAACTGCTTTCTCACGGTCTAAATCCCAATCCTGCCTCCCCAACTACTCCAATTTGTAACTGCAATTCTCGAAAGGGAAGAGTGAGAATTTCAAGCGAGGTCCAAAGCTTTCGGTCCAAATCGACTAGGCGTCTCCTCCTTCATGTTTGCAGCTTCCCTGGGTCTGATGGACTGAGAGGCAGGTCTAACCCCTAACCAAACCCCAAGTCAGGTCTTGCCATCACGGCATGTAAGATTTTATCCAAAGCTGAGTGTGTGGCGACGGAGCTGTGTGCAATCCAAGCACTCCTCCCTAAGCTACAGTACAACCTCCGAGCTGCTGGTCTCTGGCTTCCTAACTGACCTCCACTTGGCACTCTTTGAGTGGGACACCACAGCTGGAAGATTCCTTGTCCCCTTCCCTGGAAATTAATTATGTGTTGGGGGGACCTTTATTGGCACAGGGAGCTCCAATTTTAAAAAGGCATGGTTCCAGACCTTCCACCAAACAATGGTCGCTTGAAGACGTGGCTGCTCATGCTGCCCACGTATATCTGCTTTGCACATTTGACTTGAGTGTACTAGGGTTTCTGAAAACAGGGCTCACCACTGAAGTTCATTCGGGCTCCGAGAGAAAGGCAGGAGCTGAGCTGGGTCTACAAGGAGCAGTGCGCACTCCCCAGCTAGCCAGCCAGCTCATCAACCATGGTGATGAAGGCCACGGCCCCACGCTGGGCTCTAACTCACAGCTCAAACCCCACAGCTCAAAGTATCACCCCTCTCTGGCACTTTCAATTTAAAAGCCACACTATGTTTTTGTTTCCAATTATAGAGGGAGGAAAAAAAAAAGAATGAAAAAGAAAAGCATCTGGAATCCATTACTTTGCCTTTATTCCCTGCCATAAGTTGAAGAAGGCAAAATCAGCTCTCTGTAAAATGTGCGGGGAAGAGAGGAAGTAATGTCTCCGAAAGGAAGCCCTCATACCTGATCCTGCTCCCCAGGGCTGCTCCATGGCCATATTGCAAACACATGGCGCCTGGGGTGGGTGATGGATGCCTGGAGGGCTCGTCAGCTCTTGCAGGGAGAAAGCTCTGGGAGATGTGGGAGTGGGAATGTCCCCAGCCACCCAGGCTACCAGCTCCCTCTGTCTGGTCATTCCGCAGTCCATGAAAACCAGACCACAAGGTCAGACCTGCTCCTGTGTGAATGGCTAAGGACCCTGGCTCCAGAAGCCCCATATTCTAGGACACAGTATGAAGAAAGTGGCTTTAGAGAAAGCCAAGGGGCCTCGCTTTTCACGCCACACTGCAAGAGGCTGGCACACGACTGACTCCTTGTGGCCTCTGGGCCCCAGCTTTAGCTAAAGCCTTGCCGGATCACACGAAGACGTTCCTGGTCTGCCGTCTGTCATCGCCTTGAACTTGTTGTTGTCATCCTGAGCATGTGGTCTGCCACAGACAACCCAGTTCTACCACAAATGCGTTCATCTCTGTATAGGCAGACCCAGACCTTTCTTACTTCGTTTCGTGCTATCTACTGGCAACACAGGGCAAATAGTAGTGTCTCCATTCCAAATACATTCATAGTTATTCATGATCTGTACCTGCATGCTAAGCTTAACACTCATGCACTATCTCAAAAGATAGCAACCTGGAAACTGAAGGGCTAGGAATGGAAGCAGGAAGATCATTTTCTGGCCATTGGATGGGAGCCATGGCCATGAAGAAATTCTCCAACTCATCTCCCCTGGGAGAAGATCTGAAGGTGCAGTTTACTGAGCTTACAGCAAAGGAGGTGAGGGGACAAACTTACAGGGTGCAACTTGGTTTCTTTGTAGCCAGTGCCTTTGCTGCAACAGGCACTGCAGGCTTGTATCAGTGCCCTGGGACTGCTGTAACAAGTTACCACACACACACAGTAGCTTGGAACATGCCAATGCATCCTCTTCAAGATTCCGTAGTCCAACACAAGTATACCTGAGCGGAAGTCCAAGGTGTCAGCAGGACTGTGTGACCTCAGGAAGCTCCGGGCAAGAACTGGCTTCCAGATCCTAAAGCCACTGGTTTTCCATGGCTTGTGGTTCCACTCTCCATCATCAAGACTGGTGACAGCAGGCCAGGGTGCCCTCCGCCACCCTCGCCCACTCTTAGGGCACTTGGGATTACACTGGGAATACTGCCCAATGCAGCATAGCATCCGAGGCTGAGAGCCAACGCTGGTGACTTCATCTGTCTGCAGCCTTCATTCCTCTGCCACATCCGGTTTCCAGGGCTGAGGACACGGGCCTCTCTGCAAGAGCAGAACAAACTCTGAGCCACCAGAGGGCACAGGCTTGTCCATCTTCTGCTTACCTGAACCCTGAGTCCCCAGAAAGTTCTCATAGAAATAAATCCTCATTGAAGCTGTAAATTAGTGATTGCATGACTAGTGTTTGTTCCCCTCATTCCTAAAGGACTGGGGCCAAGTTCATTGATTTTTGTCTCTCTGCATCCTAACCCCCAAGGCAACCCAGGTGTTATGTCTACTGAAAGAATAATTTGAGGTAGGCTTGTGTGATGAGTTTAAGTTGTAATTCAAATTGATGCCTTTTGAATGAATTCTGCCTAATGGAAACGTGGGCTGAGGTAGGAGATGAACAATTACTGTGTGCTAGGATAGTTATTTTATTACCTTAGAATTTTGTTGTAATGTGTACTGCATGTAAAATAATATATGAGGACACATGTAGGGGAAGTGAAACGTGGCTGACGTCCAGTTTCTTGGTAGTGGATTAACAAGTGAAACTTAGACTAAGCAGAAGAAAGTGAAAGTTCATATATACACAAGACTTGTCTTTCCTCTCTTGGCTCCTAGATTTCCTTAGTAATTGAGTTCTGTTCAGGGGGAAAGTTTCCTGGCCTACATGGTTCATTAGCTCCTTGATGCATTCAGCATCGTGGTGGTTCCATTGTGTGCTAACATGGAGCTGCGCGTGAAGGACACAAAGATGCATGGGACCCAGTCGCCACATTCTAGAAGCATATGACTGAGTGTGCAAGGCACACACACACGCACATACACACACTATACCTAGAATAGCAATCAGGTTTGGAAATATTCAAGCCAAGTGTGTGGTCTGTGTTCAGTCAAGTAAATTAAACAGAAAAAAAAAATTTAAAGAAAATCAAACATACTATCTGTAAAAGAATATAACAGAATTCAGAATTTTGCAACATTAATTGTGTGTAATTCAGAATATGACAGAAAACTACTTGATGCATGAAGAGCCGGTGACACGCCATTCATTCTCCAGAGAAAAGCACATGTATGAAGAACAAGCACTGAAGGGGGAATTAGCAGACTTTAGTTAATTGGCTGAAAAGAAAGTGTTTTCAATGAATTAAAAATTAGGAAACATCATCAGAGAAATAAAACCTACAGAAAGGAGACCAAAAGGTCTAGAACTGAAAATCACAGTCCCTGAAATTAAGAATTCAATAGACAGGTTTAAGGGTAGAATGGAAATGAGTCAATATAGATGACGGTAAATCCAGAGAAACGATTCAATCCAAAAAATGAGAGGGAGAAACAGTGAAAGATTTGAGTCTCAAGACCAGTTTATTGAACAGCTCAAAATACATACAGCTTGAGTCTCAGAAAGAGAGATTAAGATAGAAAAAGTTGATGAAGATGGGTAACATTTTTTTTTTAATTTCATGAAAGACATAAATTTGCGGATTGGAGAAAATGGGCAGACCTCAAGCAAAACAAATGCGAATAAATAAGACAACCTTGACTCAGCACAGCATAGCTAAATATTGAGGTTGAATGTAATTTTGAAAGCCACCAGAATAAAATTAAAATCTGAATCTTATCTGACATTTATTTAAACAAGAATTCTAAACTCCTGAAGAACATCATTTAAACGCAAAGAGAGAAAAAAAAAAAAGAACAAAACTCTGCCAACCCCAAATTCTCTATGCAGTGGAAATATTCTTTGAAAAAATATGCTGGAGTAAAGATATATTCAGACAAAGAAAACAGAGAACATACTGTTAGCAAAACAGCACCGCCAGAAATGCTAGAAGAAAATGTTCAAATTTAATGGAAAAAAAATTTTTTCTGTTTCCTTTATTTCATGAGATAAAAATTTTTTAAACATATTATTATTATTATTATCATTTTATGATACAGTTCCATAGGCTCCTGGGACTTCCCTTATCCCCTCCCCAATTCCCTCCCTCCACCTAGTTCCTCTATATCATTACTAAAATATAGTTCTTCATACACAGTCATCTGTCCATCATTGCGGGCATGGACAATGGCAGAGAGTCCAGCATCCTATTGTCAAGATACAGTGAACAGTTTCATTATAAGTACATCTTTGTCTGGAAGTAGAAATGCATACTACATTGTATCCTCAC